>NW_010973428.1:1470877-1603205 GCF_000737465.1 Haliaeetus leucocephalus
AACTCTCCCCCCCCCCCCCCCCCCCCCCGCAGCGGGATGGGGGAGAGAATTGGAGGGGTAAAAGTGAGAAAACACATGGGTTGAGATAAAGACAGTTTAATAGGTAAAGCAAAAGCTGCACACACAAGCAATGACGTCATATGGTCTGGAATACCCCTTGGGTCAGTTGGGGTCATCTGTCCCAGTTGTGTCCCCCCCCAACTCCTTGTGCCCCCCCAGCCTCCTCGCTGGTAGGGTGGGGTGAGAAGCAGAAAAGCCCTTGGCTCTGTGTGAGCACTGCTTCTGCAGTAACCAAACCATCCCTGTGTTATCAACACTGTTTCCAGCACAAATCCAAAACACAGCCCCATACTAGCTACTGTGAAGAAAATTAACTCTATCTCAGCCAAAACCAGCACAGACGAATACAAATAAATTTGTAAATTAGCAGAACTAGGAGTTAATGGAAGATTTGGTATGCATAAACAGATCTATCACTCAGTCACTGGAGGGGGAACAATAATGCAATCAGCAGAGGATGTGCTGCTTGAGAATGGCAGCCACGGAGGGCAGGATTCTAATTGTGTAAGAGGCTTATTTGAGCAATCTTCTAAAAACTTTCTCTATTTGAGCAGGAAAGAGAAACATGGGCTGAATGCAGAAAATCACTTATAAATGAAAAGGAAAATAAATATGAATCAAAGTAAGCCTATTTATTGCCTTTCATATGAAGTTTCATATGAAGGCCTCCTGAGGCACTTTGGATTGAATTACTGCATTATTGTAAAATGCAAGAGCTGCTTAATCAATGAAAAACAATGGAGTAAAAAGATAGGACCAGAACAATAAGATCTTAGATTGGAATGAATCTATTGACTGGCATTTGTAGCTTAGCGAGGGAAAAAAATTTAAAGTTCTGATTGCTAAAGAAAAAATGTCCTTATTATGTGTCTGGTATAATTCTGGCTCATAGCCCAACTCAAAAGTAAATCTCAAGGCTCATAAATTGAGCAGCTCACATAGATCCCAAAAAAGCATTGCTTCCTACAGCTTTTGTGGCACTTGTAGTCTTCATGTCATTGGGTGTCAGAGTAAAAAAGTGCAGTAGAGATTTGGGGTTTAAGTCCACTCTGTATAAGTACAAATATGGAAAGCAGCAGGTTGTCTCTGTTGTACAAGTAATGACACTTTTTTTTTACTAAAAGGGGTACCCCAATTAAAAATGTTTGCAAGTTTTTATATTTCTCCTTTAGCTGATCAAATAAATGCCCAAAGAGTTTCTTTCTCAGCTTTACCTTGACTCTGAAATACATAAAATCTCCATTGGTCAGCCAGGCTCTTAGTTCATTCTTTCAAGGCTACAACAGCATTTTCCTTGTGGAGGGCATAAAATGATTACTTACTGAGATTATGAAACTCTTTGTGATGAAAAAAGGAATGACACAAAATGCAGAGTACAAGCCTACCATAGGGGGGGCCATAGAAAAGCTGGGGGTAGTGTGCATTAATGCTTCCCTGAAGAACATCTTTTCTGTGAAGACAAACAAGAAGCTGTCTATAGCCCCCCAGTGCTCCTCTTGGGCTTACAGCTATATAGGATTTCTTACTGGACCTTTAAGCAAAAGCTCTTTCAGACACCTTTTTGTAATCACAACAGTATGTCTGTGGAATGAAGCAAAGTGACTGCTTGCCTTTTCACCAGTACAAGCGAAATGTTTATTTTTCATTGCATATTTTGCATTTCCATATACTATGTAGAACCCAGACTGACTGGGCACTCTGTAATGCATCTGGTTGGGCTACGCTCCTTGAAGAGTGGGAGGAAAAAGGCATTACAAAGATTTAAAATATAACTAAATGTCATTTTCTTACAGAAAATAAACATCTTTTAAAAATAATATTAAGTAGAACAGAGTTATTCTGAGATCAACTTTGCTCATCACTACTGCTTCAGTAAGTTATTTAATAATGATGTCACATGCAGAACTTTATTATTTCAAAACCATTTCAAAGACATAGCAAAGCCACCATTCCACAATCAAAGCTGATTTTGAAGTGCTGAAACAAAGCTGATTTTCAATTATCAGAGTCCAAAAAAAGCATCTGAAAACTGTCTTGATTGCTGCAAAACTGCTATCTTTTCATGTTGGATAACTCAAAACAAATAGATGATGCTTATGAAGCTTCAAACAAAAATCCACTTCTAACAAAGCATAAGCATAAAAAACCCTCAGCCTGAAAGAGAATATCGGGGAAGAGTTATAAGCTTGTGAAAGTGAGTTTAGAATAGAAGTTGCATCTCAACCTTAACAATGATGTTAAGGTCACTAAGCTGTTATAGAGGGAATAAAGAAAATGTTGCAAAGTCAAGGGTGAACTATGAAAATAAAATAAAATGAAACTGTAACGAGCAAATTAAATAAAAGAAATCCCTTACAAAGTAAACTAATAATATTCTTAATGAAAAGCAAGGACGTAAGTTTGGAGAGCAATGTCCGACTCTAATTCAGTGAGAAATAATGGAAAACCAGAATGTAGTATGTGCTTATAAAACCATCATGAGGGAGAAGAAAAGGGAAAATTCTGATAAGGATAATATAATATATCTGTGAATGGAGGCCTTGACTAAGGGCAGAAAATCTTGGGCGGATAACCAAGTCTCAGTTAACTCCATTTTATCCCTATATTTCTCAAAAATTAAATTATTCATACCACTCAATTATATTTTTTTTCCAAAAGCTCTCACATTAAATTGGGTGACAATCACTACTACGATAGAAAATCTATTCCACTGACACTTAAAAGACATAAGTGAAGAGATAAAGAGTAAGGTTTAAAGGTACTGCTGGCTCACCTGTTCAGACTAAGTGAGCAGTAAAATAGGCTGGTTAAACTGGGCGTTGTTTCCATTAAGAAATATCAAACAGCAGTAGTATGTTTTGTACTTATCTCTGTCATTTTCTCTTTTATGCCAGTGAAAATGCTCACATATGTAATACCGAATAATGACAATGATAAGTCTCTTACGCACATCTGAAATGGTTATATTAAAAAAGATTGACTTTTAGGCCACCAATCTAAAACCAGTGCTTAGTATTAAATATAATCTGCAAACAAAAAACAAGCATGGGGCATGTTTTACAACATTATCATATATAAAGAAAACTTGACAAGACTTTGTTTTCTACTTAGTTTTCCCTTCAAACTAAAATGAATGTAAATTTTGTTTCCTTATTTTGTTTAGGGAACTTCTTGTATGTCTCTTAAAGGTGCTTTCTGAAATTTCTTAATCTTTATGGTAAGGATGCTTATGTCAAAATCTGATTGAGCAGAGTCATTCTGAAAAAAAAAATTAATAAGTTGAACATGCCTGTTGTTGGCATAGTCTTTCAGTGTCATTTGATATAAATCAGAAAACTGAAATCTTAAAAAATTCCAGAAGATCAAGACTAAAATCCACAAGATCCCCACTGGAGATGGCGGAGGAGTAAACAGGAAAATGAGGGCAACAAGGAAGCAGCCTTAAGGTGAGGTCTGAGAAGACCTGGTGGGATCTTGTAGAGTATTCAAAACTCTCACAGGAGTACCAATAGCTTCACTCCCTCTCTTGACTTGAAGAGTGAGAAACTGCTCCCGCGGTTTGTGGGAACAGCCTGGAAGGAGACAACAGGAACATTAACTTCCCTCCTCTGGTGAGAGCCATGAAACCGCATGAGGCGGTACCGCAACTCTGGTTGCTTGCTTGGTCCCTAGTGAGCAGGTGGAGCTGGAGAATAACAGCTTGTAAAGTGGGAGTTTCTCCAGAGATCCCTAGCAGAGTCTGAAAATGCCTATTCTATAGCAAAACCTATAATTTATTAAATCCTTTGATGGGTGAACCTGGCATAACGGAGTAAAAGTGTACATTAGAGCATATGTGCCTTCACTGTGTGTATTCAGAATCATGGGAAACTGCCTGCCGAATCTCTGTATAAATGAAGACAGAATTGGGGTGCTTATATCATGAACTGTGGCTAGAAATTTTGGTGCATGGGTGTGAAAGGAGCAGTGGGGGGGACTACAAGTGTGTACAGAGTAAGTGGGCTATTAAGTGGATGAAAGCTTTAAATGTACAAGCGTTGGATATACAAAGACTGGACCAGCCACATGACCGTGGTATTTTGTATGAGTTCCTGGTCACTGCAGAATTTTTATGCGAATGTATATTGATTAGAACCTACCAAATTTGGGGTTTTCAAGTATCTATAGTTATCATATTTTAAAATCCTTTACACTGACAAGCAGCTTTTTCTGGGCATGAAGTAATTACCTAAAGGTATTCAGGAAAGTGTTTCAGATCTGGAGATGGAAAGAAATGTGGCTGCCAAACAGTAGCATTGCTCTGAGCTAGTAACTCACCATATCATCCTCTCAGAGGAGTGAAAACAACTGGTAATTGGCAAGCTAAATAAATCAAAGAGGAAATAAACTTAGCAATAAATGTACAATACAATAATAGCTTTTATATGCTGCTGGGGTTCTCACCAGTGGTGTTTTCATAATATGCATCACAAGCTTTCACTGTTCAGGGAAACACATTAGTGTTTTTGAATTGTTTTTATTATAAGCCATGCAAATAGTGTTTGTCCCAGTGGGATATGACATTAATTATTAGCAAAAGATCTCTTACATGATTCCAGTCAACAGAGAACGAACAGCTCAATCTTTATTTTCAGAGTGCGACAAATAACTATTCAAAACTGCATTAAAAAACATTTAACCCATGCAGAGTATTCCTGCTGAAGATATGACACATGGCAGAAATAAATTGCCCTAATAAAATTTGCAAATGTTTTGTGATCAGAAAAATGTTATTCAAACATGTTCTCCTTCATTATGTTTCAGAAAAAAAACCACAGTATTTAAATTCTTTCATATGGATGGCCAGTGATCAACTCCTGAAATAAAAAAGTTTGATTCTTTTAGAGGTGGAATTTTTTAGAATAAGTCCCCTAGACAAAAGCAAACAAAAAGTCAAACAAACAAAACATACTTCTGCAAGTGAAGCAAGAGGAAAACAGTGACTTCTGGGAAGTAGAAACAAGCAAACTTGGGTAACTGATAAGAAATCAGTTCTAAGCAGAAAAAAGGAACTGACAATTCAGTAAAGAAATCATATTAAGGGCACAATGGTAAATTATCTCAATGTAAAGGAGGACGAGGAAAGGTAAGGAAAGACCAACTTGCTTGAACAACAACCTTTTTTATGACCTGACCTGAAAAGTAAGAAAGAAGTGCATAAAAAATTTAAGCAGGTCATATCACTAGGAACAACTAGAAAAACAGAAAACACACAGGGACAAAGTCAGAAAGTACAAGACATGAAATAAAATACTTTTAATATAAAGTCTACAAAGAATATTCAGAAAGCTTTCCATAAAGAAGCAATAGAAACAGTAACATGAAAGATCAAGGAAGCTGTTGGTTGGCTTCTCCTGGGAAAGCAAAATGTATCATTAAACAGCTCCAAGAAGGCAAAAGTGTTTACTTGATTTGTTTCAATCTTAATTTAAAAGGTCAAGCCTGCTCAGATGGTTAGCAGAGCTAAAACCAGTGAAACAGAATCAAAAATACCAGCTTATATTGGGGAAAGGATAGGATAGAGACATGTTTTCAAATCAGCTGGGCCTGATGAAGTTTTTCCTGTGGGAATGGCTGAAGAAAATCCAGAAAGTTAATGGTCACTTCTAAGAATATGGGCAGGGAAGATTTTGACAAAGGCAAAAACGTGAAGTTTATGTCTAAAAAGAGGGGAAAAGGGAACCTGAGACTTATAGAACAGTAGGTTTAACTTGAATTCCTGAGGGAAAACTGTAGCAAATAATCAAACTACTAGTAATTACCTAGAGGACAAAAAAAGAAAGTCTCAGGAAGCATGGACTTAGCAAGAATTTATCACATCAGTCTAACTTTGTTATGCCAGAGTAACAGGACTTGTGGGTAGGAGAGAAGTAGATGATGTCATCTGTATTGAATCCAGTAAAGCTCCTCACATTGTTTCATATGAATACCCATAGGCAAACTAGGAAATACAAGATTAGGTGATAATTTCATTAGGTGGATGTGTAATTAGTTGGAAAGCTGTGTATAGACTATTTATCAGCATTTCACAGTCAAAGCGAAGGGATGTTTCAAGTCTGTCCTGATGTTGACAGGTTTTAATATTTTCTCTGATGCCTTGATGAATTATTATAGTGTAAGGTTGTTAAATTTGCACAGGATACATAGCTGGGGGGCAGCAAACAGTTTGGAAATTGATAGCAATTCAGTAAGGATAAATGTAAAGTTTCTATACTTAAGCAGCCATATGTTATGAGAGAATAAATACTTAGAGAGGCAGCAACATGGCAAAACATGATCTGGGGATGGCAGTGGATCATAATCTGATCTTGAGTTAACAGTGTGGTACTGTAAAAAAAGGCAAATAGTGGACTGAGGTTTATAAATCACAGTAATTATTTCTCCTAATCCAAAATAACAGATTAAATGCACAGTGAGGAAACCTGAACCTGAACAATGGCCCTATTTTCCTTCCTGATGTTATGACTCAGTTAAAGAAGGAAGATGTCCATTTTAAAAATGCTCCTCATCCAGGAAAAGGGTCTTTTTTCTACTCTCTTCCCAATTCACTTGGTTTTGAAGAAAATAAATTGGTGAGATGTGCCATCAACAACATTCTCCATATCTGCTTGACTCTCTGCTCATTCCAATCTGTAGCAGACTTTGCTCTAGAAATAGAGTCCCAAATAAAGGCCAGCTGAAACAGATAAAATCTAATAAGTGCAATATTGCAGAATGCTTATATGCTGTCAGCGACTAACATACATAAACCTAAGGAGGGTTTATATCCCTGGTGGCTTTCTAAATACTGCTTTACAGAAAACCATTCCTAGCTCAGAGTGACATTAGTTCTTTCTCCTCTCTTGTGAGTTCCCACTGCCAGAATTTGATTAGATAATCTTTTTCCTTCAAATAGCCAGCTGCTTATGAAATGACACTGCTGATACTTCATGATAACACAGAATAAACTAGCCACCATGACATAAAATCACTGTGGACATTTTATGAGGAAAGAAACTTTCAACTTAACCTTTATAGAAGAAATCTGTCTAGTTCCTACAGTCCACGATTTCAGAGCTCCCAAATGTTTGAGCCATCTCCCAGCTCTTTGGACAGTCTGGAAACAGCATAGGAAAGCCCACACTGTAATCGGACCCATTCTGCAATTGATTTGGTTGCAAATTTTCATGGAAACTGTGGAATTTGAGGCATAGCATTGTGTAAAAGGAAACTGTCCAGCTGCTTCCATATACAATGTTAATATGAGAATAAAAGAGAATCAGAGAAGGTTTCAGTCACTAAGTCCCTCACCTGTCTTTTTTCTCTTAGCAAAGATCATTCACATTTTATGCCCCATAAATCTCACAATTATTTTACTGGATTTTCCCTTGAATGTGTATTAAAGTGGGGAAGCAAGTCACCATCAGCGAGATCCAGAAACCTTTGTATGCATACTAGTTCTTCAGTGCTGTTTTCTCCTCTGTCCTTTGGACCAACCTACTCCTTGTAGGAGTCTTTCTCAGAATTAATGATGCATAACTGTGCTCTCTATGTGTGTAGGTGGGTTTTCCATGCCTTTTTGTACTATTTCAATTCTATCATTTGTCTTGTGTCTTCACCCTCTCACCCCTTCCTTACAAAATGCTATAAAAACCGCATTTGAAGTAAAGCCTTCAGAGCCGTTATCAAACAAGTGAAGAATTTTTTCAGTCTTTCTTTCTCAGGTATTTTCAGCTAACTCTGCTTTAAAACAGAAAAAGAACCTCAATTTTTTGTGCGAAATTTCATGTTTATGTTAAAACTTCTAAGTACAGTTATATTCACTTAATTCCCTCCATATTTTATTTGTAGTATATTGATTCTCCAGCACTTAGCTATTCATGTAGCATTTCTATTTCTTGTGTGTATGTGTTCTTTTACCTTTCTTTGTGTATGGTTTATTTTCTCCCCCTGTACAGTCCTCTCAAATGCAGCACTTACCACAAGTATTATTATTAGTGTTTTTAAATAACCCTGTTCCTGCTGCATGAATTCATTGAAGACATTTTTCACAGTTTCTCCATTTTATCTCTTCATTGAGACCTTCCTGTGATTTTACACACAGAACAACACATGCATATATATAATGCAGCAAAAGATGGATTTTGGAACATTTGCATGAAGCAGAGAAGTCGTATTCATTTAAAGGTACTCCCGTAGTACAACTGTGTTTTCTATGGCATTCTACCTTGCAATATTTTTATTTTGTGAATAGTATAATCTCTTTCATAGACCTTCGTTTGATTTTAGTATTCATTATACAGTTGCAATGAGACTTTGTCATTAATTTTTTCATGTATTCCTGCTTTTCAGACTTCTGTAGCCAAACCTTTCTATTTGAATATGCTGAGAAGATGAGTAAGGAAACGTATTAGGTTTCTAGGAGTGGAATATTGTTCATATCTGAGTATCCTTGTCACGTGGGCCTTGTTAAAAATAGTCACCCAAACCAGATGAAACAAATTTGAAGATCAAGTTCAGTCACACTTTTATTTAATCTGTTTTGATATTAAAATTATAGGAGTTTTTGCCATTGCCAAAGGCAGGTTATCAGAAATGGAAGTTGCAGAAATATTTGAGTGACAGCAGTCATGAGTCACAACTTATTTTTTCAAAGCTTCTTCAATAAGTTAAGAAGGTGGGCTTGCACATATGCGTATATGGTACCTATGAACAGTTGATGGAAATTTCACAGAAATATTAAGAGCAGCAAGAACCCTTTATCTTACTGATACCAGTGCAACTAATCTCTTGTTGTAAGCTGGAAGTGTATTTAGGAATTGAGTGAAATTCTTAGTTTTTATATGGACTCATGCATTTGACTATGTCTAAAAATGCATGTTAAAGCATGTATTTTTCTCAAGCATCTGAAAAGATTTATTTTTGGTTCCCAAAGAATGATTGTGTGCCTTGCAAGTAATATCCCCAGAAATATAAACCTAGCTTCTGAAAAGAAATATGATATTAATATTTAACAAAATTATGTCACATTATGATTATTTCTGATGAAGTAGTTGTGACTGATATTTTAAAGTTTGATCATCAAGCAGAAGGAAAAAGCTAATGGGAATCTTAACTGGGAGTTTCCTTTTGCCTTAATGTCACTTACGGCATTGGCTACTTTCATTCGTCTGGTAGTCTGCTTTGATTGTTTGATATTCTAAGCAATTCGCAGTGGCCCCAAGACCTCAGTAATGACAGGATCTCCTTGCATGCTATGCTGTTTTCACTCAGGTGGGAAGAATCTTTTCTAGAGAATGATTGGCTGTTCATATATGGCCTTTTTTAGATCTGGTCTCTCGTGACTAGTCTTGGAAAGCCTTTTTTCCTTTGTACTCTTTTAAACTTGAAAACATCGTATAATGAAGAAAAATAAGAATGGACAGTTAAAAAGCCAGAGATTCATCTTTCTAGCTTGCTTTTTGATTTAAAACTAATCATTTTTTAAAAGGAACAAAGGCTACTCTTTCTGACTATGATAGGTACCGTCAGATCAAGCAGGTATGTTATCTAGTTTAGTTGTACCATCACGTAGCACAGTTTAACTGTAGCTGTCATGTCATTAGAACTTGTACTGTATTGTTTAGCACTTGATTGTGGATCAAGGAATTGAAAATGGTGACCAATTAAGTGAGCTGTCAATAAGATTAAAGGACAGGGATGGAATAACTACGTGTTAACATTCTGTTCTTGTGCATATAAGTAAGCTCTGTAAACAGCTACAGAGACAAGAATGGCACAAGATCATTCCAGTAAAATATTATCACTGAAATTTACAATTCTCGATTTTCACTATTAGAAATACTCTGAAAACATTGCTTCAAATGTTTCTGGTTTTACATTTTTCAATCTGGGTTTGTCAGCTAAGAAAATTGGAAGATTTTTTCTGATGTCTTGACTTGCTCCACCCCATATCTAGAGTAAGTGAGAGGCACTTTGATTTGTTTTCTCAGAGAGCTGTTTCAGTCCATGTACTTCAAAGCAATGGGGAAAAAAACTGGCAGTAGCACCTGCCTAGAGAACTGTGTGGTGTTTCCTGTCATATGTAGTGTTATTTGGAATGTGAATATTAGTCAAGATTGACAAAAGCAGCAGTTGCTGCTCATCCTAAAATGTTTTAACAAGCAACTGATTAGTTTTATTACAGAAAAAGACAATTTCAAGAAGAGCTGAGCAGAGCTCAGAGAAGATAAAGCAAACACTGAATGTCTAGACATTTCCCTACCAAGAAGGGTAGTTGTTAAGTTTTACAGCATAATTTCACAGGTGGTTAACTGTATGACTTCTAATATTTGGATGGCTTTTTTTTTTTTTATTACTCCCATAATCTTAGTAATGCTTTGGAGTTTTGGGGGGACTTCCAAACAATCACTACTTCCACAGACCTGTATTCTTCACTCTACCCCAGATTACTTTAAAGTTACAGAGCACTGAATGACACCATCTGACTAACACATGACACATAAGAGACCAGAAAGACCTCCCAGAAGCCAGGCTACCAGTAAAGTCAGGGAATCCCATTTTTGGCTTTGCAGTCAGTAATTATCTACAACCCCTTTCTTCTCAAATGGTGCCACAGCTCCTTCACATCTCTAGTTGGCTGTGCAATGGGCTTGCAATGTGTAAAGTCACCAGACCATCCAGCCTTCTATTTCCTTGTCATTTTGAATAAGAAAATTGTGAGAACAATAGAGACTTGTAGTCAAAAGGGCCCCCTGTCCACTCCCCCAAAAAGTGTTTGTCCCTCCACTGCAGCTGCTGATTTTGTCAGAGTAGTAGTTATCCAGACATCATATAGTTGCTTTTGGAAGTGGCCAACTGCGACTCAACCAATGCTGCTGTTTCTGTTCATACCATCTTTATATGGTGTGCAGATGAACCAGTCAGAGGAGGAACCTTTGAGCAGGTCCCCTGAAGACAGAGGACAAGACTTACCCTCAGCAATTCTGTGACACCCCATGCTCATGTAGAAAATTTGAAGTAGTACATCTAGTGTTGGTCACATCTCTCTTCAGGAAGCAAATCTCCCTGCAGTGCCTTCCTAATACTGAGTGGGCATCTGGGCACATGTTGTAACTACACTTGTACCAAGAGGCACACACTGTCATGCACAGGTGAACATCTTCAGGAGCTGCAAGCAAGCAGGACGATGGGCCTGCG
This sequence comes from Haliaeetus leucocephalus, assembly GCF_000737465.1. Classification (NCBI taxonomy): domain Eukaryota; kingdom Metazoa; phylum Chordata; class Aves; order Accipitriformes; family Accipitridae; genus Haliaeetus; species Haliaeetus leucocephalus. Next base: position 1,482,155 of record NW_010973428.1, read on the forward strand.
CTGCTGATGGAAACATTCTGAATAACAGTGTACTCGAACCATGCTTGGAGCTGGATCAAGTCAGGTGGAGTTTGCCTCTGCAAAACTGAGATAGGTAGTTGGTCAGGAAATACTTTCTCTAAAGCATCCTTGATCAAGATATCCAGATAAGGGGTCATAGCTTTACTTTATCTACCATGTAGATCTGATCTTTGTGCGCACCACAGAGGAAACACCTCTATTTTCCAGTGAAGATGCACATTTACTCACTCCGTTTCTCTCATAGCCACCCATAAGTCCCCTCCAACAGCCCTAAGTTTTCAACTTCCTTCTGAATCTGCCTTCCAAGGCAGTCTGTCTGCAACACTACATAATCCTGAAACTTCTTCCTCAGACTGATGAGGAGGTTTTCTTCCCAAAGAGAACGTCAGATTTGGAAGAAGTCTTGTTATTCCCTTCATCAGATGATTCCACTATTCATCCTTCCCTTACCTTATACAATCAAAGAATCATTGCCTCACCAAACTACTCAAGACTTGCCGGAATGCAGGTGCTGGTAAGTCAGGAAATCCCCCGTCCTTTCTCTCCATACAGTCAAGGAGACTTTGCCCCACTACACTGCCCACTGTTTTCGAAGTATGACGTGTCCACTTTATTTTCCCGTTTAGACTTAGCTGAAGACTGCAATGAAGAGTGCACTTGTGCAAAAATAAGAGCACCATTACTGAAAACAGCTACAGATTTTAAAAGCATTCACTATCAGAAAGTAAATATTAAAAGTTTCTGTGTCCTTCCTGTTACTTAGCGCTGTTATGCCAGACAGCTATCTGAACTGGCTAAATTTTTGTGCCGAAATTTACCTCCACCTGGCAGTGAAGTGCCTGCCACCTAGTGTTACTCCTGTCTCCTCAAGGTTTTTTCTCTTTTCTTTCCCTGCAAATTTTGCTGCAGTCCTCTACAGAAATGAAAGGCCTTTGAGTTGAAACTGATGCTCCTAGACAGTACAATGCTGTTGTCATCTATGCATTTACATTTTCCATTCTCCTTGGCTTGGCTATTTACTAGAAATACCAGCTTTCTATAGCCTTAAGACAGAAAGAATGTCTTACACTGTGTACTTCTAGAAGCTGTTGCAGTGCCCTGTAGGGCATCCTAACTGTTGTCCTAAATTGAGATGACAGTGTTGCTCATATTAAATTGCCTTCTTGCTTGGCTTGGCATGCTGGGATCCATATCTATTAATGCAGGAGTGTCCAAATGTCCTGCTAGGAAAGCAATTTGTTCCTCAGTAGGGTGTCAGGGAGGCAGCTGGTCTAAGAAACTATCAGAGGTGATGTTAGGGGCAAGTTGTGTTTTTCTTGATTTAATGGAAATTTTTACTGATCCATCTCCTTGCCTGTCCCCACCACTTGTCAACAGGGCAGCACATATCCATCTTCAGCCATCTCCTATCCCTCCCGACGAGCCTGTCATACCTCCCTTGTAGAGAGACAGGCTTTCACACAGCCTGAGCCACATAATAGACACTTCAACAACAGCAAACATGTTATTAATGGATTTTTTTAAGAAATGCCCTACAGAGACACAATTTCAGAACATTTTTGCTAAGTATCAGTTTTTAAACCTCCACTTGGAGAGAGAGACTCTCACAAACTGAGGTTTATTTTTGTCCCTCTTCTCCTCTTTTTGCACATATACCATAAAGTACTTTTAACCCCTTGAGTAAATTTTATCAGTTTGTCTTTTTTCCATTTATATTTTAAATTAGATTTTCAGTCAGCTAATAAAGGAGAAACATGAGGTTTCTGGCTCCTCATTCAAATGGCTTATTAAAGTTAATGTATGTTAGCTGCTGTTTGAGAGAATTATTATGGGGGTGCCTACGTTTATGAAGCTAGACTATGGTTATGGCAGAAATCATTTTCTGGTCATCTTAAGAGGAAGCAGTGTACAAGTAGGGTGTGACAGTCTATATCTTTATGGCTGTAGTTACAACACGATACAGGTAAGTGCAATAAGGTGTATGATATGACTTGCTAACAAAGAAGGAGCATGCATATTAAAGCATACTTCTTAATTAGGTCTGCTTGAAAAATTCAGGAGGGCTCTACATATTTAATGATACTGTCTATATAGGTTAAACTGTAGCAAACTTCTTTACTTAGAGACCACAATGTTTACATCACAGAATAAATTAGAAGTCCTGACAACAAATTCTGGATTAAGGAGTATGTAAGTGTTCAGTTAGAGCTAAACTCATTTTCTTTCTAAGATGCAACAAAATAGTTTGAACTCTCAATGTAATGGAATTTAGTAAAGAAAACAACCCTAACCTTAGCTTGCTTAATTGTTCCTCAGTACTTCCAGATGTCTCTTAGGACTGCAAAAGCTGCATCATTTTTCAGAAGGCAGCTGCTGAGAAATAGGTTTTTAACTATTTAACTATTAAATGGACTGTCAGATTTTAATCTGAATTAAGACCACTAGGATATGACCAGGATATGTCAACTATATTTTTCTTACTACTTTAAACAGCCACTTACACTATCTGTACTATAAAATACACCAGTGAGGCTAATAAATGCTTCCCTGCTACTTATATTCATTTTAAATGTCTTTCTGGAGTTATACATTATAACAGACTTTTGAAGTTGAAAGTGCAAGAAAGAAAAAGTTTTAACTTGCAGAGTTTACATGCTGCATTGAAAATTCAAATGCTTATATAAACCTGGCCCACTTTTTTCCTGATATCGGTGACAAAGGTTTGCTTGATTTTCCTTCGGCTATAGCTGATATCATAGTATGGAAATGTCATAAACCCTCAGCCTGTAGTGTAGCAAAATGGATAGTGTGGTGCAGGATAAGAAGGACCTTTATTTTGGCAGGGAAGAATGAAAAGTTAATTTTACAACTTTTTCCAGTTAGATTGAGAAACTCTTTAAAAAGCACCACGTAATCTCCCCACAGTCCTCTAGTGCTATCTCATCATGTATTTAATCCATAAAATGCATTTGTTGCATATGAAAGACTGTGATGGTTAACTTTTGAAACAATAAAGAAGCATTTCTTTTCTGTACAGCAAAATGGTTTTTAATGTGATATTTTTGATTTCTAAATGCTTAATCAGATAATTATAAGATGTGTTAGTTCATTTTCACAGGCAGTTTTTCATAGCACTATCTTTTTTTTTAATTTGTCACATATTTTCCATAGTAGGGTCATTATAAAAATAACAAACTTTACGAAACATATAATTTAATCTGCAGGTTGCTATATTTTTAAAGCACTTTGTTTTGGAGATTTATTGATATGGCTGTTATAAGAATGAGGTTTTGCCAGCATTAATACATATACCTGCTGTCTCTTGAGGGAATCCTAGCATCTTCATGGTCTGGATCTAGGATTAATATTTTGGCAGGGCTTGATTTTAGATTTAGCTGAGTTACAGCTATCTACAAGTTATTGTTTACAGGTATCCTGTTGGAGTTTTTTTCCAAATACTGACAGACGGGGTTTTTTCCTTCTCTCTGCCTATAGATATCGTGATGTAATACTGTTCAATATATCATTTATGTCACCATTACCAATTTCCATCTGTATTCTCTGGCTAGGAGTTTTCTTGTGTCGTTTGTTTGTATAATGCTTAGCACAATATAGTTCCTAACCCATAAAATTGCGCTTAATGAATTAAAAAGAATTATATATATATATGAATATGTAATTGAATACATATAAGTATATACTTCATCCTTACATGTATGATTTTCCCATAGATGCAGTAATAAACCAGCAAACTTTACAGAAAAAAAAAGCCAAACAATAAATTATTTTTTAAATGTGACAAAAATATCAGGGAATTTGGGGCCTTTACTTACTAGGGCATAGATAGTTTTACTTACAAGCCCAATGAACGAAGTAAAACATGCCAGAAATAGTTTAGCGCAAATATTATGAGGGATTTTTTTCTTTTCATGAATGAAGGTGTATAGTGAATTGCAGATATATGTGCATATTATAGTCACAAGTGAAGTAAAGAAAACCGAGAACTGTATGTCCCCAGCAGGTTTCCAGTTTACAGTTCCATCTCGAATGACATTTACTATACTACATAATTGATATTCCTGCATCAACAGTATATTGCAGATTTGCATTGGGTTTTATATTTTATTATAAAGATTATTCAAGAACTAAATATGGGAGACATTCTAACGTCCAGTCCCTTATTTAGATCTTACATCTTACTGGAATATATGATGAACGATTCAATTCTGTGCTACATAATCCATATGAACATGACAAAGGTATACCATCATTTCAAATATACTTTCTCCTGTGTCTTTTCTCCTTTGGTAATTATGTTGTTTTATACATTTTTCATTAATATTGAAAAATGTCTTGGCATTGAAACTCTATTATGGGGGAACACAATGAGATTGATTTAAAGGTGTCAAGGTGACAGTAACCTGAAAGGGAAGTTGGAGATAATAACTTGAGGGGGTGGCAAGCACGAGGCTGTAGATATTTCCCACATGCATGTGCTTATTTATTTGCTGTTGTGTTTAGAACAAACTTTAGGTACAGCGTATACCTAAATAATCATCACAGTAAGAATCTGAACTCAGAAACTGCATATGAATACTTTGACTTTGAGTACTTCCATAGCTTTTAATGGAAATTACTCCTGACTTGATTTTATGTTTGCATATACAAATCAATGGAATAGAAGAAAATCTGAAATATTCCAGGTCATCTTCTTAACTATCCTGCTGATCTCATTATACTAATCCATCCGTTCACAGCAGTAAAACTGGATTAATCAGATTAGTGCTAGGGAAAGTCAATTTAAGATAAAGCAGCCTCACTGAAATTTTAGTATGTCTGAGATTGGCCTGAAAGTGACTGCGTCATGATCTGGTGGAACATGAAGTCACCTTTTCCTCTCGTCCTCAGCTATATCAACCCAGCTCAGAAGCTGGGTAAGAATAAAAAAAATGTTCTCTGCTAAATTGCTTCTCCAATGGAGCTTGCTCTTGTTGTAGTCTTTGGAAATCCTTAAGATGAAGGCAATATAGAGCTGGGAATAGATTTGTTATTCATTGTACACAGCAAAAGGTTTAAGTCATCTTTAAGACATTTTGCTTGTGAAGTGATGAAATAGAGAATAATGAAGGTAGGAAATCGCAGTTTATCTAAAGGCAATTGAGTTTCCAAACTAAAATTATGTGAGAATGTACATGAGGAGAAGTAGTGTACATACATTTGTCATACAATTCTAATTTTAAAGTCTGAAAGTGAAATAATTGAGCAATAATTTAGGAATTTGCCTGTGTTGTGATAAATGGTCTGCATGTATGCTTGTATGCAAATGGATACCCTTCCACAGAAGGATGTAAAAGGCTTCTTGTTTGGCTGAGTATCTCATTTTCAGTAGATTTACTGATGGCGATAATTCTGCTGATTCACACGTTTTATATAAGAGATGGACTTCTTCTTTTTTTTTTCTTTGTTAAGGTGTTTTAATTCAGCCATTTGATTTTTCAGAGTTTAAATGCTGCCCTTTTTCAAAGTGCCTGCTCATTATGAACATATTGTATAGTATTAATAGTATTCTCAGATTAATCTCCTCTCCCCTCTTTCTTTCTCAGATCTTTCTTATTGTTCTTTTCTTTCCAATTTCCTTTATAACAACGAGTAGTACAGGCTATGTTTAAACTGTGGACCATACATAGGCAGATGTGCAGAACCAGATATTTCAGTGTCTGAGATGTGTGACATATCCTTATGTAAGCCATTATTGTTGAAAGCCAGTAATAGTTATCACAATAAATGTAGCAGTGTATATACATTTTGTCCTCATTCATTGTTGTATGTAAATTCTTATTGAAATAACAGTAGAATGCCCTCCTGAAAATGTTGACTTTTGAACAGTGAGTCTCATCACTGGCCGCACTTATGACACTGCACATGTCCAGATCATTAAAGGGTACCTGCATGTTAAACCTGATTTGAGAACCTGTGATTTGAAGCTTTGGTACCTGGGGATTGAATAAGTTCAGAGTATGTGAGCAAATTAATATTAATATGAAATGTAATGTTAGAGAATTATTATAGTGACATTGAGGTGCTCTGTGCGTGTGTGTGTGTGTGTATGTGTGAGAAAGAGTGAGGGAATTAAAAATATTCTTCCCTGTGCTGCAGCTGAAAGCTCACAGTGAGACAAAGTCCATCTTGTGATAAAAATGAATGCCACTGCAGGAGCTGTCTCCACAAAACTGAGATATTGTTTTCTCAGTCTAACATTTCTCCTGCCAGTTGGCAGATTTTTTTTTCAGAAAGCAACCCATCTGCTGCTTGAACCACATAGTAACTTTGCAACTCACTGCTTGCACTGTTGTTTCTCATCTTGACCTGTGATCAAAAGGTATTTGTGATTCAGTGACATTGCACCTAAGCAATAAAATCAGAATATTTTAAGCAAACACAATCCAGGAAATAATTGTATATATTTATTTTGAGAGCAGGGTGTGTTGCAGCCGATGACACTAGTAAACATCAGAGGTTTTAGGGGCTCCTAGAAATTAGTGTTCCCCCAAAGACTGTGCCCTGTTAACACTTCTTATCCTTTGTTCCCTCTAACAGCAATTCTCACAGCACTACTGTGAAATTTTAAAGGAATAGTTATCAAAAAGGTTCATTACTTTTCCGTGAAAGATGGGTCACTGAAACTAAAAAGATTGAGATTACTGAGATTGTTTTTGAGATTATTGAGATTATTTCCCATTTGAGAGAGATTATTTTCCATTTTTGTGATAATATTTCTTATTGTGACATATATAGCAATGGATGATTTTCACTTTCTCTCAGTCCTTGTTGGAAAATGTTTTTCTGTTTGCATAAAAAGCAAATTGACTGCTTTAGTTTAAATATTATTGTACTTAAAATACAATAGAGACTCTTTCCTTTATAGGACTTTGCTTCCTCTACTATTCAGAAAGATTGCTGTTTTCCCCTTTGAATCAAGGTAGTCAGTTTGCGTGAGAGAAATCTGATCAATGGAGCTTGGTACTTGTATCACAGAGGACTATCAGGGGTGGGTCATCTTTCTGAAGTATGTTCTGAGACTGGATTAATTTCTTACTCCTTTCTGTGCTGATGATTACTCTGATCAGTAAGGAGACCACATCAATGACCGATCTTTTGGTTCAGCCATCTAATGAAAAAGAGACTTTGAGTCACCAAAGGAAACAACATAATATCATATAAAAATGTTATATTTGGCCCAAAACAGTACGTTTCACTTCTGTAGCAAGAAATATTTCTGTTATAAACAGAGCAACAGAAATGCTGGGCTAGATTTAAGTCAAATCAACAAAGGAGGACGAGAAACTGCAACTTCCCTTCTCTCCAGGAGGTAGGAAACACTTGTCCACCACTGTTCATCTGATGGTCTTTGAAGTACTTTCAAGGAGACTTCTCCAAACATGCGGTGGTGTTCAGGGCATTTCATCGGCGAGACGAGGGTTCAAGGCTTCTCAGGCAGAAGAGGGAAATGCTGTCTCCTTGTCATCTCCTCCTGGGCTTTCTTGATTTCGTGAACATAGCCTGAAAAAGCAGAATCCACCAAACCTATCTGCCTAGCCTATGTCAAATCCACAAATAGTGTTGGTAGGGCTGAATCAAATTTTCTAATGAATAAAACTCATACCTGCTAAATTAGCTTTCCCTATTCAGCATGTGGGAAAGGATTTTGGCTTCTGCCATGTCATAAAGTAACATCAAATGGCAAAATTATATTCTGTAGTTTCAGCAGGCTCCACACCCCCCAAAAAAACCCCACCCCCAAAAAAACCTTTCAGACAGTTCTGTCTGTCCAGTAAATATCCCAAAGGTGTCCAAGAAACTTAAAAGAGGAGCAAATGAGGGAGACCATGCTGGATTTGTTAAAACAGACAGATGGCTTGAACGGAAAAATAGCTTATTCTCTCCCTCAACTATAATGTTCTCAGCAAGTGTCTCTGTTGAAAGGATAAGCATGAGAAGAGATAATAGGATCCTAAGATAACTAGGAACATATCAACAAAGCCAGTCTGGCACAGAGTTATAAACAAAAATTATCTTGGTATTATTTGAAGGCCTTTCGCATGCTGGGAACTACAGCCCCTGCTTTTTTGTTTGGAAAAGGTATTCATCACATTGTTGGATAAAATCTATTAGGAAATAAAACCTGTTTGGTTCATGTTAGTCTACTGGCTGGGGACTATTCTAAATATTTTTGGAGAAATTTGGCACAAGTGTTAAACACCCACTTTTGTGAAGCATATGGTGTGGTGTAATGGGTTGTCTAACTGATTTTTAACAGATTGTTGGGTCAAAGAGATGATAATATCAGCCTCTTTTTTTCCGCTTCTGAATTCACTGAAAACCTATCAGAGGGAAAACAAAGAATATTATGGGGGTGAAGAATAGAGTAAAAGACCATTTAAAGTCACATACCCTTGGGAAAGACAAATTAAGTGGCTCTGAGACATTAAGACCAAAGAAATCTAGTAATTTTTAAATGTATCTTGGGGACTGGGGAGGAAGCCTTATGTAGAAAATTATTTAGTTTCTAGAATCCCTAAAAACCATGCAGTAGACTTCCATGTCACTCCTTTAATAAGTAGGAAATTTTAAAAGTTGCTATGATTTAATAAAGAAAAGTGTAGCTCAAGGTATTAAAAATCTGTTATAGACTGTCAGTGTTGCTGATTCTAGTGTAAGCTAGAATAGTTTAGTTCACTGATGTTCAGTGAGTGGATTGTAGTACACAAGGATGGTGGCAGTTACTAGAGTTGGTCTGCAGAGTCACAAGAAATGCCATTCTAGTGCTTGTCCCTTCAAATTGAGGATATACAGGACATTTTGAGGGCTGATGGTGGTCTGTGACCTCAAAGGTTTGAGACACCATGGCTTTCACATGTTTTTACATACAAATAATTTACTTTGGGGCCTTCAAGACAGAGTTTACATGGGATTAGAGTTCCATAAACATGTTGGGCTAAGTGTTTTCAAAGGGGTGATTATATTCCCAAGAGTGAGTCTATAGTAGCATCATTTACAGTGACGACAGCTTGAGTCATCCTTTTACTTACAATGGTTAAATGTGTGGCAGGTTTTGTGTTTGTTCAGTGGCTGGTGCAGCATGTACCTAGTTGTGAATGGGCTTCCTTGGCATTACTACAATAAATTTTTTAATGTTATCAGTAACACACAATAACAGGAACTGCATTGACTCCAGTAGAGCCATTTCTGTTTCAGAATGCTATTTAGTATGCGAAGGTGGCCAAAACTGTCTCTTTGCTTGAATTGCTAAGATTTTTCAAATTTGAAATTATCTTTATACTGTTGAACTGACGTATCTGTCTGAGATTAGAAATCTCCCTCTCCTGAAAATTGTCATGGCTTCAAAGATAAAATGAAAAAAATCATTGCTCAATTTTTAATCAGTTGTTATTCCTACTTATTTCATTAGGAATTTGCTTTTGTTAAAAATGGATGAGTACTTGAAGGTTTTGGTACTAAGACATTTTTCTTCACTGATATCTCCAAATGGTGAAGGTAACTGAATATCACCATATCTTATGTTTCATGAGCAAAGAGGATTACCCTGACTGCAATGAATAATCACTGTTCAGCAATCTAGAGACAGAAAACAGCAAAAAAGTCATTAGGTTGCTCTTTTCTAAATCTCATGCAGGGCAACAAATTGAACTCTGTGCATTTGAACAAGAATCACCATTATTAGAGAATAAATTTAGTAATATCCTGAGGTACTCCTAGCATTGGGAAAAAAGTCTCTCTATCTGTTGGTGAGTTAATAGATCAGAATATTACACTTTATATCTAGTATTCAAGGAAGGAAAACCTATTGTGGGAGCTAAATAGTTAAATATATCTTTTTCTGAAATCTGTCTTACACCACAGAGAAAAGTTATAGTACTGAAATTGTTAAGTCTTCCAAATTGCAGAGCAGTGTGTGCCTAACGCACCTGGCAATTTTTACTTTATTTGGAGAACGCTGTCTGGTTTTGCACAGTCTGCGTCATACAGTGTTAACTGTTCACGCTCCCTGTTCTTGATCTTTCAATTTTCTGCCTACCCCAGTCACTCCGTTGCATTTGAAAAAACATCTACATCAAAGCCAGAAACAGGGATGAGATGGGAGCACAGCTGCTGGAATTATGCAGTAGCCATTACCCACATCAACTTTTCCCAAGGTTACATTTCTTCAAGGCCTCATAAGAAGCTTTTTAACTATTTGAAGCTGTTGGTTTATATTTGTTCACAGCAGCTTCTAATAGGCCTTACTTACAAGAAATAGCTGAACACATGCTCATTCACATCGTATGGTGATAATTCTTTTCCTAATTCAGATAAAACAGCATGATAAAGGAAACATTAGGTTCTACTGGCCTAATTTGTTGTTCAATGAATGTACGTAATCTAAATAGAGATCTCATATCACAAGTAGCATCAGACTGTCTACTTTCATTAAAAAAAGATTATAAAGCACTTATCAGTCAAACCAGTCTGATAAAAAGCACAAGGGATGGAGTGATAAATTATTGTTAAAGAGTTTATTATCTAATCTGGCCAACATTTACATAGGTACAAATATATGTCTCACTGGTGGAACTTCAGCTTCATTGCTCATAATTGGAGCTGAACTGAGTTTACAGAGTGCCAGAATGGTTTAGAGGAGGAGTGAGCAGCATCAGGCCTCTGTCACTGTGCAGGTGTTGGAGCAGCACAGTCATAATTCCAGGATGCAGTTCTATACTTCCTGCATTGGGATTGTCACTATTTTACCTGCTGCCTCTACATCAATAATACCATGGAAAAGTTATAATCCTTGCCTCAGAGCTAAAACTTTGGAAGTGGCATGATGAAAGGAAGTGATGACCAGGAGGGAGGGCGGGAGGGGAAGAAGCAAGAGGGTTACTGTAACGTGTTATTCCAATTGTCTAGGTTTCTGCTTGGTTATTTCCTTTTCTTTTCCTTCAAGACTTACAGGATAGGTTTCTGGATAGGTGGAGGATAGGTTTCCTGGGGGATTTACTCTGGCAAATGTTTTAACTGTCATACCAGATACAGAAATATTTTAGGAGATCATTTTTTTAATAGCTGTGAACCAGATCCTCAACTTTTCTCTGCTTTGTACTTGGGCAATGTAAAACAACTGGGAAATGCCCCGAGGAGGACCTTTGACATGCTTCTGCATTTTGGCTGATCCTTCCTTATATAATGGTCCCTGGTAGATTATGATGGTTCATTTTGAGTCAGGTCAATCCTGTTTAGCTCCTGAAGATACTCAGGAAATTCAGGAGAGTGGTTTGCGAATGTTTCTCTTATTCATTCTAATATAGGAAATTAAATTAAAAGACCAATACATGATTCACAAAAGCTGCTTAATGAATAATTGGAGTGGGGAAGCAGGGAAGAACTCAAAGAGGAGGAAAGTAGATAACTTTATCTATCTATAAAGATAGATAATATCTGTCCACAAGATAATAACTGATGCTATCTATAGAAAGCATTATCTATAACCATCTTTCTTTCAACATTTAATTTAGTGATCATAATTGAATCTGCAGTATACATTGTAAGATATACAGACTTGACAAGCTGACTGAGCTAACAATGCTGTTGGATCCTTACTTGGGAATTTCAGAGATTTTGCTGTCACAACTGTGCAAACTTAACACTACTTCGCTGTATTTTCTGCTGCTTATTCACACATGCCACAGAAATGCTGCATATAGAACTTTGCAAGTTGGAAAGTCACAGGTATTAGTTTATCAGATAAATAAATGAAAGTTTACAGCAATACCAAAAGCCTCTGAGTATAAAAGATTATACAGAAAGAATGTAATAATAATAATAATAATAAAGAAATCCAGAAAAAATCTCCGTACTGGTTCCCTTCTCTGGAGAGGCAAAAATTTGGAGTAATAAATTTTAGCCTTTAATGTAACATCATTCAGAAACAAATCAGCCATAAGGAATGGCTGTCACAGCCAGAATACTTTAAACCATGATAGAAGAATAGTAAATTGCTAATGTTACTGTATTCCAGTGGAGTTGCCTGTGGTTTCTAAGGTAAGACGATTAATGAAACTCCAACTGCTAATGGCTAAGAGTAGGTATTTGACCTCAGTGCAATCTGAGTCAATCAGAAGCTTGCAGAGAGTATCCTTAGGCTATTTTTTCCACTGTTAGATGACCTGTCTTTGTGTACTAATAAAGCATTACTCTTTCAGGCTGGCAGCCTGATACAGGTATACAGAGAACCACTGTAAGGCTGTCTTGAAGTCCTTTGTAAATCCCATCATAAGAAAGGAGGAGCTTGTTAAACATACAGTCACAATCTGTGGTGCCACAGATATTGTGAACAGTGCTATAGGTCACCGGAATAAATTACAGAACCCCCTATAATTGAGAGTCCCACATTTCTATGTTGCATACCCACTGAACTAACTCTATGGGGTTTGTACTTCATCTTTTGGAACTGCATCTTTCCTTCCTGCTCCTGAAAGACTAAATGAAAGGAAACTTCAGTGATGAGAACTTGCACTCCTTAATACTTTAATTATTTATGCATGAGAAACATTTTACAAAGCTTTCTGGGATCTATTTTTTTGTGTGTTTTATGAATTTAACCAGATTCCCATTTTCTGTGGTCAGGAAAAGAACACGTTTATTGAATGCCCTTTATAGAAGTAAAATTGCTTTTTGGCTTGCAGGAGGTCAGGCAAGTAATTAACTTCAATCAACAAGAAGTGTCAGGAGTCCAGGGGAAAATATGCATGTATGTTTCTCAAGATTTAGTGATAATTGTCTACTCATCATGCACCAGTTCTTTAAGGAGCTTCTGAAAATGACTGAAAACAGTTCTTGCCTGTTGAAAAGTCTTTGTTATTCTGGATATGACTTAGTACAGTCTTCAGCAGTTAATTTATTTTTATTTAGGAAGTTAGCATTATGCTGCTGTATAGCCTAAAAGAATATTGTCCACTTTGATGATGGCTTTTTATTAATAAGTGATCAGGTACTTTTATTAACAACCTGATTTTTGAACCATTAGGCTATAGTTAAATCATGTTTCCAAGCTTTTCAGAGAAATACTGTTATTTAAGTTAAAACTAATCAAGTGGCTCCTGGTGCTAAAGCATTTAGATAAACTTCACTATTACTAGATTCCAAATTAGTCACACATTTGGCAGCCCTGAATAAACTCACAGAAATTATTCAAAACCCTTTGGAAATTCAAAAGTAATACCCAAGTAGAACACTTTCTGCTTGTTACACTAGTCCTTATTCTATTATCTTTTAAAGACCTGTGTTTACAAAGCAGCCTGAGCTCTTTGGCAGTTGGCTTTATTCAAGCATGTTGGCTTGTCCTGTAGTCAACGACTCTTTAGACACTGAAGTTTAATTTGAATGATCTGCTTTTTGCCTGCACCAAGATTTTCAAGCCTGTGTATAAAAAGTTTGCGTAATGTCCTGCTCTTTTAAAATGTGAATTAACAGTAAAGTTCCTTACAGTATAGATACAATCTAAAACACAGTTTGCAAAAATGGCACTCTAGGAGTCCATGCTTGGTACCGCATTATGCTTTCTGAAGCAAGGAACTGCCATTATATTTCATGTCTATAAGGTGCCTAGGAGAATGCAAGCCCGACCCCTCACTCTTACTGTTCATCCCACTGCCGTACAACTGATAGTTACCCATGAAGCAAACATCTTGAGCTGAAGAATCTGTGTGTGTCGCTAACTCAACCTGGACTCAAAATACCAATGTGAACACACTACTCTTGGGCCATTCCTTGTGATGAAGTTTCCATTGGAAGGACCAGGCAGCCCCATCATGCAAACCATTCCCTCAAATGTAATTTATTGACGTAGTTGGTAGGAACTCAGTGAACAATTTTGTTTATGATGTACCAGGAGAAATAGAACCAGGATCACCATAGCTGTTGTCTATTACAGCTAGATCACCAGTAGCTATGTGTCTCCTAAAACTCCAACAGCAGTAAGCAACAGCTGATTTTTTTTTCCATTGAAGGCAGTAGATATGACTGAACATCCACAGGGAGTGATTCTGTTGAATGAGATGGCTCTGTCTTAGAGTCACTTTAAATAGTGCAGACAGAGGATTAGAGTTAAAGGTTTTATTCATCCAATATACAAACCCAAAACATACAGCATAATAGACAAAATATGTAAAATTGAAGAGGCTTATACAGAGAAAGCACATTGCTGAAAGCTAGCATGGAATGCCATGGTGATACATCAAGAAGCTGAGAGGAAAAAGTTTAACGTACTGGAGTTTTTAGCATGTACTAAAATATTAAAACTTTCAGCCAGTTGGCTTAAATCTTAACATGGAATAAAAAGGAGCAACTCATCTTGTTCCCACTTACACTCATGTCCAAACCTGGCTTATTATTTTGGAGCCTTAACTGGATAGCTTTTCAATGATCCTCACTTTTTAAGATGGAGAATCAAAAGTAAGTTATCTAGGGAGTATTATTGATGGACTTTTAGATCCCATGCTTTCAAAGGGTAAAGATTGGTTATATGTTCCTTCTGTTAGTATAAAGAGTTGCTTTAGAAGTATTTCTGTGTTAAATGAGTGTTGATTTACTGGCATTTCCACTAAAAAAAAGGCTTTGTCAGACTACCTTCTTCTCTTTTACATCTGTTTCCCTGACATATAGCCCAGAAAAGGATCACTATTCTGTAGTACAATTACAGTAATCCTGTGAGTTGCTCACAGTTTGTGTGTTACTATGGGTGAAGGTTTACTTATCCATACTTTTTTCAGGAAAATGGACAGAGAGGTGGGATAAGCAGAAGCACAGGCTAAAAATAAATTCTGCCATCCCCCAACCAACTAGGGACAAAGACATGAAGAAGCATGCATATATATTAATTTTCTGAAAACTTTGCTTCCCAGAAATGCTGTAGGAAAAGATTATTCAGATATGCTTAGGCAGAATTTCAATGTTATGTGACCGTGTGTGGAGATTAGTACTGCTATCACTGTTAGCATATGAAAGGGAAGTTAGGTGAACAGTAGAGAAATGGAATTTCATCAAATGCATGGTTTTTTACAAAAACATAGAATCTGATCTTTGGTCTTTGATCCCTTAAAACAAGGACTGCTTTTTTTTATGGTTAAAGAATACGAAATCAAACTGTTCTTATGTTAAAGGTAAATTGAAGAGAGTAAAAAATAAATATGTGCTTCTTATGGATAATAATGCATCAAAGACAACAAAATCATGGTAGACCAATAAGAATGGTTTTCAAGTGGCTTCTAAATATACAGAGAGACAGTAAACCCGATATAGAATGGAGAAAATAAAATATACATATAAGACTGAAATTGTAGTTATCATACAGGAAGAAGAAAGCCAGTTAAGTTGTGAAACAAGTACCCTTTTTATAAGGCAGTTTTCTCATTGGAAGAAAGAGTGGAAGTAGAATAAGAGTACCTAATATTTTTCACTAGCCTGTCACTATAGAGAAATACTAAATTAAATGTTGTTCTAGAGACAAATTCAGGGCATACCCATTTGAATTAATAAGTTTGAAGAAAGTGTCTTTTGATCCTACTATAAAAATGTACTATTGAGACCTATGGTATTTGTATTAGTCTTTTACATACTGGAAAGCAATACTCAGACTTCCTCATTATGTAATGATCTATTGATAGTGATCTTTTGATGGATTCTCTGCTTTCAGGGAAGGGAAAAAATGAAGGGAAGAATACAAGTCATGAGGTAATTCAAGTTGCTGATTTCTAGCAGATCATGATAAATTGTAGAGGGGCAAGGTTTTAATTAGTAAAGTGTATGCTTTGCTTTTCATGATGATTTAGATGTTGATATTGATGAACAAAAGTGGATACTAGCATCTGTGATTCCATCGGGTCAATTTTGTGCTCCTTAGAAGCAGTCTTGCAATAAATAACACAGTCAATACGGAGTAGAATTTGAATCAAATGTACTTTTTTTAGTAGTGAGTTGTTAATTGTTTTTCTTAGTAGAGAAATGCTGACTCATCACTGGAACTTGTCTGTCTTTCAATATAAATGACAAGTGAGTCCCAGACCCCTTTTAAATATCTTCTTTAAAGGTAATGAGTTATTGTCTCTTAGAATTTGTTTCTCCCTAATAAGCTAGTTGCAACTGTTGTGAACTGTCAAATGATGGCTATGGAAAGCATGAGTCATGCAAAAAATAGTAGGCTGCCCCATGTCAACAGGCTAGTGCTTTGAGTTGAAGGCCATCTCTAGGATGAGAAAATTAGCTAAGTCACAGAGATCTTCTTTTTTTTGTTTTGGTCTCTCTGCTGTGTGCTAAAGTTGGTACTTGTAATATGAACACTTGTCCCCTGGAAACTAAATCAGGGTAGCAGTTCGTTTCACATAACCTACTGAGCAAAAATCAGCAAAGCTAATGCTTTGGCTAGAACTGAGCCAATGACCTAATGGCGACAGGATGGTTCCTTGAACCATCTAGGTCCAACACCCCTAGGCCACAGATTTCTGTAATTTAAAATAAATTTTATTGCAAAGTATAGGACAAAAGAAGAGCCTTTTTTCTTTTCTTAGAAATTTCTGTTTGCAGCCTGTAGGGTATAATTTTTGCATATTTATGCAGCATATAGAAAATATCTTCACTTTTTTGCTGGATTATTAATAGCCCCTTATAAATGAAAGTGTTTTTCTTATTCCATTATTACTTATAGTTATTAATGTTTGGGGGTTAATCCATCAATGATATTGGATTTAGCAGCTTGGCATTATATTATACTATGTTATCTCAGTGCATAAGAGAAGGGTCTTTTAAAACATTATTTCAGCTTTCTTGCTTGTGGGAATAGTAATGTGTATGAATGCAGGTAATGAGAGTTCACAGCCTAAGTGATTCTTGCAGAGTCCAGTTGTATATTGGTGGGAGACAGTGTGAATTCTGAACGTATTTTACCATCAGTAGCTGACCAGAAGTTTGCAAATTTTCCTTTCAGATGTGGAACTAATATGATTGTGCCTGATATTCTGACTTGAATATACCTGATATTCTCACTTGAGGTGCATGAGCTTTGTAAGGGGGTGTGTCTGTTCCAACATTTCAGTGTACTAGGCATTCAAATGTTCATGAAGCAGAGGACACTTAGAACCTTAGATCGCAATCTTTAAGTAGGTAGCTAGTTTATTATTTAGCAGAATTTCCTAAAAATAATGTTTGGTGTGTTCTTAGATGACTGTGTGTGGTGGTTTCACTTAGTTCCACTCAAGTCTAATAGAAGCTTTGTAAAATGGTCTAAAATGATTGTATCAAAATGCATTTTACTCATGAAGCCCCTGCCCCACTGATGTCAGTGGCAAAACTCTCATTAGGTTGAGTGGGGTCAAGATTTTATTCCTCATTTCCTGTGTGACTGGAAAGTATTTGAAAGAGCAGATACGAGTCCGAGACAAAAATGTGGATCCAGATTTCCAGCTCATATCCAAACTTGTTGAGGTGGCAGCATTATGACTCTCAGTCTGAAGTAATCTGAGTTTGCAGATTCTATAATCAAATTTTTGTACATACGCAAAACTTAAGTTTAATCTGCAGACTTCAACACATACCCAATTTGAGATATGTATCTCTTCAAAACCTGCAGAGGATCATTCCCTACTTGACTTCTTTATAGTTCGCAGTCCTGCTAGTATACTAAGGCTGTATCTGCATTAGCAAATGGTGTTGCAATAATGGATCTGCAAAGTGAAATAGTTGGTGCAAGAGACACAGTGACCACACTATTAACATTTTAGGAGTTCTGCGTCAGGTTAGCTCTAATCCATCCTGCAGACGTAATGCCCACTAGCAGCATATGGCATTAAGTGAGCTCTTGGACTACAGCTTTCAGTTCAGTTTCATCAGAAAAGAGTCAGGTTCATGCTCCAGACCATGTCACAATGTGAACTAAAGCATGACAGGTGAAGGTGGCTAGGAGTTCTGCTTCAAAAGTGCATTTTTTCTCCAAACTACAGTACTCATGTAGATGCATCCTGACAATTTTTTCTTCTCCATTTCATGTGTTTGTATTATTTTGTAGATTCAGATTTGTCTGTGGCATCTTTTGTACAAGACCTTCAAGAATTCAGTGTCAAGAACACATTTCCATGTCTGTTTATTCGTTGTCAAACTGTAGCATATACTAAAGCTGAGCTATCTTCTGTGCAAAGAACTCTTGCTCGTGAGGTCATTGGTCTATAAATACCATGCAAACATATTGGACAATGGTTTTTTATTTAGTATCATTTGTATAACTTATTTGAAATATGTACACCAAACCATCATATGCAAAGAGAATCCTGCAACAAGGATTCATGAAGTCTGATAATTTGCACACTGTAAAACAGGTAGACTGTGATTTCAGTGATGGGACTCAGCTTGAATGACTGAAAGCTTCAGATCCTTGAATGCAGAGTATTTAGCTTTTTCCCTGAAAAGTTGGCTGTTCTAGTCAAAGGAGTAGTTTTTAGCAGTCATACACAGTGAAGAATTCCATAAGGATGAAATGATCTTGAAAAATTTCTTGGGTCTATCAAGTAAACCTACTTCCTTCAGCATTAGGCATTCAAGTCATCCCACTCTGTTTACATTATTTAACAGTCACACAGTTAGTTAAGGTACATCTCTTTGGTTTTTGTGCTTGAATTCCCATAGGAACCTACTGCAGCTCCCCAGAGGATTGATGTAGTATGGCATTTTCTCCCTTGCCTGTACCTCAGCCTACAGGAAAATGGTTTTGACCATTATTTACCACATAGCGGTGCAAGGGTGACAACAGGCATTAGTTTCTTCTACAGGGTCTTTGAAGAACCACAAAGATTCCTTGGAAGAGTCTAGTTTTACTAGTTGAACCATAAAGAGAGAGTTCAGCAATTTCTGCAGATCTCCTGCCCTAGATCTCTGGGGGAGACCACCATTCCTCCACCTCCATTACACCTAGGAGAGCAGGAACTGCTTTTTTATGTTAGTGCAGGAGCAATTAGGTGCAATTCCTGTGTCACATCCTGTAGCTATATACTGGATTCGGCAGGGCAGCAAAGATTCCTTGTGTGGTGTTTCTTTTTAAAAAGCTAAATTAAAAAGACAAACAAGACTGCCTTATATCATTAGAAGGTAGAACCAAAAGAAATATTACATTATTTTCTGTTCAATTTGCTCAAGTACTAGTATCCAACACTACGGCAGTACTCAGGGGAAGATATTACAAACAGTATTCAGCTGAAGTGTACTGTAGGTTATTGCAGTTTAACAAAGATGAACTCTGCTTGATTTCAAGGATTTCTCCATTTTCTTTATATCCAACTTAATGTAGACTTCTCAGCATTAGTTATCATAAAAGTGGTCTGTGGGGACTAGGAATGAAGCCTGACAGATAGATTTAAAATGAAAGGAGACCCTTGATAGGATTTGGTGACTACAAAAGAATTTAATAAATAGCAGAATGATGATTCACTGATGTAGTGAAAGTTATTGAATTATAAGATTCACTAGAAGAGTTCCCAAAGAAAGGCAGCAGCTTCAGCCTGATTTCCTGCTGCTACTTCTGCTCCCACTTCAAGGCTTCATTTGCACCCAAACATGAAGCTTTTTTCCTGTTTTTAAAATTTTGAATTCAGGAGTATGAGATTTTTAAAAAATCTGAGTTTCAAAATATCTTCCATTCTGTCATCTTGAGCCTTGGTAGGAAGTTTGCAAAAGTTTGTGAATAATCGAGATATAAAGTTTCAACTTCTTCAAGCTCTGTGGGATAATTGATAGACATGGGGATTTAGGCAGCCTTTATGCATGCACTAGTAAGAAGGTGTTACTTGTCAAGTGTTTCAGTCACTGAAAAGTAATGAAGTGCTTCATGATAGTGGTAATTTTATGTCATGGCTTTGTCCCGCACAGTCTGAGAACAAATTAAACTCAGATCAGTCACTTTGGCAAAGTCCCTGATTCTTACTGGGAGTTTGTTGGCAACTTAAATACTGGGGGGGAGGGGATTAATATGAATGCTAAACTAAACACTGAGACAAATAACATACTAGCATGTGATGTTCATTTTCGTATTTAATACAAAACTCAGTGAATGTGTTTCACGACAGTGAAGATTTTCCAGAATGCCAAAGGTCTCAGTGCAGGCACAGAGCAGTTATCAGTCTGCTTTGCTATAGAATTCAATTCAATATTGTTGTACAGTGCTGTACTTCATTTATGCTAGAAGGCTACTGTATTTACCCTACAGTTTCTTCTGCCTCTGGGAGGGAGACACATGGCAGAGAGTACTTAAGGCTTCTGCTCCCGTGATGTTGCCAGAAAGGACATGCAGGAAAGTCTCTTCCTTGTCAGAAGCAACGAGCCGTGTTTACAACTCTGGAAGAAAAAGAAAGAGGGCTATGAAGAGAGCTGATACAAATACCCAGCTCCTTGGCAATAACTCCTGAGCTAACAGGTCTCTCCCTTTTCACTTATGTGATGCTTTGCATCTTAGGTTACACATTATTGATGGTGCCTAAGTAGAAGTCTGTCTCGGGGATGTGGCAATGAGACAGTGCTAGGGAGGGGTACAGCTGCAGGGCAAACAGGTCAAAAGCCAACACAGTGTGCCAACCATAATACAGAAGGTAGGTTTTGCTGAAGGTGGTGTAGGAGATGAACTGTGAGACCAATTACATTGCTTCAACATCTCAGGTAACACAAGAATCTGCTTTGAGTTAGGAGCTAGTAAAGGCATTTTCCACTGGTACCATCCAGGTATGACTCAATATAAGTAACACTTAAGAGATGAATATGAGAAGATGAGTGTCCCCCAAAATTTTAAAAACAATTGCATCTCACTGCTAGAACTGGAAAATAATACTAAGATCAAGTACCGGTTAATGCAGTGTTCTTACACGCCCCCAAAGCAGTAGTTGTATTCAACCTACATTCTGAATACATTGCATATCTGAATTACAGAATGGCACTTGTAGTAGGCGTTAAGAGCAAAAGCATTGGTAAGAATTCTCTTTTCTTTTCTTGGCCCAGGCAGTAAGACACCTGTCCCATGGCAGGAGGCAGCAGGCACTCTCATTATTGTCTATTTGTTACAGTGCAAGAAAGCATTACCCCTGTTTTTTACAGATGGAGAGCCTGGAATTGCAAGATTAAGAAACTTGTTCAAAGCCTCAGGGGTTCTATACTCCCATTTCCGAGTCTGAGCATTTAAATTACAAACTCTCCCTCGGAAAAAAGAAAGTTCTTTTGTCATGTAGAGATGAAGGGTGTGATATTCCTCTCATGTAGTCCACTGTGAATGACGAATTATTCCATTGCAGTGAGTGGAATTGGCTGGGTAACTCTGAGAGAATAAAACCAAAACTGCAGGAGATTTTTAAAAGCATCAAAGAGATTTAGGAGCACAAATCCTTCTGAGTCTGAATGTGTCTTGTGTTCCTAAATGATTTTGGTGCTACAGAAGCTGCCGTCCCATGTTGCATTATCTCTTTCTAGGTGGTCAGTTTGTCTTTTAGGTGATTATTATTTGGTTCAGAGCAAAACAGACAGAGCCCAGACAGAAACAAAGCAGGTTCTTTACTTGCCTATTAAGGTTCCTTTCTGTAGAACATAATAGAAATTTACAATATTGAGGTGATGAGCTAAAGATGTTTGAAGTATC
The DNA here is from genome assembly GCF_000737465.1 of Haliaeetus leucocephalus. NCBI lineage: Eukaryota > Metazoa > Chordata > Aves > Accipitriformes > Accipitridae > Haliaeetus > Haliaeetus leucocephalus. The sequence continues at coordinate 1,503,888 of NW_010973428.1, forward strand.
CTTATCTTGGGAAATTATTCTACTGTGGCTGTTTCAAAGACGGCAATTTTTTCATACACACATAAAATGTGTCTGTCTGTCTGTCTGTGTAAACAGACTAAGTTATTTTTCCATTCATCACTTCTAAAAATCTTCCTTTGCTGCTGCTCATTTTAGCAGGAATAAGCAGCTACCATACTGCTTACCATTCCTCCAGAGGGACAGTTCTCTGACCTTGTTTCCGCTGGCATATATATAAATTTCTGTTAATATAAATAGCAAACGAAAAATTCCTACTGGAACAAGACCATGTACCCAGTTCCCTGTGGGGAAACCCCAGGAAAACAAATACATACAAAACATTAGCTGCATTATTCCCTGAATTGCTGGAAGGTACTAAAAGACTGGTGTTGAGCAGTGAATAAAAACCTAGCAAAATGGAAGATAATTGCTTGAACCTGTATTGTTATGCATTGAAAAAAATATATTTAAATGGAGTAATATTTAAATTATGCCAATAAGCACAAAATAAACTCCTAGTGAATTTTAATTGGATAATGGAATATCTGATGATCAGTCATTTAACTGCCTTTGTGTCTCTGGATGTAAACAGCATTAAGTCAACAAGTGTGATTTAAAATCCTCCCAAACAAAACCAGACCTGCTTTTTCTGTACTTGGTTAAAAATTGTACTTGATATTTTTGAAAAGAGAAAGAATACTCCTTTCTGAAAATTAACTGCATTGGAATATTAAGTGCTTTTGGCTTTTCCTCAGGAAAAAGCTATTTGGCATCATCTAAGTTAATTAAGAAACCTCCTTGCTTCCTTGAGTGTGTCTCACTGTTTAATTAGGGTAATGTATGCTGGTTCATATTAAATTGAAGTTCACCTTAGCTCACCCAGTAGTTTTTCAGTTAATAACGTGCAAGTTGACATCTGGTTTTTGTCTTTTTGTCTGTTTTGTGTGTGATGGATGGTGATGCACAACCATGAAGTAGGAGTTCATTCCATTGTTATTGTGGCATGTCCCAGTAAGAGTCAGGTCAAAGTATGGTGAAGTCGCAGTAATGCTGGTTTGTGAATTGATCCCTGTGCAATGTCATTGGCAGCATTCAGTAAGTCCTGCAAGGGACCACAACAGATTCATACACAGCAATACTTCCATTTCTTTTTGCAGCCATTTTAAACACGTCCTTCAATAATGAAAAGTGGGAGGGATTTCTCTTTAGCAATTTCACTTTTATTAATACTCCCACGGATTTAAAGTCATAGATCTTTTCTGTTCTCTCATTCTCTACTAAGTTACCTAGGAAAAAGAAAAAATCTGTTTTCTGGTTTTGTACCATATTCATCAATACGGAGTTGTTCTGTTCCTGAATAAGTCCCTCAGATATTCATCTTCTTGATCATTAATTAGTGACTTATTCCATGCCCAAGAAGAACTAATTCAAAGGCTCCATGGTCTCTGAAACTTAGTTGACTGAGTCTGTAAATCACCCTAGGCTGGATGCATCTATGACTTTGATGGGGAGGTAAAGGGGAAGGATTTATAGCAGTGCAGTTCTTTTCCATATTGTAAGATTAGGTACTCCTTTGGACAACGGTAGTATAATGTTTAACCTATTCCTATAGCACACACACACACTCTCTCACACACACATGCATACATAAAGTTTCTTCCTGCAAACTCACACCTACATACAGCTGTGAGAGATACAGTCTAGGTCACAAAGTGATAGTAACCACACTAGGTAGCTTTATTGTGTCCTCACTGGAAGCTAGGGTTTGGTATTTGATTGCCTTCCAGTAAGTGACTTAATAAGCTAATTATTTTGTAGAGCAAAAAATTCCCAGAACTGTGCCTGCATAAGCAATTTGGCCAGGATTTCTTCCCATCAGCACTCTGTGCAGTCAAACATTTTCTGAATTGTTGGCAATTTTACATCTCTTCTGGACAGCTTATCTACAAATGAAACATAATGGGATAGTTGTCCAGATTTTATGGGTAAGTATGGATACAAACACAGGTAGATAGCATGTTAGGTGTGGCTCCCTAAATAATGTGCTGGTATCACACTGCAGTGTTTTGAAAAAAACTGTTTAATTTAATTGGACTTGTTACAATAAGGTCAAACATACCAAAAGAGAGAGACTTTGTGATTGTATTGAGGAGTCCCTGGAGACCTTTCAGTTTCAAAGACACCTATTTATCTTTCTAATATCTAAATAAAGGGGGGTTTAGTCTCCTAGGTAGGTGAGGACCTGCCTTGCCTAACACCATTTGAATGGTCATTTATTGCTATGAGGATTTGGCTGGGGGAGGAGGATTTCTGTAAGCACCAACAGGTGCGATCACATGTTGGATGGAAAGTAAAGCCAATTTTTCAGCATTGTCAGAGAGGATAAGACTTTTACAAAGGAGCCAACATTTACAATATTATGTATGCTGCCTGTCTAAACCTACGGTCACTTGGCACTGAACCTCTAGCAATACTGGCCAAGTAATTTAGATGGCACATGTGTTCAGATGGCACAGCTCCACCCAGGCTCTGAGTCAGCCAAGAGATCATCCATCTAGGAGCATCAAGTAGTGCTGTAGATAGTAGGGTTTCAAGCCAAAAAGAAGTTTCCAAACAGCTGTCTGTCCCTGTATCATATACCTATAGCTAAAATGGTATGTGATTGATAATCTAATTTTTGTTTGGATTATTTTTCAAAGTATAGCCCCTCTGTAGATATAGATACCTTGACCCTGCAGTGCAGAGCTGATGCTTTGGTGGGTCAAGAGAAAGAATTAGTCTCTGATGCCTTTTCATTTTCGGATAGCTGAGGAAGCAGAATCATCCCTGTCCTCCTTTTCTAGAACAAGTGACATAGAGGATTTCTTCTGAAAACTTTCCCATTGTTACCTGTCAAAAGCAATTAGTAAGAATATGAAATGTGTAAAGTAGTTTAGGGGTTTGAGTAGCAAAGCTTTTTGTGGGCCTTAAAAGTCCAAAGGTGTTTTAGGCATCTGTGCTGGTTTTGGCTGGGCTTATTCAAGGACACAGACACTTCAGTGTGTCCTGCTCATGTGTGGACTCATCCACAGGTCACAGTCCCTTTGACTCAAGCTCACAGTGGAGCTCCAGCCTGTCCAGTACAGCAGCACAGAAACACCAGCGATGCCCTGGCCATGTCCCAGCCCAGGAGCATTGCCATTGCTGTTACCAAAATGTTCCCAGGCACAGCAGAGTAAGGTGATACGCAGTACAGCAAGCAGCAAAAGCAAAAAGCAGCCACTAACGAGCACTAGACTCTAATATACAGTCAGGCAAGCAAGCCCCATGGCAAGCACAGGAGCCTGCCAATTAAACAGCAATAACAGCTATAAATTTGATCTAGCACATTCCAATCAAACCTGTCGTTATCTTGAACGCTTCAAGCCCCATGTTGGGTGCCAAAAAGGACTGTTGTGGTTTAACCCCAGCTAGACACCAGGTGCCTACCAAAGCTGCTCTATCACTCCCCTCCTCAGCTGGACACGGGAGAGAAAATATAAAGAAAAGCTCATGGGTCGAGATAAGGACAGGGAGAGATCACTCACCAATTACAGTCACAGGCAAAACAGACTCGACTTGGGGAAATTAGTTTAATCTATTACCAAGCAAATCAGAGTAGGATAATGAGATATAAACCCAAATCTTAAAAACACCTTCCCCCCACTCCTCCCTTTTTCCTGGGCTTAAGTCCACTCCCAATTTTCTCTACCTCCTCCCCCCAGCAGTGCAGGGCGATGGGGAATGGGGGTTGGGGTCAGTTCATCACACGTTGTCTCTGCCGCTCCTTCCTCCTCAGGGGGAGGACTCCTCACTCATCTCCTGCTCCAGCGTGGGGTCCCTCCCATGGGAGACAGTCCTCCACGAATTTCTCCACCGTGGGTCCTTTCTGTGGGCTGCAGTCCTTCAGGCACGGACTGCTCCAACACGGGCTTTCCCATAGAGTCACAGCCATCTTTCGGAGCATCCACCTGCTCCAGCATGGGGTCCTCCCCGGGCTGCAGGTGATAGATATCTGCTCCACTGTGGACCTCCCTGAGCTGCAGGGGGACAGCCTGCCTCACCATGGTCTTCCCCACGGGCTGCAGGGGAATCTCTGCTCTGGTGCCTGGAGCACCTCCTCCCCTCCTTCTGCACTGAACTTGGTGTCGGCAGGGTTGTTTCTCTCGCATGTTCTCACCTCTCTCTCCAGCTGCAGTTTCTGTCACGCAGTAACTTTTTTTCCCTTCTTAAATCTGTTACCCCAGAGGCACTACCACTGTCAATGATGGGCTCAGGCTCAGCCTTGGCCAGCGGCAGGTCCATATTGGAGCTGGCTGGCATTGGCTCTGTCGGACATGGGGGAAGCTTCTAGGAGCTTCTCACAGAAGCTGCCCCTGTAGCCCCCTTGCTAACAGACCTGATACAGCATCTCTGGTATACAATCAGAGACATCAACATCTTGGTAGTAAAATTCATGCTCATGACATCCACGCTCATCCTTGAGAAAGTAAAGCTTGTAAATACACCCTGGTGAGTTGCCTTTGCTCTGCAACCCAGAGCTCTAGCTCTTTGTCCTGAATTTAAGGAGTTGTCATGTCGCTGATTCTGAGAAGGTGAAAGTTAGCAGAGCTGCATGTACTTCAGTGAAACTGCCAGTATAGACCAGGCAGCACTCTAATGCTTTAACAGGCAGTGGGAGAGGAAAAAAATTAAACAGTAAAAACCAGGACTGGTGAACAGCTATACAGGAAGCGATATTCACAATGTGAGAAAGTAGGGAGCTTGCCCACGTAATGTGGCAAGCTCTTTCAAACAAGACATCTGCCTCTGCGCCAAAAAGATCTCAGTTTTTCTTTGAATGAGAATGCTAGCATCAGGAAATGTTGATCTATGGTTGCTTTGAAAAAATTTCTAGGACTAAAAGATGGGATCAGAAGCTAAAACACAAAATACAAGCAGAACATAGATAAGTCACAGCCACAGGAAAGTGGATTGCAGGAAGTCTCTTCTCTCCTATGAAGCAACCTATGTTGGCCATTGCTGGACACCTCCTTGCACAGCTCCTAGGCAAGCCGTTTCACTCAATGTCTGCACAACAATATGGGTTCCTTTGCAGCTTTCTCATTTTAGCAGAACAGAGGAAATACCATTGTGTCACGTAACAACTGTGAAACAGAAAGTAGACAATAAATTGTATGCAACTGATAGGGATAAAGTGAAGATTAGGGCCCTAATCTCTAAATCTAGCCTAAATCAATGGACCTGGAACTGGCTAACTAAAAGCTCTAAGCACAGAAGTTGGATAGAGTTTAGGCGGCTGAGTTATGACACTAAATGGAGTTTGATCTCATTAGAATATATGCATCAATATCTGTTTTATCATTCATCATGGTATAGTAAGTAATGGGAAAGTTATCTATCTGAATGGGTTCAAATTCTAAATTTCAGCTGGTTGATGTACTTACTACCAGCCAGTCCTTCATAGCTCTCCAGGTGTTCTGGGCAGCACCGGGTGACCCAAAGCCAGTCGGAACCGTACCACCATAATGTAGGTTCCCTGGCTCATGTAGATGATAAACTATTTGAACACCCAGATTTAATCCATAATCAGAAGATAAGAATTAGGCTGTTTTCTTTGCAGATTTCGGGGTGCTTCATGCAAACAGTTTCATAATTTTCTGTGTCCCCATCTATTTTTTTCATATTAGAAAGATTTGAAAAGGTACTGTTTAGAATATCACACTGATACAAAAATGTAGTTTCTGTCTTTCATTTAGTTAAATATTTGGTCAATTCAAAACTCTCCACAAAGTGACAGGATGAATAATGGTGGGAAGGAACAGGGTGGGGAGAAAATTCTTATTTCCATTAAAAAATTACAAACTTCAGAGTGGAAATAATATTGTTTAAAATTCATAATACCTCAGAATATCAGAGTATATGCTGGCCTTCGAGTTTTCATCTCAGAAGAGCACATTTGAAGCAAATTTCTTGATTGTTCCCACTCGCTGCACTTTGATTCACATCGTAGCATGATCTCAGGGCCCATCAACTGGCCTTTTTTCCTGAAGAAATTAAACTGAACAATGAGGTCCAGGAGCTTATATCAAGCATTCCTGCTGCTAATGAGCACTCAGTCCACAAGACAGGCTAAAGCTGGTCTGAAATAAAACCCCTGAAACATTAATAGTGTGGCCATTATGTGTCCCATACCAACTGTTAGATTTTTCAAATCTGTTAGGTTGCACTTCTGAAGAAGGCTGCTCTGAATGTAGAGGAAAAAGTAAAAAGCATTGTGATTTTGAGCTTATCCTGTTTAATTAAAATGGTAATTTTTTATATTTTTTTAGTGACTGCTGTGGTTTATCTCTACAGAAAATAGGACTATCCCCCTTTTTAATTGGAAATGTCCCTACAGCAGTCCTTAGCATACAGTTTGGATTTCAGGATGTGTTTCGTACTTGCAACAAGGTGAAAAGAGGATTCCCTACCTCGTTCTCCAGTTTTTACAGAATTATTCAAAAGCTACTTATTACATAAAAACTTTGGGATAGGGGTTGGATAGCCTGCTAATTTAAAACCCAAGTAGCATTTTGGCTTAGAGGGTTTTCTTTCCAGCAAGAGACACTTTAATGACTGGTCAAATGTACTAACCATCCGCTCCTTGCCTTAGGCCTTCAAACTAATTTAGAAAGTCATTAACCATTCAGTAATAGGAAAGCATATGCCACATTATCCAGTGCATGCAAAATCAGATAAGAACTTGTACTCTACCATTGGAACTGCAAAATAAATAACTGAAATAGCTCATAGTCCTAAAAGAAGTCTGTGTCCTGTGAATGTGAAGCTGCAGCATCTGCGATAAAGAAAAAAAGTGTGCATCTCCATTTGGTTCATATATATATATAATTAATTGTGAGAGATGTTCAGTCTTGCTGATGATTTGATCCATTCAGCAAGAATGCACTTTTCACAGTACCTTACACATTGCCAACTCAGAGAGACTGTCCCTTTTTTTACTTTCAGTGCTGTGAATTAAAGAATTTATACATTTGCATCTTGCTCATGAGTTCAAACCAGTCTTCCCATTCTGCTGGTGCCTGCGAACCTGTTCAGATTTAGTGCTCTGTCTTTTATTATTGCTTGCTACGCAAGTTGGATTTTCCTGTGGACTGAATGAGAAAGTGATAGCATGCGGTCTTTCTATTTAATTGCATAAAGCTGCACTCACACTGACCTCAGCATGTCTTGTGGAAAATGTCAACAACCATATAATCATAGAGGGGTACACATAAGCAAAAAGAAGAAAAATTATATTAAAAATTATCCACCACTTAGTGCTCTAATTTACCCTCCTAGATCTTATTTAGCAGAGCATTTTAAAATAATTTTTTAAAGAGCCTTAGCAAAAATAAATGAAGACATTTATTCAAGGAGAAATATTTTTTTGTTTGAAACTAGTTGCATCTTTGGTATAGAACTGAAATAGATTCTTCTCCATTTGTCAGATGAAAAATTAGTAAATGTTTCAGTTACTAATTATCTACAGTAACTATTTGCTGAATGAATATTAATTTTTATTAATTATGTATCCAAGATCCAAGAATGCTTTACCAGCTGTAGTTTCAATTCCCAGTTGATGTAAATTGGCTTTGCTTCACTGAAAACAAAACATCTATATCAGTTTACACCAGCTGAAGATCTGGCTCCAGAAATGCAGGGAAGCATTGAGATTTCAGACCTGCTGAGCAACATGCAGCTCTCCATATTAAAATATTTAATATTTTTTCCAAAAATGCCAGAAAGGGCCTTGGTTTCTGCAGTCAAAAGCTCAAAGTCATGTGCTTCTGAGAACTCACTTAATACCCACTGAAGGCTGAACCCTCCAGGTATCTCAAAGGGATGGGGGACTGTGTTATAGCAAAGATGGTATCTCCTGCTGCAGTGTCCCAAACACTCCCTTGCTCCTGCTAGCTTCCTTTCACTCACTCAAAAGTGGCACATGACCACTTTAAGAAAAATGTCATACATCAATTTACTTAAAACCAGTAATAGTTTGTGAATCCAAGAATAACAAGCAGTTATCATTTACCAGCTCCAGCATGGACACTACTCTCCTACTCTTTTATCTTTTTTGTTTGTTTGTTGGTTTTGCTAACCTCTCATTATCATAACTGAAAGATCTACTCAAATATACTCAAATAATAGTAACTAGTCTAAGATCCTGATTTTGTAATTTCATCTGTGATTTATAATTTAAAATGTAATTTGGATCTCTTTATGGAGAGAGGTTGACATTCTACATGTCTTGTAACTTCTGCCTTAGAAGTAAAAGGAAAAGCTGGACTGTAAATAATTTCCCAAAGGTTATGTGGTGGAAACAAAGAAGGTAGAGACTCATATAGACCTTTCTCTGCCACTAAAACAAATTGCAGAACTGAAACAGGTGTGATTCTTTTGTCTTGGTTTTTTTTTTCCCCTTTCCTTTTCTGGTACTTGTTCAGTCTTCATGGCTCACAAGTGAGTTGTAGAGAGTGCCTCGAAAAACTTCAAAACACATGGGCCGCTACTGAAATAACACCATGGCTTTGTCACAGTGCTTTGTAGAGACAATTTTGTTGTACTGCTGACAAACTGCAACTTGAATTAAAAAGGGGCAAAGTCCCCAGTTAAATCGTGAAGCCGTAACAGTGCTATACCTTATGTTTCCTGTTACTAAGTCTAGTCAATATGATTTAAGTTGAATGCAGGAAAAGAAAACAAAACATTTCTTCTGATTTAGACATTGTGAAGTGCTAGGGCAACTTACTCATTTTTAAGAAGATGCTGTGGGTAGTAGATAGGCAGGCTACTGGTTTGTGGTAAGTAAGTGTCATATCACCCTGATAACATGCCAGGATCTCAAAGACTGTAGGAAGCACAGCTAGATAATGTCTCATCGACTAGTATTTTTATCCTAAAAGGCTGGTTTACATTTCTTTTTCCTCTAGTAATTAAAAATTCAGTCTTCCTTTCTCCCAAAGATGATGAAAATGAAAGGACATTTCTAAATTCTGAAGGCATTATCAGAAGTTTCCAACAGTCAGCTAGGCTCCCAGGACTTTCTGTGAATGGCTGATACCGTTTATCACCTGGGTATCTGAGTGCCTGGCACACCGAAGAGCTAAGTGCTGCTCTTTCTAGTAGAATGATACTGCACATATAAAATTTTTTTGGAAAGCTTAGTAATAAGAAAAAAATGTTTCTCATTTTTCTATAAAGCACTCCAAGCATTCAAGGTAATACTGAAGGTAGTAATTTTCCATATGATAGTTCTCCCTGTGTCAGATAATGATTTTTCAGTCTTTGAAATCCTGACTCAAAATTGCTCTATATGTTTTTATTATTATCATTTTTCCCAAAAAGCTTTACAAAGGAAAGACAACATGAGCACACGGCTTTTATTGTGTGGGCGTGTGGTTGCCTCTGCATAATAGACTCCCTAATGTTCTTGGTTATAATGTGTGGTATTGCACAGGTAGAGCTCTGGATTTCCAAACTCCATTTTCAGGCTCAATAATAGCCTTTCATTCAGCCAAAGGATTTACACTTAATTACAGAGCTGTGTGCTTTTTGTTCTGTTGTCTGGTCAGAAAGTATCCTGGGCATCTCGTTGTTGTCATTCAGGGCAAAGAACCAGTGCATGTCAACATGCTTTTCAAAGCTTTTGATTTTTCTAAGTATAGAGCTATAGATTTTAAGCAATGTCTCCTATAGGCTTACTAAGGACAGTGATAGGCAATTTCCAAGGCAGTAGCATTGGAATAATTCCTTTTTGGGAAATTGCTGGTATTTACTTTGTATCTTCAATAGGATTTTGCAAGAATGGACAGGGAAGGGAACAGAGAATTGTTTTTGTTGTTTTTTACCCCATCACCCGCCTGACTATCTCTCTCTTAAAAACTGAACTTTAATTTGTTGAATGCAGTTTATATCTTAATATAAAGATATAAACTTTTTTTTTCTGTGCATTTTATAATAAATCTGTCTTTCTGCAGCAGTTGCAGTTTTAAACTGTTTTGAAAGGAGCTTTAAACGTTAAACAACAATAATAAAAACATACGTATGAGTTTGAAACTGAACTTCATTAATCCCCCCTCTGACCTGAAGTATGGTGTTGCTACCAACTTATACCTGTATTCAGACTTAGGCAGTTACTTTGTGCCATGAAATTCATATGGACTAGCCAAGGAACAAATCCCACTATGAGACGTATCAAAAAAGACGGTAACAAAAATAAAAAGATAAGACGCAAGAGAACACATGGAGATAGAGAAGTGAGGGTATATGGGAAATAATATGACAGTAAAACAAGCAGGAGTCTAGCAGATGAGTGTCCTAATTGTTCTCAACTATTTTTGCAAGTAGACATTAAAGCAAACAGATGCTTCACTGTCAAGGATGTGAAACTGGAGAAAGAAATTCTCTGTGGCTATTTATAGGGAGCTTTTCTGAGCTGGAAGGGCACTAAGGTAGAAAGCAATAATACAATTACATGATTGAGGCTGACATTATCACAGTGGGCTGATAAGAATGGGAATCAATATTTTGTGTTGGTCAATGACAAATGGTATGTAAAGAAACAATAGCCTGAAAGGTCTTGAAAGAGATGACAAGTAGCTTTTGCGAAATATGGTAAAGAATAAAGAGATGAAGGAGGATGCAGAGGGAGAGTGACATAACTAAAGGTACTGGTTAGGTAGATGATCTCTGCAGCAGCGATCTGAATGGAAGCAAGAAAATAGGATATTTTATTAATCAGAACACAAGCCAACACAGTTCTTGTCAAACATTTCCAGATATGTGTATGAATAGGAAAAACACTTCAAAGCATCACCAACAAAGAGGTAAAAATGAAAGGTAAATACCAAGTTCTGCATCTAAATATAGTTCTCATATCCACAGTAATCAAAAGATACAGTAGGGAGAAAAAAAAAGAGTTCTAATTTAAACATATTTAACATGGCATGGCTAGGAATCCATGAGGAGACATTGGAGATCTATGAGAAATTTAGTGTGGATGGCAGAGGCAAATATGGAGTAGGGAAGGAGGTCTATGAATTGTCAGGATAAATGTATGTCTATAGATTAAATCACCCCTAAATGTATTATACAACGAGAAGAAAATAGAGTTAAGGACAAAGTCCTCAGAACTGTTACACAAAAAAAAGTGAAAAAGGGTGAAGAGGTTGGTCAAGAGATTGCTTAAGCTGAAGGAGTAACTTCAGTATTTCTACAGAGCATGGAAAGGACAGAGTTGTGGAAACAAAGGAAGGACAGTAGTTTTGAGAAGAGTCAGCAAAATCTAAAGCCCCAACAAGCCAAAGGGAATGAAGATGGAAAGAGGGAGAAGAATGAGTATGGCAGCAATGGGGAGGAAGGCTAGGGTGAGGATTTAATGAAGGCTCAGAAGAGGACAACAGCTGAGAGATACCTTCATCTGACAGGGGAAGAGAAAGGAGTTGTATGACGGTGAAATTGAGGGGAAGGTACATTGCATTTTTTACAATCAGAGGAGGTTGAATGAACAGCTTTTCTGTGGGAGAAAACCTTAAATAAGCATTACAGTGTTAGTACTGATAGCAATACAGCAAATGTGTAAGCAGTAGAATAGAAGCATTAATAATTGACAATATATTCTTGCCCACATAGAAATCAGGATTAAGATGTGATTTTCTGTGTGATGACATAAAGAGATAAAACACATTAATCTTCTTTACTACTTATGGTAACATAACTGTGTCATGCTTTGTGTACCGTCATGCTAATACGGATGCCAAGCACTTAATACATATGTCAGTATATTTAGATCTAGCTTCACATGCATCCATAACATAGTTACTTTATTTTATATGTTGATGGTTAGCTAAGAGACTCAAACCACCTGACCTCACTTAATGTAGAAATCACCAAAATAAGGCAGTCCAACATGCAATAGTAGCAGTAGTAAGTAACTATAAATCAAGTACCAGTAGAAGTATGTAACACAGAAGAAAGGGGAAAATGAGTATTTGATTACAATATGAAATAGTAAATTATCATTAAGAGGCTGGTCATGACTGAGATCTCACAAAAAAGTTTGGGAGACATTTATTGTGGAATTTACACATCCAAAAAACAAGAATAGAAAACCCAAAAGAAATTCATGACTTGTGGCAAGGGTGATGACTTGGATAATCTGTTTACAGTCAGTTTCTGAGTTCTGGCTGATGCTGAGGATTATTTCTTTTCATGTGAACGTGAGAGTATTCTTACTTTCTTGTTATCTTTTTTCCCTGTTTTAATTGTGTGGGATGAGAGCCTCAGGAAGCACCAGCACAGGATTGACAAGAACAAGTCTTTGGTTTCAGGTGTTCTGTCCCTGAAAAGAATTGATTCAGGGCAATACGTTGGCTTCTGTGCAAGACAGTTAGCTTAGCAGGGGTGACATTGCCTATAAGTGATGTGTATTAACCTGTCAAAGTGGATCAGGAGTCTATGCCACAGAAAAGTGAAAGGTTATAAAAGCACAAAGACAGTTCTACGTCTCTGACCATTTTCCCCAGTGGAAATAGAGATGATTTGTTTCAGGACCCTATTGAGGAAAGGGAAGTCCTGACTATTTCATCAAAGGTGAATCATTCAACTTTAAAGGAAGGGAATGCAAGAGTGAATACCATTGCACTGAAAGGACTTCTTCTTAGCAAATATCTGTAGGCTTTTTTACGTTTCATGTATTTAATAAAAAGTAACTGACTTAGAACTTTCCACAAAGTCTCTGTTCCTTTGTTACAGAGATAAACTGTAAACCAGGAGCCTCGGTCCTTCAGTGGGAGGCTGATGAGTTCACACTAGAGAGGTGAACGTGTGGGTCTAAACACAGGAATGGTGACCCGAGGCAGCAAGCAAGGCCATGCGGATGCCTATGCAACAGCTCAGCAGTTCTCATGAAGGAAGTTGAATCAGGCCTTTGTTTAAGTACACAAAGATAAACCCACCATTAAGTTCAGTCATGGTACACTAGCATGAATAATAAAGAAATATATTTCAAAATATCTGGGGTTTTCCCTCTGAATTGCGCAGTTGCTTTCTCATGCTTTTGCTAATGTGTTCCATGTAATTCACCTCCGAGTAGGAGGTCTAGCAAAAGATTTAAGCAGGACTTGAGTGGTACATAGGCCTTGTGCTGGCCCCTCCATAAGCAGCAGATGTTGTTCTATGAATTTTTTTTTTTTTTTTTTGCATTTTGTAATACATGCTTTTTTGCTTTGCTGGGCAAATTGTTTTGCCACTGGAATTATGCTGCCTCCTGTGAGGATAAAGCTGAACCAGCCAAACTAAGAAAGGAATTAGATTTGGCCTTAGCATGCGTGACCAAAGGAGAATGCTGTCAAGATGTATCTAGATGGAAAAAGTTCAGCACTCCAATGCTGAGGCTAACCACCACCCTCTTTCAGGTTTCAACAGCACACACATTGTCATTGTTTGATGTGATAGACCTCAGTGTTTCTTGAGTACACACTGCTGCGTGACCTTGCTGTTTCAAGAACATTTTTCTTTGGGGCTTCTGGGAATCTGTTTTCTTTTTCACTGCTAACCTCTAATGATAGATGTGTCTGAGCTTACGTGACAAATATTTTCCAGCCTCGCATAGGTTTGTAAACTGTATTTGCTGGGGTTTTCATTACTTCCTTCCCAGATCACAAAAAGGATTTTAATATAAATAGATAGGCTTTTATGGTAGCATTTGTTTGATACTTATTACCATACATGATTTCTTTTTCATACTGCAGTTAAGAGCTGCCTGGGGATAGAATGAATATAGCTATACATTTTTTGTCCATTTTGACAGCTACACCAGAGAAAGAATAAAATTGCATACCCATCATATTCCCTCAGAATGCACAAATACTAAGCTACATCATCGAAGCCATTGTTAGTTTCAGATTATTACTGTAATTAATTGAATAATTTATTATTCTAAAATCAGTTCATCTTAGTCCTTCTGTGTTTCTATAAACTTTTAAATCTTGAATTTGTTATCAGAAGAGGAACATTATTAAAGAGTAAATGTGGTCTAGTTTTCAAGACAAAGGCCCTGGTGTAAAGGTTTTGGGTTGTGCTACTACTACAGTCAATATATAAACCTGACAAGTAGCTAAGGGACATATTTTCACTGGAGTGTCTAAAATAGCCACTAAAATCCAAATGGTGGCACAAAAAATAATAGACTATTATTCACTATTATAATAAGTAGGTATTTGTCAATAGCTTCTTGGTGGTATTTGTCAGCTTGGCATATAGATACATTTTTCACATTAGATGGCTTGTCCCCAACCTGTATGGTAAAGCAGTACCACTGGGAACTGTGGCATAGCAAAAAAATTCTCTGAGAGAAATGGAAACAAAAAGCAGATATTTAGTGTCCCAGACAATGACTTATTGCAGGAAGATCTTCTTTTGGTAAATATTAATTCACATAGCCCTGAAATATAAATGTGGAAACAAGTGTTCAGTTTCAGGTGCCCATGTTTAAAAATTGAGACTTAGATAACCTATGCCTCATTTCATCTGTCTTAAAGTAGAGATTAAAATGTTTGTAAGGACTACTGAGGTTTTTAAGAGCTTTTTTTCTCATACTCTTTACATATTACACTCTTTTAAATACATGTATAAGTATCAGCAAAATTATTTTCAAATGCTTTAATGTTACCTGTTTTAAATGCTACCTATTTACGCCATGAATCATGAAGGGGCTGTCTTCTCTTAAAACCTTACTGCAAGGCAGCTGTGAAAAAGAAATCTCAAGAAATTAAAGCCATAAGTCTTAGATAACTTCTGAATGTTTAGAAAGCATTCATCGTTCACCCATCACTAGTGTCGTGTGTCACTAGTGCAAAAAGTACACTCTGATTATAAAATGTGCTGCCCAAGTTAAGTATCAGTAAGCTAAGTTTAAGACACAGTCTGGCCTGGAAGTTATCAACAGTCTTCCTAGTGCCTTAAATATATGACAAAGGTCTGTTACAAATATATCTGATATTATTAATAGATCAAAATGGGGTTTTAAATTTCAATTGTGGTATGAGTAGAGAAAGCTGGCTTAGTGCATTAAATGCAGGATGACTAAGAGTGAAGAAACATGGTGTGGTGAGAATTCGGATTGCAAAGCCATGCAGATATTACAATCGACTAGTGCTAAATGTTTGAGATGAGCAGCAAGTAGGAATAAGAAGTAGTCAACAATTTATGTTAGGAATAAAAATGTGTGTTTTAGTGCTCTGCCATGTTAGCAGAATATTCTGTTGAAGAGGTTGAAGTATCAATAATTGTTTGTTACTTGTCCAATATAGTGAGTTTAACAGGTTTTGTATTTAAGCTGTCACCTCCACTTTCTTCTGTTAGATGAACAATCTAGAAGAAGAAAGCTGGTGCTGCTGTTATTAATTCAGATAGGAGTGCCATAGGTTGTCATCACTGTCCATGAATGTGCAGTCTTCAACTGTGAGCTCGGGATCGTGCAGCTCCTCAGCAGTGGCCAGTGTTGCCACAGTGTAAGAAGGGTCACCCTTCCCATTTGGTCCCCGCACTCTCAAGTATTTGCCTTCCACTTCAGGGGCATGTTCTCCCAGATTTCATATTCAGAGCTCTCTGTATGTGATTTATTTTCTTCTGATTGTCTTGTTTGTGTTTACCTGAAACCTAAACTCCTAAGGTATCTCAGACACTTGGGATTTTTCCTGCAGTAGTGAATTTCTCCTCAGACCTGAATATATAAATCTGTCTCAGTCAATTTACCTCACAAGCTGTTCCAAGTGAAACAGAAGAGAGGAGTATACACATTCATGCCTGTTTACTAAATCCACTAGGTAATACTTCAAAATACACATTTTGAAATGTATTTTTAAGTTGTATCCTTAAATTGGTCTAGAGCATGGCAGTCAGCAAAAATCCATCAAGTATTACATTTTCATAGGCATTGTCCATGTGCTGCCCCCTAAAAACAAGCAATAAGGAAAAAAAAAAAGAAACACCTGTGATTCATCAGCAATGCAAGTAATATAGGTGGAGTTTACCCTTGAGCTCTTCTTCCGTGTCCTCACAGTTCCTGATCTCCCAGAACTTTCTTGCTCTACGCAGCCCTCTCTGCTCCTCGTTTTTTACAGCTTCTCTGAAAATGCAGCTTATCCAAGGGTGCCTTTCAAAGTCATAATATTTTTAAATAAGAGTGGATTGTTTCAGGTGCAGGTTAGATGCATGGTTGTACAGTGTAGCCGTCTTTAAAATGGTACCTTCGTAAAAATGCTATTTGAGCTGATCATGGCATAGGTTTCCAAAGAAAAGTAGAGGCCAGCCATATACTGGAAACCAAACTTAGTTAAAAAAGAAATTAAAAAAGAGAAAGAGAATCTCAAGGAAGGAGCTGATTGCACAGTAAAAAAACAAAGGACAGTTAGAGATGACATAGAGCTAAAAAATACAAAACTGCAGTCTGCACCATCCATTAATTATAGCACACAAAATAAATGTTGCTTTATTGCTTGTTATCCACAAAACACTCTCACAATGAAATGTTTCTTTTTCTTTTCTATAACTTTATCAGGATTGCACCATTTTATCTCTGTAATAGGCTGTTGTACGATACTAAGTTTTATTTCTGTGTGTAATACCTAGACAAGCTAGATCACATCTGTTTAGATTCCAGCAGTAGAAAAAGTTTAATTTCTCAGCTGTAATGCAATGGGCACAATAGGTTATTCTAGATAGAATAACATTGTTCTTATCAAAATGGTGGGATTGTATCAGGAGGAAGCATTAGCTGGAAATAACAACTGAGTCCCTGCTACCCCCGCCAAGTACTTCTTTTGCTAAGCTATATAGAGATGTCATAATTTTTTAAAGATGTTATTGTGATAAAGAGACAAAGAAAACAGTTTTCTACTTAGGTATTCCAAACAACTCGGAAAACACTGAGGGTGCTTTATGTTGAGCTTGCAGTGCCACAGAGAGGTTGGATTAAAAAACAGAATCTAAATAAAATAGATATGTGGCTCAAACGTGATGCTTTAAAAGGAGTTATGTGGAATAATATATATGTGGTAAATAAGTATATTTAATTGGGTCAGGTTAAGCTTAAAATGCCTTTTTAAGCATCTTAAGATATAGTAGAACTTCATTAATTCTCAGTTAATCCATCAACAATACCAGTCGCTGACCTCCCAAGCTCATTTCCAAGCCTGTAGGGTTTTCCTGTAGACTTTCCCACTAAGGAATTCCTAAAAAGGGAGCTGCAGAACATGAGATGTTTTGTAGTTTAGGACATTCTTATTCCTCTTTACAGGTTTCAGCTCAGCATATGTATGAATTTGTAGACACAGTTTTGAAACTATATAGGCACAAAATTCTTACATGAGGGAGGTGGTCTCTTTAGGGTAAGCTGCAACTCCTATTAGCAGTTGCAGTGTTTGCATACCTATTCAATATTTTAGTAAGAAAAAACGGAGAGTGACTTCATGAGTAGGTCTTTAAACACACAAGGGTTGTAGTGAAACCATTTCTATCAGCCTTTCTAGGGGAAAAGGTTCTTTGGTGGATGAAATACATCCTATTCCTTTGAGAAAGAAGACTACGAGAATGCAAATATCCTTGTGTCAGCAACTGTACCTCAGAAAAAGAATACAGTCAGGGAGGTTGACTCTGGTGGGAAGAAATGAGGAGTTCAGTTCATTATCCTGTTGATGACTTATTTTAACAATGACTTCAAAGTTATTCTGCATACAGTTAGTGAAGATCAAGGAAGAAAATATTTTTAGCACTAATGGACTAGTCTGGGATATTTTGAGGCTCCCAGCAGCACGAAAAAGAGCCTGATAAACCACCCAAAGCAAAATCACAGTTGTATTTTTTTCTTTTAGTACTAGTAATGATGTTGCTTTGTTTCAGTCCATCAGAGAACCAACCTGAATAGCTGAATAATTATCTCTGGGATAAGGTATCAAACATGAAAAAGAGATATGTATGTTTAAAAGAATATTGGGAGCAATGTAACTAAGATGAAGGAGAATGTTTTTTCAACACTATGCCTTGGAAGAAAGTTTCTATCAGCATTAAGAGAGCAAATGAGAGTAAATGAGTCCGTTGATAAAGAATCATGCTGAAAAGAATTCAGGTTTTCCATCTTGCGAAAGAATCCAACTCTATATTGCTGTTCTCACACAGATTGGGATGAAACACTGATTTTTATTTTAATATTCCCAGGATACAATAATCAGATACATGTCAATGCAGATATGACAAATATTTCTTGAATGGAAATATTCTAGCATTTTTTCAAAGCAAAATATGTAACTGTTGCAATGATCTGAGAATCCAGTTGCCCACAGACATGTGGATCAGAGTTAAACCACTTTTTACGTGTTCATTATCAGATTCTGAATCAATGTTAACAGAAGCAGCCTTTTTCATGTCTTATTATGCCATGTCAGGCTCGAAGAGTGCTACTCCATCACTAATATTTGGAGACATGGCAAGCACTTCTACAGAAAAGCTAATGCCCTCTTTTTTACTGCTATATTGGGTGTCTTAAACCAAGTTTTGAGGAAGCAAGAGCCTTACATTGTGGAAGAGATCTCTTTAAGTGATGTAGGAAAAATGCTAGATGCACAGAATGGCTCCTTTTTTGGTTTTCACCTTTTAAGGGCTCTAGTTGTGGTAGGAGGCTTTGATGACTAAATGTAGCATAAGCAGTAATTTCATGGTGTTCTTTAGTCTTTGGAAGAGAGGTCGGTGCTGCAGTGCATCTTCAGAGCATTATTACTACTACTACTACATCTTCTATTTATTATAGTGCATGCTGTGCATGGGGCTAGAAAAATAACTGTTGGAAATTAAAAGACAGCCCTTCAGACCAATGGAAAAATATCCCTAAACAATCAAATGCACCTATAGTTCAACACACTTAAAAAAACACAGTAAATTAAAGACCTTCAAGGCTGCAGTAAGAAGTGTATTCTTTCAGAATCAATGCTGAACCACAGAAGCATCTAGTGATATGGAGCCCCATCTGTTAGATATTAAAGTCAGCCAGAGTCACACAGGGTCTGTCTACTCCACCCAAACCCTCCAGCTATATTTTCTGTCTGCTTTTCTTAGATATGCTGGTGAAAGTATGAGGCATTTATGTTTTTCACATTCTTGACATGTCAGATGCTAAAAACTTAGTGCACCATTTGGGAAGAAAACAGATTGCTTTAGGAGAGTCTTAGTTGCTTTTAATATATTTGATTCAAAAGGAGGGAGAAGGAGAAAGTGTTCTCTATTGTGCTGGGACCAAGGTTCATGACACTTAGGAAGCGCTGCCTGATTCAACCATTCAAGACTGCAGCAATTGCAAAGCATCGCCCATGATTTTAGCCCATGTCAAAACACTGAATTTGGAAGAGAGGAATTCGGAGCTACCAGCAGTGACCCTTTAGGATGATGGGATGATGGATGGGTTTTGCCACTTGCTGGGACCTGTAAATCCTCTGTGAAACTGGAAATCTAGTATCAAAAATACCAAACGCAATTGAGAGTAATTTGTTTGTCACCTTCACTTAGAAGTGCCTTAGTGAGAAAACATTTCAAAAATCTTCAAGAAATGTTGAGACTTCAGTTAATCAATAGTTTAGCTACATAAACTTTATATAAAAGATGCAGCCCTCTTGGCAGCCTTTATAAGATTTAAAGTTCATGGTATGTCTGCCAAATGAAAATTACTGAAGTCCAACATATGCAAACCTGCAAAATGAAACAGAGCAGTGATAAACTCTTACAGGTTTTGGCAGGACGCCTTTGTTACCTTTTTCTATATAGCATAGTGATGTCATCAGCAAATCTGTCAGCCTGCAAAATGACATTCCTGTGGAAGAAGTGGCAGATGTGGATATATTTTGCTAGAAAAAGTAAATAAACAGCTCAGGTCAGTGCTTATGCCAGAACTCTTTAGTTTTGTTTAGTTCATCCTATTTTTGCTATAATTAAGAAATAATGATCAAATAAGTTGACCATATGGGAGCATGTACACAATAGACCACGAAACAAAAAAGTATTTGAATGGATAATGCTCTCCTTATAGAAATCAGATGACTTTGAATTCCTGGCATGTTACACAGCTTCACTGTGCCCATTTTAAGTTGTTTCTTCTACTCTTCTTTCTCAGTGGGAACACCTTTCAAAGAAATGTCCGCTCTGTAAGACTTACAAATAAATCACTTTAAACCATGTTCCAAATACCTTATAAAGAGATCTTTATTAAACCCTATTACAGCTAAGAGAAAAATATGAAACCAGTATTGAATTAATTTCTATCTACCCACACACATTTTTGGACTGGGCTAAGAAGAAAAGGACAACTTTACCTTTCAACTAATGAAGGCCAAAATAAAGAGGGGGAGTGACCTCCAACTAGAGCTCTCATACTTTGCAAAGAAAATATTCTGAAGTGGTCCTGGAAACTGAGGAGACTGCAAAAACAACATGTCTGTATCTCTTAAATATAACCCTGGGGGAAACCACAGTTTGGGGAATAGCTGAAAGGCATCCTTGGCTTGCAACTCAGAGCATTTTAATTACTTTAGCAATACCAAAAATTAGATATTAATTTTCATAGTGTAATATCTCTTCCCAAAGTTGTTTCCAGTCTTGAGTACATCTGCAGCAATACAGATCAACTTTAAGGAACACATCTTGGACTTATTTGGGGTTTCTTTGAAGCAGAAATTTGCACATTCTTCATGATGGAGACAGAGTGTTACCTTTATTGCATGCGTAAGCAGAAGCTTTCTTATGATATCAGTTTTAGTATGGACATCTTAGTATATAGGACAGCACAGCAAGACTAAGATAATACTCTTAGACAAGTGTTCAAATGCCTTAAGAAAATCCTAGCTTGACACTGAACTCAGAAAACTGTGAAATTAATAAAATGAGATTGCAGTTTCGGGGGCATCTTTTCTCAGTTGAGGGCATCAAACCAAACCAAACCTATGCAAGGTGGCTGTAAATTAAAGATTCTCATATTACCAAGAACATTAGTGCTGTCAAGGCTTTTCCTGGTACACCACTACTTCTGATGTATCAAGGACTTTCTAGCTGTCACTTCATCTCTCAGAGACTTAATTTAATAAGATGCTAAATTTAAACAGCATCATAGGCAAAATCCAGTAGTTTAAGTAGCTGGGGGAATCATTAATCTGTCCTATGCCTTCCAAATTGTGATTTCTTCCTAGAGAACAAATTGATAGTGCACAAAAGTCTAGTTGCATTAGTGTGGGGACCTAACATGCAGCGTTAGAGAGTGGCTGTGTAAGAATGTTTTTCCCAAGGAATGTAGTCAGAACCTTTAAGTTCTTTCATTGTTTTCACTCATAAAGTGACAAATGTGTGTATTTAGTTTAATTGGAGATATGCTTTCATCCAAAAAAACTCAAAACTGAGAATTTTGAAACTCAGATACCACACATATAAGCAGCTTGCAAATGAAACTTATTTTAGGGGCCTTCCATGTAGCTTGAAGTTGTTCAAAACTGAAACAAGAAGCAAAAAACTTATTTTGATGTTCTTTATTTTCACTTGTTTACTGTTTTTGATACTGGTCAAATTGTCATTGGTCTCAGATGTATTTTACAGTTCCAAGCAGGTCAATTGCTAGACTACTGTACTCACATTCTGCTGTTTCGATCTCAATGGCATAACTTGGAAAATAAAAATGCTCAGCCTGAAGATTGTGCTCCTCTGATTAGGAAATACAGGATATTGTTAAGCAATCTGTGATTAAAAAAATAGAAGGAAACTGATGGAGCACATTTTATGCAGTAAATTTCAGTCATAGATTGTTTTCACCTTTAGATCTTGTTAAAACTAAAGGGAGATTCTTTTTTTAACCTCACTTGCATAGAACTGTGGATAATTATAATCCTTGAAATTCAGTTGGTAAGTGTATATATTTTTCTTCCTTCAGAAAGCTTTAATTTCCTTTAAACACAGTGTGCAGAAGGATTATTGTCTGTCCTGCATGCCGTTGCAATTGATTAAAAGAGAAACAACCTGCCCTGCTTGATTTTCTCTGCTTGCTATATGGACCTTGCATAGCAATGGGAGGAGGAAAACCGAGTTGCTGGATCACATTCTGTTTCTAAAGTAGCAGTGCTAGAGAGCCGCACAAATTGCTAGCTACACAAATTAGCATAGATTGTAGAAAGCAATCAACTGCAGGGCTTAGTTCAGTCTGGATTAAGATGTGGGACAGGTTAATGAAGTACAGCGACGCAGTGCCAGTCTCAGTACCTTCCCTCATGCGTGGCACTGTGGTAGAGCCATGGCAAGCACTTTTTCTTTTCATAATTACAGTTAAGTTTATAGTGTGCTGTCCCATCCAAGACTAAAAACGGTTTTGACGCTTTATCGAAATATGCTGTGATGAACTACCCTCACCGTGCATGGTATCTCAAGCAGCAAAAATGGAAGCAAAATTGTTCTGAAGCTGCACTGATTCTGAGATACATGGCTTGTGATCATGGGTCACTGACTATAAACCTTGCACATCAAAATGCCTTACAAAATCAAGAAAAAAAATCTCATTTCCTGGTAGATGAGTCCTGTTAGGTATACATAAGCACTCAATAGTTCTCACACTCACTGACTGATTGTTTTAACCACTGATTGTTTAATAAATTGCAGAGCCTCTGAAATGGCAGAGTGGGGAGATGCCATGCAGTCCACCCCTCTGCCAGTGCAGACTGCTCCTTACTGATCCCTATACCTTGTGCAGGCACAGTTCACATAGCTCCAGAGGCTACTGTTACATGATTTTGTAGTTGTTTGTGGTCTGTTCAAGGAGTCTCAAAAAATGGGACTTAATCACCAAGGACCTGTGAGGATTTTGATGGGGAGTTGCAATCCTGTCATTGATTTCTGTATGGTCATGGATAGCTGGAAAGATGATCAATGAGAACAAATGCTCCTGAGGACCGTAAGCCACCTGCAGAAATAGGGAAATACTTCAATATGTGGTCTTATTGTCATCCATAAAACTAATGGAAGTATTTTACCAGAATTCATATTCGATAGCCATGTAAAAAGTAGTATACCCAGAAGGAAATATGCAGTTGCATTTGTCCTCTTCACTAGAGAGTAGGGTTTAAAATGGAGGAGTGATGGCAGCCACGGTTCCCTATGCTAAGAGTCAGCTTTAAACTCTGTTCTGGAGGTGCCAAGTTATGTGTGTGCTCTGTCTCATCTCAGGAAGCCCAAACTCAATGTTATAGTACCCTCAGTTCAAATCCAGCTGCAGGTCTAGCTCAAACCCTCACCATCTCCAGCAAAGATACAGTTAAATTTCTTTATAAATAATTTTATCTCTATGCTCAGCAGTTTTAATAAATTCCACATACCTTCATTAATTGGGAATAAGGTATTAACTAGATTTCTCAGCCTGTTGTCCTGACAATAACTGGTATATTGCTTAAGTTCTTCATGGAAGTTACAACGAGGCTGAATTAGGAAGACAAAAGAAGAAAACCATTCTAACTGAATTGTAAGAGATTTTTGTAAGGAAGTTGGTTTATGAATATTTTGGAAATGACAGCAGGCAGTCATAGACTGATCATAATATTGAAATGCACAGGCCTACATTGGCTAAACCCACCAGGCTTGTCCTGCCTTCTAAGGCACTTTATTCTGTAAGGTTTTGCAAGCACGACTGCTTACATAAACATTAGATGGTACACAATGTATCATGTGTTCACTTGAGCACAATAAAAAAGGAGTATTTTTACAAAATATGGTTGCTAAATTTGCAGCACAGGTATTATATGTTTTCCAATATAAATATAAATATTACATAAATAGTGTTCTTGAAATGAAAAATGAACTCTTAGAGATGGATTAATGGATAGTAATGATTATTCAGGAAACATTATCGACCATAGTAGATACATGGTAAAAGGCAGCTTTGGCTTATAGTTTGTCTAAAACAGACATAAAACAGAGATAGAAAGCAGAATATAACTAATAGGATGAAGGAAAAATAGATAATCATTAATATCAATTAGAATTTGTCAAGTATAGAAAATCAATAAATGAAATTAAAGATTGAGCTAAATAAATATATTTTTCCTATAGAAATATGATAAATTGAAGAAGATAAGAATAACAAAGATGAGTATATCCATTGTTAAAGAAAGCCTAAGTTTGGTAGTCTCTCCTTTAGATCTAGTTAGCAAAATTATCAATAGTGCACCATAAGTAATTTAGCTCTGAATTTGGAAGAAAGTAGCATAAGGCATTTTATTTCACTTGCAGACTTTCCAGCCTTTTACTAACTTGGAAGGACTGCAGAAATGTGTACTTGGCAGAAATATTTCTAAATAAGTAGATTTGATAATATGTATTCAGAAGTCCTGAAAGAGATAGATAAGGAGATCTAAAGTCTGCTGACGCTCTTTCTAATAAATCTTGGAACAGAGGAAGTTCTGGTAAAATGAAATAACAAGAGTGATGAAGTGCTAGCTGTTGTTGCAGTATATAGTATCTTTTCCCTATTAAAAATGTCAAGCAAGATGTCCCAGGTAACTGTATGCTGGTTAGCCTGACACCTACGCCTGACAAAAACAAGAAATTGCCGATGAAATGAAATCAACAAAGACTTAAAGGGCAAGAAAGTAATCAATTTCAGACAGCATGACTTTATAAAGAGAAGATCTTGTCAACAAACTTGATTTAAATCTCAGACATAATGACGTATTTGGTTGATGAATATAATTGGGTAGAAACGATACAGAATGATTTATTGCAAGAGGTTTGACTTCATAACTTATGACATTCTAGCATACTGAACAGATGTCAAAAAGCTGCTGCCAATGAGAAATTATCCTGGATGGGAGTGATTTCATTGGACTTTCATAGACATTGGTACAAAGCCACATTTTAATCAATGATCTGGAGGTGAATGGAAATGACCCATCATAGAACTTGTGGATGACACAAAGACTGGTGGGAACTGTAAACAAAGATGCAGTCATTCTCAGCAACTGAGATCACAACCAAAATGCACTTTAATATAGAGATACAGCTGTGCATCTACTTCCCAAATACAGGACTACTTTTAAGAAAGCAGTGACCTTGACAAGGATCTGTGGGTCCTAAGGGCCATGCAACTACCCATGCACTCCCAGGATGGTGCAACAAGGACAGGTGATCCTTAGAGGTGAGGACAATTGAAAATTTGAGGAGGATCAGATAAGAGCCACAGAATTTATTCTAGAACTGGAGAAAATGCCTTAAAAAGTGAGACTGCTCAATTCATTTAAGTAAACAGAAGAGACTGAGGGGTGATTGATCCCCTTCCTGGGGAAGGTGCTAATGGATATTCTAATCCATCAGAAAATTTTAACACCTAATAATGTCAGAGTTTAACAAGAACCAGTGTCTGAAAACTGAAGCCAGACAAAACCAAATTGGACTAAGATTGGAAAACCTTGTGCATACTATAGCTTTTCAAAAACAGTTATTATATTTGCACAATTACTGAATCAAATATTTTCACAAATGATAATACAAACATTGCACTTACATAACCAGTAGTGTTAGACACAATATACTTAGCCTAGCAAAGCAGTGCATTGTACAGTCTGATTGTTTTCTACCTTATTCTCTGTGAATGAATGCTGACTTATGTAACAGCATTAAAAATATTGCAAATATTCCACAGCTGAGTTTGTTAATTATTGCCCGATGTAGAAGGCAAATTTTTATGGTAGAGGTGTTCTTTCATATTGGAACTGTAATATTATACAAACCTTTTTGTTCAAAAATGTAACTCAATTTTAAAGTGAATACTGTTTGAGCTTAACTATGTTTTGTGCTTGCTCACTTTCCCATGGCAAACATGTAATTCTGTCAAGTTTTATTTGTGCTAATGTTCACAAAAACAAATTGTGTGTCATATTTCACAGAAATATTTGC
This sequence comes from Haliaeetus leucocephalus, assembly GCF_000737465.1. NCBI lineage: Eukaryota > Metazoa > Chordata > Aves > Accipitriformes > Accipitridae > Haliaeetus > Haliaeetus leucocephalus. Next base: position 1,529,910 of record NW_010973428.1, read on the forward strand.
AGAACACATTTGACTCTTTAGCAATAAAGAGACCCAAGTAACAATTCCCATTCCATTGTAAATGGAAATGACTTCTAATACAGAAGTCAGAATTTAGAAATTCATGGTTATTTTACTTCTGGAGAACATATTTGCTGTGATGCAACAAAGAAATGTTTTTCCTTTCTCTCTCTCTCTCTCCCCCATTGTCTGTAAGAACCAAACAACTCTACTAGTAAAGCTTGTAACTGTAGTCAGCTTTTATGACTGAACACTGCTGTAATTTTTAACGTCTTAATTACGAATGGAAACAAATAATGTCTTACTTGGAAAAGGCAGTAAACAGGAAATTGCCATTGTGGGCAGGAAAGGGATCTATAAAAAGCAAACCCAGATAAGTCAAATTATACAAAAAACACCCAGCTACACTTTGCTTGTCAAAACGATTGCAGTTTTCATCTATAAAAAGATGCTTCTGGGTGGTGACTCAAAACCCCTACATTTGCTCCTTCAGATGTAATTTCCCTCATTCCATTCTCCTCTGGTGTCAAGAGTATAAAAAGAGACACACAGATTGCACACTGCCTCGGCAGACATCCTGTGAGCCAACACAACCTTTTTCAAACTAAATTCTTTACTTTCGTCATACTTGGAGCTGTGTTGGGCACAGGATTTTCCTGTGTATGAAGGTAAAGATGTGCTACAAAGTGAAGGAGGACATTGAATTTGGCCATTCTTATAGCAACTTCTGCCAGCCAGGGATACCTGGACTTTGTCTTTAGTTGGCTGTGGCGGTAGGACTACACTGTCAGTCTTTAGTGACTAGGGAAAACTTCATCCCCTCCATTTTTCTCTCTTTTTTTTTTTCCTTGCCCTTGGCAGGGGGAGCATTGTTTTGTTTCTTTTTTGGGGGAGGGGAGCGGGGACTGTAGTTCAGCTGGAGACCTTCCCTCTGGGTTCAGAGTTCCTCCAAGGGAAACTGAAATCCTGGTATTTCAAATTTGTGACCTAGACATATGCTCAGCAACATGTCTGTCTGTTCCCCAGCTGTGCCCAGGGCCGCGTTCACCTTCTGGGGAGCTTCCTTCTTCAGCTCTGCCTCTCTTTAAGCCTTTCTAGCAGCTGGTGCCCTTGTAAATTCAAGGGCTGCCCTCGGCCAAGAAAAGCCAGAGGCAAAAAGAAAAGTTCTTGTCATCTGCTTTCACCCTTATTAAATGTCTTGTAAGGGAGTTTGACCAAGCCTTGTGGGGAGACAGCAGCTCCCGGCTGCCCAACAGCCCTGTCTAGACAGGGTCACCTTGACATCTCCCTGCTGGGCAGGACTGGCATAGGAAACGCTGCAGAATCAGTCCAGCATGTGGACAAACACATCGCTGAGAACAGAGACAGAAACTGATAAGCAGAAGTAGAAATGAGTGTCATGAAGGAGGATCTCTTCCTCTTCATTCAGATCAGCTGCTATTATTTTTTCTTCAATCTGCATTTTGCATAACCTGACATTTCAGAGAACAGAGTTTTCCTTTGAAAGTTGATCCAAGTTTAGAGCATTGGAAGGTGAGGACATTCCCTGCTGCCAGTGGCTGGCACCTCAGGTTTTGCATCTAAGTTGCAAGCAGTCTGAAGTATCCGTTGTAAAAGGCGTGTGAATTTTACAAAGCAAAGCAGGACGTTTCCATGTTAGTAGAGATACGTTTTTCTTTCCTTTATGTGAGCCAATAGGCAGAATTGTGTTTTGAGATGGGAAGTGATCTCGGACCGCAACAGGAAATCTTGCTACAACCAGTAGCTGGCTACAACAGTGGAGAGACATGGCCATTTTGAGAGGGACTGCATTTGGACTGCATTGCTTGAAAGCCTTCGGTCAAATGATAGGTGAAAAACACTGATGACAAAAGTAGCTAGTATGTGGCACTGACATTTGAATAGAGCCGTGTGCTGAATCCATGAGGCACTTCTGGTCACAAATACAGCTTGATAAACAATGCAACTGTTTCCTTTATATGTACAAGAAGATTCATTTTAGACATTATTTCTTCATATTATTTTACCTGTGGTCCTCAACACTTACAGCTAAGCTCTCTTGATACCGTATAGCCTCAGAAGAGTAAGAAATCATAATTAAGACCTGTAAATTATCCCTGAAATGGCATTAGTTTTTCTATAGATAAGTTCCTTTTCAAAATCTATTACAAAAATATTGTGGATAAAGAGCTCGGAAATCAGAAGTTAAGAAAAAGTCATATTAGCCTATACAGCCTTGACTCAGCCGCACAGGCATAGCTAATATGTACTCTTGTCTTCTTAGTCACAGTCATTGGCGATGTATCATAAGTGAGCAGGATGCAAGGTTTTGTGTATGCTGATGTTGTTTCTGATAAAGCCTGGTCCATCCACATGGTTTTATTAATTATGTGAACAGTCCATTAGTAAAAATGAGGTGACACAGCAGCTGTGGCTTTCACAGGTTTTCTGAGGAATGAGAGGCTGTATGTCATTAAACAGTGAGCTGTCAGATAATTTTAGAAAGAAAGTGGATCCTTGATATTTCTCCTTGTTGGACTAAGTTTAATTTTCTGTGAATGGGAAGAGTGTCTGTATTTAGAACCAAAATCCATTCATTTACAGCCCATGCATAATGTAGTCTTTGACAACTAAAGAATTTTACCACAGTTCTCTGTTGATATTCTGATCTGCAGAGACCATCCTCTGTTGGGTGAGAGAATAATTTGCCTTTCATACATAATCAGCCTTGAGCTTCATCTGAAAAAAATTACCATGAAGCTATATATGTATATAAAATCCTTATTCAAACAATTCCCTGTTCTCTTGTAGTACAGTATGAAAGCTGTTTAAGGAAATAGTCTGGAACAACTCAACTCCTTTTGCCTGTTGTTTGATCCGTTTTCCTACCACAGTTCAAAAAGTACAGCAAATGCAGTAATTAAATGTACCATGTATCCCAGAGCTATGTATTCCCAACAATGTTCATGTGCCATGTTTGTATGTACTAGGTGTTCCCAATAATATTCAGCATTCTGCAGTTTATTACATTACTAAGTATTAAAATCTAGGGCCTCTTATGATAACCCTAAAGCAGAAGTTTAAATCCAGATCCAAGTTTTGCTGAGTCTCATAAAGGCCTATGCTTCACTTGGTTGTAGGAAATCTTTGATGTCTGATTTTCTGCTTGCAGTCATTGTAACTCCAAATTTCTGTGGTTTATATATTTCAAATAAATGTCTGCACAGTTAGGACACTGGTATTTTCCACTTCAGGAAGAAGGGAAAAGAGACTGATAAAAGCATGAAAGGAATGGCTTTTCAAATTAAAATACAGATTCTGGTCCTCTGCTGTATTATTGTGTGATAGGCAATCATAGGATCTGTTCCTGGTGATCGAATAGAAGAAATAATCACATTCGACAGTATGTTACTTCAAAAATGACACCATTGAAAACAAAGAGAGTATTTGTATGAAGAGCACTGCTCAGAATAAGTGAAGTTGCCTGCATTTTGTGTATTTACAAAAGGCTTTTTCTGGTTAGGAAATGTAGGTGTCAAATAAAGATTAACTGTGGAATGGAGGTTGCACGTGGCAGAAGTATGTAGGTCCAGAATTGCTTGATGACATTGAAGAATTTACAGGTTTCCTGATCTTGGGCATTGGGATGTTTGTAACCAAAAGGTACTGAGTCTGAGTGCTGGGAAATGCTTTCCAATTTTTTGAAGCTTCTGTTGAGGTTAACAGGACCCCTGAGACAAGTAGTTAGGTGGCAGAGCCTGTCAAATCCAGAAATTGCAGGAACGGGGAGGCTCCCAGTGAACATCCTAAAGCTTTGAAATTCAGAGTTAATTACATATGCAAAAAACTCAGCTATCTGAAAGTGAGGAAACCTGCTTAAAGGTGTCCAAACTGTATTACCTACCTTTCCTTTGCATGCAGCCTGTGTATACCATTCTCCTCTTACAGCTATTTTGTTTAACATGTTCTTTCTGGGTCAAGGGCTTTTTCTAAAGTTTTATGGAGTGCATACCTTGTAATATAAATTTTGAATAACTGCTTGTAAACCTCACAGGTAAGCTGAAAATATGTCCACGGCCCTGATGTAGAGCTGCTGTCATGTTTCCACTGGAGCCCCGGTCTCGGAAGACAGCAAAGCCCCCCATTTCTCCTGCTCTCTGCTGAGCAGCCGTGGGCCAAGCTCCTAGTTGTGTTATATAGCCCCTTTAAAAGCCTGTTAGTGAGAAGCCACAGGTTTTTTGGTAGCTTATAGGGCAATTTTCAGATGTTTACGCCTGTTGCAGATGTAACTTGGGCAGCAGTTGTGCTCGCATGTGCTGTGGTTATTTCACAGCAGTTTCCTAGGTTACAGCTGGTTCCGTTTTGTTGCTAGTTACAGCTTTCTTATAAAAGCTGGTAAGTAATCGCACCCTCCAGATCACCCTAACCAGGAGGTGTCTGTGTGTCCATTTTCTGGAAGCCTCAGACAGCCCCCGTGCAGCTGAGCTGTGCAGGGTGGAGGCAGGTTCTGCCCGCTCGGCTCTCGGCAGAGTGCAGATGCTCAGGTGCGCTTCCCAACATCTGCAGTGCTCAGCTCTGTCTCCCAAGCGTTAGCAAGTGCTTCGACCCACGGGTCCCTTGCTGGAATATTCACATTTTTATGGGCAGAGTGATAGAAATGCCTGGAAAAAGGGGACCGAGTGCCAGTCCCGTGGGTAGAAGTGAAAGGGATCCATCCTCTGACAAGCCAAACGCGGGGTTTCGGTTTGCACGTTTCAGAAGTTTCTGAATTACTTCTCGCAATCATTCAAAAATGCAAGGGATACATTTCAGGAGCTGTGACTTGCTGGAGACAGCACAGTGCGTTAAAAGCAGAACCAGAATGAGAAGTCAGTGTTCCTGTAGTTTCCACTTCTTAGATAGCAATGATATGGGTGTTTCAGATTACTGTTAGCTACCTTGGAGATTATTATCAAGGTACTAGTTCAACAACTGATGTTAGAGCATTGTTCTTTCAACAGATTTAATAATAACAGTTGTTGTTGTAGTAGTAGTTATAATCATAATCATAATAATTCTTCCATGGATGCTTTACTCACAGAAGGAAACCTATAGCTCCAAAAATGGACATAGCCGTCATGATGTGTCACGGTTAGAGTGATGCACTTCTCTCATAAGAGAGGAGCAACGATATGCTTTATTGGTATAAAACAGTGAGTTAACAATGTTCAATGGTCAATGCAACAGTGGTTTAACAAGACTCGATGGCAAGGTACACTTGATATTTACCGCACAGAGGACAGGGTAGACAAAACTGTCAGGGAGACCCTCCCGTTGAGTCACAAGGTTCAGAAAGGACCCCCTTGCTTTCTAAACTCCTTCTCAGAGAGGAGTCTAGGTGCAGCTGGATCCAATCCTAGTCCCAGACTTAGTCAACAGTTTATGTCTAAAGGATTATATATGCACAGTCAATCCGTTATATCACTTTGCTAAGATTACAAAGTTTAGCATGCTATTAATCACTTACCAAGAATCTCCTGTGGCAAGGAATTGCTCGGCCTCGAGGAGTAACCTTGAGAGTCGTCCCTACTCAAGGGCAGATCCTGGCGTGCATCCTGCTGCTGTGCAGGAGAGCTCAACAGGCCCTGGGCTGTCCACTATTTCTAAAGTAAGATGATTGACTTATATTTGCATACCAGCAAGACATCTGGCTCACTGTTCCAGACAGCCCATGGCTACCATCTTGCCATCCATCCCCCAAAGTCCAGAGTAAGCTGGATGCAGCCATCACAGCCCCCACTGGTGGTTATGGCTTCAGTGGGGGAGGCGGGGGGGTGCACACCACCACATAGTGGCTTCCACTCATAAAAGAAGCCCTGCTAGTAAACCAAATTTAGTTGCCAATCTGTATATGTCATCAGACTGCTTCAGTATCTTGTGAAAAACTCTTCTATTGTCTTTGGAAAGACATGCTGGGGTTTTTTAATGTTCCTAGTAAAAGGAGACCAAGGTATTGCATTTGTTTTCTTGTCATTATCTAAGAAATAATCAAGTTGTAAATTATTCTGGAGCAACTTGCATTTTTACTTAACTATCCGAGTAGTTAACTTACATTCACCTGAAGTACATTTACCTGTATTTATAGTTAATGACATATACAACTGTTAGCTAGCTTGGGAAACAGGCTTTTTATTATTCTATCCACTGTGACTAAGTTTCTACAAAACATTTAGAAAGGCAAGAGGGCATACATACATCATCAGCCTAGTTTCCTCCACTTGAGAAGTATTTACATAGAAAATACTAATATAAATTAAAACTAAATTTTAAAATTAAATTATCAGATTAAATTTGCTCAGATTATGAATGTTGTAAAATCAATCTGAAAATAAACTTAATATCCACATTCCCTTGTGCTTTTTTTCTTTTAAAATATCCATTGATCAGTGAAAAAACTGTTTCCTTTAATTTCCACATTAGTCCTTGCAGCACAGAAGGAACAGCTCTATGCTGGTATAAAAGATCTTGAATAAAAATTTGATTTGAAACTTACTGGGAAGAGGAACAGACATGGACTGCCTCATTTAATTACCCAGGCTGTTTCTAAAAGTAAAACTGCAATATGTAAAAACAATGTCAGTTTTGTAAACTAAAGGGGTTTAGTTTTTTAATAGGTTATGAAATATAGGCACCTTTTAACCTAGTCAATTCACATTAAAAAACTTTCAGGATTGCAAAAAGCAATGTGAAAAGAAATGCCAAAAATAACTGTTATCTGAGAAACTTAAAGGGTAAAAAATGTACCAAGGTACGTAGCATTCTTTTTTGGCTTTTGTTCGTGGTGTAACTGAGAAAGAATTTAATCTCCCTGTTTCAAATATCCCTTAAAATACTTTTTGATTCCACTTTTCAGCAGAAAAGCAAGATGGGGTCAACTTTATGAGAATGGATCTGCTACTCAGATTTATAAAGATACATAGGAGCGCTATTGATCTGGAGGAACTGGAAGAGCCCCAGTAATGAAAAAAGAGGTTAACTGCTGTCAGGAACTGCTGTTTCTTTAAGCTGATACTGAAGGCTGTATAATTTGTAACAGACTGGGGAAAAGAACTGGTTTTGAAGCCCCTAATTTTAAATTTGGTTTTAAATTCTCATTCCGTATATAGTTTTTCACTGCTTAATGTTGTGCCGGACCTGTTTTTACGTCGTCAGCATCTCATATATGAAGAATGAGTTCCTGTGCTGCTCCTCCAGGAGGGGCATCATAGAAGATGCAGTTTAGTGCAAATGAATTTGTAAAGTAGTGAGGAATGCTTCCCATTTTGAGTTATTTCTGGCATTGACATGCCCCTCAGTGCAGTTTAGTAAGCTGCAGAGTAGATCAGCTTACTGTAGCTCCTGCAGTCAGCTGGTATAGCTGTCACGATATGCACTAGGGTCTCATTTTTGGCTCTACTCCCCAACAAGTTCCTACTGCCAGAGCTCGTTGGCAGCAGTGGTGGGTGGTACCAGTGCCAGCGCCGTTGCCCTGGTACCAGTACCACAATAACATCCAATTCTAAATCTGTGTGACAGTGAATTCCAGCCAGTATTACTGTGCTCCTGCCTGTGCCACCCTGGGCAACTCATCCGGCCTCGCTGGGTCCCGCCTGACCCTGCAACACCTCTTGCCCCTGCCCCAGGGCCAAGCACCGGCACGTGCCTGGACTCTGCACTCCGCGGGGGGCAATGGCTGTGCTGCACCAGGTCTGGGGTCCGCCAAGCCTGTGTGGTGTTGCCTGAAGTAACCATATGCAGATCCCTAGAAAGAGTAGGGGCAGAAGAAGCAACTATAATACTGTCTCTTACACCTTCTCAGACTCCAGTTAGCTAAGGCTACTTCCTGACACCAGTGTGTCAGTAATTATTTCCATTGGATTTCTCGTCCATGTACTTGACCAAGCTCTCTTGAAAAGGTGTAGATTTTTAGCTTGCATAACATCCTTTGGCAATAAGGTCCACAGATGTATTGTGCATGGCGTGAGGAACTGCTTCCTTCCAATCCACTGCTTTGAACTTCATTCCTACTCTCTTCATTTGATGCCCCCTAAATCTTGTACTGAATCAGGGCAAATAGTCACAGAATATATACTCAATTTAACCTGCCGCTTTATCATCCAGTATTGTACGGTCCTTCTACAGTTCTTCACAATCAGCCTTCATCCTTGCCTCTCTAAAGAACACAGTGTCATTTGCAAACTTTCGCACCTTGCTGCAGTCTCCTGGCTGGGGGTGATGAACAGCAGCTCCCAGCATGTGTCCCGGGGAACTCTGCTCATGTCACATCTGCACTGCAAAAACTGGCTGTTTACTCTCTGCTTTGTGTCTGCCTGCAAAATACCACCTATTCATTTCTGTGTAGGCCTAAGTTCTAATAGTCAGTCTACCTAGTCCTTTTGTGGATGCTATACAATCCCTGTGAGCTAACAACACATCTACCTGCCAGAAGCTCTGTGCTGCTCTGAAACACCGAAATCAAATTGCTGTATGTGCACAAATTTCTGTATTTCATTCTAGGACATTAAATACTGCAGCATTTAAGTTCTGTGCACCCAAGTCCTTTACTGGATCTAGCCTGAAGTACACACCAACACTGTTCCTTTGTGTAGAAACGGTAGAATAGAAAAGCATTTGAAGGTACTACCTTTTTACAGTCCTTTACTGGGAAACCCAGCTACACTTCTGAAAGAATGATAAACGTTGGGCGAGGTTGTCTGCACAGTCAGGAGGCTGAAGTCTTTCTTTTGCCTGGTCTTCCTCTCATACTTCTCTCTCATCAGTAAGTCTTTGGATCTCTGAAGACATCTATCACTGAAATGGGGAAGCTGATGTGGGAGACAGAACTAGACACGCTTTGGACCCAGGGTGAGATGTGCTGCAGGGAGTCTCACTCTCAATTTTTTGCAGGTGGATCTCAGGTGTCTGCTGCATTTGAAGCTGCAGGATCCCCTTCACAAACCCCTTCCCAAACACACACCAGAGGGGACTGCATCATCCTACAGGTTAAGTCAGTTTTAATAGATGGCTTCGTGTTGTTCAGACGATATGAAAACCTCTCCCCAGTGATTAGGTTTGGTTTCAATAGAATTCATTTATTTACTTAAACGTGATTCTCATAAGGAGATTGAAAGACAAACACTGTGAAGATTAATCATTATAAAATGGTAATTACAGGGAAAAATCCTAATTGATTTATCTTTTGAACCCAGCAGGCATTTACCCTAACCAGGCAGTAATGCATTCTTACTGTTTATTACAGCTGGACCTCCATATAGAAGCCATAAAGCTGAACTGCCCCACTTTTTCTTAAAAATAAGCATGCTAAAAAAAACAGGAGAGAATTTTCCATCTCTGGAGGTAGATTTTATTAAAAATATACCAAACCAGGTACTACATATACTCTCTCTATATATATGTATACACACATGTACACCCACCACTATACGTTGTATACATATATGTATTTATATCTGATATACTGAACTAGAATGAAGTAATAAATTTAAACAGAGAAAAGGTGGTGGCCAAGACATTAAACAAAAATGTCTGGGAAAAGCTAAATCCTTCAGTGTGTCATTAGAAGTGCGCCATTACTTCCATATCGCTTTCCAGCCCATCAACTATTAGTGGCCTTGCAGGCTGCAACAAACTTCCCAGAGAGCCCTCCGAATTTTTAAGAACTCATCTCCTTTCTATGAAGACTTAGCTGTGGGTTTTCTCCCTTCTTCAAGCGAGCGAGTCCCCTGTGCCTCTTGGGAGAGTCCCACCCTGTATTCGTGTCCTAGCTGCCAGGTCCCGCTCCCCGTCCCACTCCGTGCTCCCGCAGCTCTCCCCTCATCCATACGCGCCGGAGGAGCAAGCAAGCTCCTGCTTCCCTGGGAGTCCACAAGCACAACAGGACCCGGAAGGCAGCAGCCACAAGGTTACACACATTTTTTAACAAAACAACGATATTGTAGTGACTACAGGGTCAACTACAAACGAAGTACGTATTTGTACCCTCTTTTGCACACATGATATGGAAACGGTTCAAAAGCTCTGTCCTTAGATATTTATTTACTATGCATTTTATGTGCATGGTAAATGGGCTATGTTTGATGTGTCAATCTGTTTGCCCTTATATCGCTTGCCAATGCCCTCTGCTGTAGTCAGTGTAGTAGTATATCATATATATACAGCCTGATCAATCAAGAAACCATAAAAAAAATACCTTTAAAATGTAATTGTTTTGTCATCTCTGGGGGAGAGTCTACGTAACTTCTGAGCTCTCATAGTATTCAATAGACACAGATGATTCATGGCTTACCACTAGTTAATCATGGCATGAGGAAGAGCTTATTTTTAGCTTTCTTCTTTATAACTGGCTTTTTCTTGATGGCTTTTGTCCATGAGCTCACGTTTGTTCATGACATCAAAATTCTCTCTCTTGGAAATAGTTGTGGTGTCACAAGCACCGTGTTGTAGTCTTACTGCAAATGAATCGGCAGGAAGGTTGAAGGGAAACAACTTCTATTCCGCTACCTTGCTAATCAGCACTCACAGAAAAAAAAATCCTTCCCAGAACAGAATGGGGATTATTTAATGGGAGAGAGATCTGGGAGTTGTTTATAGAAAAGTCCCTAAAGCCTTTGGACTAAAATACAGCTGCAGTGCTGAAAGCAAATCAGATGCTGGATTGTATTGCTGGGGTAAACAAAGTGAAGCAAAGCCTGGGAGGGGATGGTCTTGTTACATAAGTCACCAGTTACGTTGCATCAAAAATGCTATAACCCCTATTGTGTCCTGTGCCTCAGGGTATAATTGCTCTTGAAAAAAAGGAACAAAGCAGAACAACCACAATGATAACAAGTTTCAAATATTTAAGCAGTAAAATGTTGGAAAATATGAGGTTTTCTTTCCACAGGGAGGGGGGTGAGAAAGAAAAAAACCACCCATAGAGTAATCTACTGAAAGAGTTTTGGTTTAGCATACAAAAAGCTAGCCTGGATGTAGGTGCATTTCTTTTTTCACAGTCACAGAGAGCAAAAGAAGCAGCTAAGTAATGCGAAAATCAGATGATGGAAACATAATGAAGGCTAATGATCACATAAAATAGGTTACCAAAAACCTATTGAGGGCTTTTAAAAGATATCTCTCTGCTTTTCAGAACATACAGCAGAAAGAAAGGAGAGAGAGTTACAGGAGCACGGAAGAAAATGATATAGAGAGCACAAAGAGGAGCAGGTTTAACAATGGGACATGTCACTCTGTTCTCTACTCTAAGTCCTTACCCTGTGCTCATCACTATGTATCTGCTCTATGTTCCTGTTCCCTCTTTATCAGCAGACTTAGCCTGTCAGAGAGTGTGAGACGAGCTCACTTTTTTTTTTTTACCCTGATTTTGTATGGAAATAAGTCTCATGCAATAGCACTATTTCTGTGTCCTTGCTGATCTTTCACACCCCTGTAGTAATGTGGCAACCTGTGGGGCCAATTTTAACCGTATGCTACCAGATATATTTCCACAAATTTCATGAACAGTTAGTGGGGAAGAAGAGAAAGAGAGAGAGAGAGACCTTTCAAATGTCCTGAGCTGCATTATGAGCTCAAGCCTGATTAAACATCAGAAAATCCGTATCATCTCTCAAACTTATTATACAAATGTCTGCAAAACTGTCTTCTTGATTGCTAATGCTCATAGAAAAGCTTTCTTAATTTCTTTCATTCTCCTAGAAGGGAGAAGTTTGGGGTTTGGATCAAGCTGAAGACGACTGTATCTATCCCAAAGCCCCGCCCAGTATTCTAGCTGTACCAACTGGTCCAGTAAAAGATAGTACCTTTCTCCAGAGATCTTGCCCTTGAACAAGATATTACTTTTCAGCAAATATACTATGAAATAAATAATATCATATGAAATAACTGCATAAGTATCAAGGGTGGATTTATAATGTATCTTTACAGCTAAAATAAGATTTTAAGAAATTCTTACTATGTGCAGTCTTGCTGTTATGCTGTTTGAATGTTAAGGTATTCATTGAATCATCTGTTTTTGTATCAAAGCCATATTTTAGTCCTGCATATGAATTTTATACGACCATTGCTCACAGAAAAAACAAGAGAAACTCTCTCTTGAATGTGAAATACTTCACTAATGTGGAACCAATTGCTTCAAGAGGACATTAAGACAAGTCGTCCGGTGAGATATTTTTAAAAGTTGAGTTGCAATCAATATTTGGACAGTTATGCCAGCTAAAAACAATATTTATTTACAGATAGGACAAAAAGGCCAGGCATTGGTTGTTCATTGTGGACAAAACTGGACAAAAGTTTCCTATCTATTTTATCTGTAATTGATTGTCCAACAAAATTAGGAAGGATTTTCTGTTTTCAAAGAATATGGTTGAGAAATGTTGTTAACAGCCTTTTTGAAAGGTTGCTGCAAGAGAGAACTGGAACTTGCTGGTTTAATATCTCTTAGTATTTAATCCCATATAACTGAACAGGCTCTTTTTCACAAATGCAAGAGACAAAACACTGTAAATCTGGAGTAGTGCCTGATACTTGCTAAACATCATGCAGGGTTGCAAGATTTCAGAGCAAATTGATAAATTACCTGCAGTTGTTTAAGAACTGAATAGTGATTGGTTTGTAAGAATCCTTTAGAAAAGGATTCCATATTTTCTAGAAAACTTGAACCTGCTAAATTTTGTTTGATGTACAGATTATTGGAAACATTGGATTATTGTAGTTACAGGTATCTATATCAATTAAACTACAGGCTGCAAAATTTGTGTCTATACAGGTCTGTGGTACGATCCAGTAGAGTAACTATGGCATTCCAAATGCCAATCAGAGTTATAAATAGGAGTGTGTCTTGAGAAATATTAAGGTGTGTGAAAAAAAGAAAAAATCTTTCCAAACTATCTCTTCCATTATTTCATTTTTGTTTTAATGAAGAACCTTTTGGGGAAATTGCTATGCTTGAATGACATGAAGAATGTACATGATATTTTATTTCATTCACCTGTGACCCTGCCTATTATTCTTCTCAGCAGTCCAGAAATGAAATATTTCATAAGCTATTTGGTCTTTACTGGCCTTTTAATTATTATGCACCTCATTTCTTTTGTTTAGTTGTTAAATTTAAAAAAATATATATTTAGTTTTCTGTGAGTTTGGGGCTATTTTATAATTTCATAGGATATCCCAAGGTGTGTATGTTACTGTAAGATAACACTGGCAGGTCACTAAAAGCATTTGCCTCTGCCTCATACTTCACAACACCCACAAGGCATGCGTTATCTCAGAGTACCACACGTCTTGTTAAGCCTTACATTTTCTGTGGCTGATGGACAAGCTTACTGTCCGGGTCTTAACAGAAATGCTACTTTTATATGTTTATAGCTCTCCCATTGTCTACAGTTCAGTGCTAAGATGCACATCCATCATGTCGCAAATGTGTATAATGGGAAGGCACTTAGACCAAAGTCAAGACAGGGATAGGCGTAACACTAGTTTCCTTTGAAAACCTGCAGAAGTGTGGACAGAGTTTGAGTGCAGAGTTGCTAGTGGGCTGAGATGGCCCAATAGCAGCACCACGACCACCAATATTTCAAAATACTTTCTGGGTTAAGAAAAAATTTCAGTACAGAAGACATTAATAAAACAAGATTTACAAAAACTTGCTGTAGGTTGACTCGTCAATTATTAGGTGTAAAAAATGGATGTACAGGGAAGGCCGCATGTAAGTAATCACGTCTGTTTTAATTGCTTGGCTCTATATAGTTCTAATACAAGTTCTTAGAAAATGTCAATTAAATAAATTTGCTGTGAACTAGGAGTAAAGACCTAATGCAAAATTTTACTTAAGCATCTGCTTATACTTGAGATCCATTTCAGTGAGGCTGTTCAAATGGTTTAAGTTAAGCTCATTCTTAATGGGGACCTAATGTCTAACCTGCTACTCTCAGGCATTAGACATTGCTCTCATTAAGAATTATACATCTTAATTCTTTGTGTAATGCCATGTGTGTATATCCTTAGCAGTCATTATCAAGACAAAAATATCTAACTGGATTCCATAGCGACAGTGGCATCGGTCAAAAATCAGAGAAATTCCATTTCTTTAAATGAAGGTTTTTCAAAAAATAGCAAACGTGTACATTATTGCTTGACTTCAAAGGCAATTCCTTTCTTTTATCTATTGTCATATTACTAGTGCAGGTGGTATATACATTATTATAAATACAGAAAATCAGGGATTTGCATCTTGTAAAGTTATTTCCCTTTGGAAGCTTGTATGTGATTCATCAAGAAGAGGTGCTGTCATGTAATTCTACTTGTGTATGTGTGTATGTGTACTGAGCATTTGGCTAGGTAGTTACTTCAAGCATCCAGGATGTTGGACAAGCTAGAGAAAATAGTTGTTAATTCTGACTTGCTAATCTTATCTTAACAAGTAATGAGCATTTACCAAATTCCTGGTACTGGACACTGACTCCTCAAGCGCTAGAGCCCATGAGCAGAGGCTATATAAAATGAGCTGAACCTAAGCATGGGATTCATTTCCAACTTGTTCCTTGAACATGAGATCGAACAAAATGTTGATACAAACCTTGAATTTTGCAGCTTGGGACCATTTTTAATTTGAAAACATAACACTTTCTGTTAATGGAAAATAGAGATAACTTGAACTGTAAGTCAAATTGTATCCTTTTCCCATTAATACCTACCAGGTTTTCATGAACTACAATTTTCTCATATTGCAGCTGAGAAAAATGATGCACACTTGATTCTCCAGTGGGAAAATAACACATATCACAACTTACAGGGGCAAATTAAAGTCCATCTCTCTTTGACAAACGTGATTTTGCCACTTCAGTGCAAGCAGGCATGCTTTGCCTCTTTTTGTTTTGCTGCTTATAGAAAAATTCTGACCTCCTGTGTATCCAAAAAATCAGATTGAAGTCAGAAGGAGTTGTGCACACAGTTGTGGCACACAGTTGCAGTAAACGTACTACGTAAAGGTAACACAACATAAGACTCAAAACAAGGTTTGCTAATGGTCCTTATTTAATAAAAAGCTACAGTAATAGCCCCCAAATACTGCAGTAAGACAACTGGGAGCTGTAGTGGTTTGGGGCTGTTATTGTTGAGTGCTTTTAATACAGTTTGCAAAAGTAACCTTTCTTTGTTCTCTTTGTGAGCTGGCAGGTTGCCTTTGAAGGCAAAGAACAAAAATACAGTGGGGTCATACACTAACAGTGGCTATTTTCTTTTTTCTCTGCATTAAATTCCCAGTAGCAAAGGGATTTGAATTTTGAAGGGAAAAGAGGAAAAATATGACATTTTCCACCAGATTATAATTATTTCAAGGTAAATGATAAATTTCTATTTATCAGTGATCCATTGGTATGTTTCTTTCTTCTTTGATTTATGCAAAAAGAAAACCCAAAAAAAGGCCAAACTGTCATGATTAGCAACAGAATACAACCACAGGCATGTATGCTCAAGTAGTGGGGATTAGACACACACTAATAATTTCCTCAGGCTCGGTTTTATCTGAATAATATATAGAAAAAAAGCAAAGTTTCCTTTTTTTCTTTTTCCCCCTTGATTAATTATCTGCTTTTTATACAGGTCCTGAATACAGAATTTAGCTCATGCTACCCTACTTACCATTGACTCATTTGCATAGAATGCCTTAAGGATACCTCAGGAGGTAGAAAAGGTGAATGTCTCCAAACACATACCTTTTTGTTCCTACCCCAAGAGCACTCCAAAGTCATGTGGCTTCCTAGCTGGAAGGCTTCCAGGTGTGGCTCCTTCTGAGCCTTCTGAGAGCAGGGAAGGGGATGAGAGGAAGAGATGATACAACTCGTGTTAGACTGTAGTATTGTTCTTACTGGTGTCGGTCTAGTGATATTGTTAGCATTGTTATAAGTGTATTATTGCTTTTATTAAGTTCTAACAGTGATTATGAGGCTCTTCCTATATTCAGGAGCAATGTGAGAAGAGTTCATGGTTCCAGGCATGAACAAAAGGAAAGTGAAGGTGTTGGGAGAGAGGGAGTAAAAAAGAAGAGAAATTTAGCTCACTTTTTCTTTTAAGACAACAGGTTTTTAAAGGCATGAAAAAAAGATTAGGAAAAAAAAAAGAGAGAGGAGCTTGAATTTTGTTTCAGAAATGCAATGAAGAGAGTCAAGATGTAAATGTAGCCAGAGAAATGGAAAGAAAATATGAATTTAGATGGAATGCATAGGAAGAGTAATGAGAGGGGAGAGGCCCAGGAGGAGGTACATTACTGCAGCAGAATGTCTCAAATGATAAATATTTAGGTGTGTGCTGTGCTTGTCTAGTGACTCTTGATGCCATAGAGGGGTATGAATTCATATTCTAGATGTCAGAAACAGGCAGGTAGGCCCTGATCCTGAGCAGCTGTAAATTAATGTAGCTCCACTGGAGAAAATGGAGTCATGCCCATTTCCATGAGCCCAGGATCTGGCCATGATGGCAAGAAATTTCACATATAATCAGATCATTAGAACACAACCTAATTATATAAGATGAACTCTTGAACTTCCTTTCTTATTAAAAACAAACAATAAGCCCTACCACATTGGTTTCTCAGAAGCAGTAAATAAATGAGGCATTCATCAGCTGTGCATGCTTATTCTAAAGAAGTAGATCATTTGCACTGCAGTCATTAATTCCAGAAACCTTAAAAAGGAAGTGCCAGTTCAGAGTTCTTCTGAAAACAAGACATGTCAGTAAGTGTAGGAATCTCCCAGTGGTACTTGGAGTGACTGGATCATGTTTTTCTGAGATGTCAAGCAGCCTTTGTTCCTGTCAGCACCAGTACTCAGATGCACTGTGTTTGATTTGTCTCCTTGCAGGGGATCTTTTGAACCAAGGCTGATTCATGGACGTGTTTTAGTCAAGCATAAACTGTTTTTATACAGAAGTCTGGTCTACTCCCATGTTGTACAGAAGTTCCAACCTGGAGTGGTCCTTCCGTACATGTGCCTGTGCAGATATATGTTTCCTTGGGATTTAAGGGTTGCATCTGCTTTGCTGACTGTGCTGAGAAAAGGGTGAACATCTGGGCTTTGGTTTAGTGTAAACTGTTGTGCCATCCAGATTGTAGTTCTATATCATAGGTTTACTAGCAGTGAAATTTATGCTAGTGTTGGGTCCGAGGAATGCACTGTACATCTATACCTGTGTGTGTGAGGAATATTTCTGTACAGTCATCCAAGATTTTCTTGTCATTACTGATAAATCCCATGGATGTATAGAGAGCAAACAGCTGGAGGAGGACCTTTCATCTACACTGGAAGTAACATGCCTTTGATGGTGCCTTGTTGCATGACTTCTCCCTTGGTAAAACCAGGCAGAAGGTGACTCCTAAGTATAGACCCTAGGCATATTTGCACCTGAGAAGAACGTTTGCAGGACGTTAATGCACTAAAGTTGACATAGGCAAAGGATTCTCAGGATCATGCAGAATCAGGCTCAAAGCAGGGTCAGCTGGAGCAGTTTCCTCAGGTCAGGTCAAGTGAGGTTTTGAATGTGTCCAAGCATGGAGACTCCACAACCTCTCTGGGCAACCTGTGTCTCTGTTCCATGTCTAATAAACAACATCTACTGCTCTCCCTTCATCCATCCAAGCCAGTCATCTCACTGTAGAAGGTTATCAGTTTAGTCAGGCATGATTTCCCTTTCACAAATTTATACTGACTACTCCCAATCACCTTCTTGTCCTTAATATGTCTGGAAATGGTTTCCAGGATTTGTTGCTTCATCAGCTTCCCAAATGACCAAGCTGAGGCTGACTGGCCTGTAGCTCCCTGGATACTCCTTCTTGCCCTTCTTGAAGACAGAAGTGACATTGGTTTTTTTCCAGTCCTCAGGATCCTCCCCTAGCTGCCAGAACCACGCAGAGGTAATCAAGAGTGACCTTGTAATGATATTGACCAGCTCCCTCAGCACTCATGGGTGTATCCCACCAGGGCCTATAGACTTGTATATGTCCAGTTTGTTTAAATATTCCCTAACCTGATCCTTCTTCAGCAAGGTCAAGTCTTTTTTGCTCTAGACTTCCCCTTTGGTCCCAGGAACCTAGGATTCCTGAAGGCAGGTCTTGCCAGTAAAGACTGGGGTGAAGAAGGCATTGAGTACCTTGGCCTTTTCCATATCTTTTGTCCCCAGATCTCCTGCCCCATTCAGCAGCAGGCCCAAACTTTCCTTGGTCTTCCTTTTGTTGCTAATGTACTTGTAGAAGTCCTTGATGCCTTTTGTGTCCCTTACCAGATTCAACACCAAGTGGGTTTTGGCTTTCCCAACCCCATCGCTGCACGTTTGGATAGTGTCTCTATATTCTTCCTGGATCCCTGCTCCCACCTCTTGCATGCTTCATTTTAATGTCTCAGTTTAGTCAGGAGCTCCTTGTTCATCATACGGGTCTCCTACTACTTCTTAGTGACATCCTGATGGTTGGGGAGGACCATTGTTGAGCTGGGGGAGGTGATCCTTGAACATCAACCAGTGTCCTGGACCCCTGTTTTCTCCAGGGCCAGCTCCCATGTGATTCTTCAAAGCAGGTCCCTGAACAGGCCAAAGTCTGTTCTCCTGAAGTCCAGGCCTGTGGTCCTGTATTTTGCCTTCTTCCCTCCTCTCAGGAACCTGAACTCCATCAATTCATGGTTGCTGCAGCCTAGGCTGCCTCCAGTCTTCACATCTCCAACCAGTTCTTCCCTGATGGAAGTATGAGGTACAGCAGACCATGTCCCCTTGTTGTGTCTTCCATCACTTGTGTCAAGGAATTGTCATCAATGCACTCCAGAAAACTTTTAGATTGCTCATGCCCTGCCGTGTTGCCTCCCAAGCAACTAGAGAAATACAGTGCACGTTGGGTCATTTGTAGATCTGTCAGAAATCCAAAGAAAAGTAAGAAAATTGCTGAGTTGTAAAATTATTTTTTATAAACATGAAAGATTTATGAAGCGTATTTTTTGTAGACAGGGATCTTGCTACCTGTCAGTACATGCTGATACAGGACATTATTTGTTGGTTTTATACACATGTCTATGTATGCAAAATCTGAATATGAAGTTTCTTTTGCTAAAATATTTATTGTGTGGTTCATCAAAATGGTGACAAGACAAGTGCCAAATTGTTTGCATATCCTGTAAACCAGCTAATGTTCTGAGCTCACATTTCAGGGATCATTTTTTGGTAGTTTGTATAATTACTTTGCAGAAAAATGTCTAGGATCAACAAACCAGAAAAGGATCAGTTTGAAAGGTCAGACAAGAAGTCACATTATTGACTAGGTATATACTCTGTGAACACAATTAGCACAAACTCTGTAAGTTTTAAAAAACATTCTTGTTTCAGAAGAAAATGACTTGAAACTTCACAACTAGCCTTTGCACTGAAAAGAAGGTATAGAAATTGAGGGATCCTTAATGGGAGCTCTGGGTTGTGACAGGGTACTCCTGGCATGAACCAGCGCAGCTATCATTGACTTTTAGTCAGACCTGCATTTCTCAGGAAACACCTGCTTTTCTTCCTTGAAAGATGAAGCATGATATTTTCATTATTGCAATGCTTTCTCCAGCAGGGTTTATAGAACATTTTGCAAAGACGATGCCCCGTTCAGGAGAACCAGATATGAAGGTTTTCGAAAATTCTTGCAATTTCTTTCTCACTTCTCTTCTAGACAATTTTTGTTTTCGTCTATTCCACTTTCAGATGACTTGGAATTGCCGATCCTCAGTCTAAATTCATCCTTTGGAGCTTGGAGTTGATGGAGTTCCGAGGTCCGGCTACATCTAATTTTAGACTGAGGCTTAACACTAACTTTTCAGCTGTTTTTGAAATTTACCCAAAGTTTCTCAGTGTTGTTCAGTGTCAATATTCAGGCTTAGAAACACCTCTAATTAGAGTCATCTAATGCAGGATCTTTTTTTGCAGTAAAATACTATTCACACTCAGAATTTGAACCAAGCAGTTGTTGAACTGAATGGGGCTGGTCTTTGAAGAGAACATGGACTGTATTTGACAATTGTAGATTAGTTATTCCCTAATTTTAAAGGATTCACTTCTTCAGAAGACAAACATAAACTAGAAGCAGAACAGAGGCTTAAGGTCATTCCTACCCCCACCCCCCCCAAAAAAAAAGAATTTCTCTCAGAGAAGTATCCTAATGCCTTGCTTAATCTGGTCACTAAGAGGAAAGGCACATGTGCTGGACCTTTGTGCAGAAGCTAGGCATTTCCTTAGATGAGAGAGACTTACAGAAATATGTTATATTTTGTGCTCTCCCCAGCACATAGACTGGATATGTGTTTATAGTTATAAAAAGCAAGTGCTACACATAGAAGATAGCATGAACCCACTAAAATACTTAAAACAGCACCATAGTTATCCGAGATACGCTATTTATGCTATTTAGCTGGTCATATTTAGAAGGGTGTTCTTTTTACAGGGCTTCAGCTGTTACTGGATTCAAGAGAAGTAAGATGCAATGCCCTTGAAACAAGGAGCACCCCTTGCTCCTTTTTATGTGTTTCAGTGCATCTGAATACCATTTCTTCTTTATGAGACTGTCTTGTCAGGACCGGTTTTGCATGTATCAGCTGTTAGTAATCCTGGACTGGATCTTAGCTGTTGACTATGATTTTTTTAGAATCTTTTTTCTATTGCAAAAGCTTAGCAAAGCCTGCTGGTGTTGATTCCTGTGTCACTGCTGCCATCTTCTGGAATGTTTTTAATATTGCTGGGTGGGCTTTTTTTAATGTCAATGAATTCCAACAAGCAGGAGATGAACAAAATGTGTGGTTCTTACACATGGTCACAGGAACACAGTCCGAATGGCATGGAATGAAAGTTTGTCTGTGGGGTGCCTTGGTTCAGTTAGGGATATTTAAAAAAACATTCAGGGAAGTGAGTGGCTTGACTTCTATTGCATTTCAGTGTGAATTGGGCACTGACTAATTGCTTAACTCTCATCAGCTTCCCAGCCTGCATGTTCAGTAGTTCATTTCAAGAACCACGTTAATGAATCCATCAGATTTCCAGGTCTGTTTGCACATATAAATGTGCAGCTAGATGCTCAAATGCCCAGGGCATGCATGCATAGCAGCAGTATTATCATATGGAAATAGGTTTGTCGTACTGTTTAAGGGCATATTAATTGAACTCCAAAGCTGCTAGAGCAGGAGCTAAAGCCACAGGCAGTAAAATTCATTCCTCGTGACATTCCTTGTGAACTGATATATGCATTCAGCAGCAAAACATCTTTTTCAAACTTGCAAGCAGTGATATTTTAATGTAGTTTCCAACCACTTTGTTGCAAAACCCCCCCAGCTTTTGACATCACACATGTAAAGTGATGCATCTTCTGCAGGAAGAATATTTTCAACAGATATGCTGTTATACTTGTTATAAAATGCTTTGTCTCACTCTTTCTAAAGGCATCTCAAGATAACTATTATTTTTCCTCTTTGCATCCTCGTTCCTTAAAAATAATGCTTCCTTCAATATAAATTTTTACTTCTTATTCTTCTTTGTATCCATTTTAGTGGTGAGAATGTAGATACTAGCTTTTTTTTTCTTTACAACATAACTCATGCTCTGACTTTATCTGCTCTGGGGTAAATACCATATTGTTCCACTGGATTTACAGTGGATTTCTGCTAGTGTAAGAGGGAGAGAAACACACTTTATGTTTTATTATATATGCTTATATATATTATGTATTTAGGGATTTGGTTCTCTTTTTTTTTTTTTTCCTTTATCACTTGTAAGTGGAATGCTACATTCTTTTGTGAGATACTCAAAATATAGAGAATGATATCCACTAGATTACAAAAAAATTTTTAAAAATCACAGTTTAGATACATTTTACATCTTTGACTGCTTTAAAAATGTTCCTCATATTCATAAATGACTAATCCCCTGATCCCTTGCATTTAGTTTCTAATATATTCCATTAAATTACAAGGTGGCAATAATACTGGGGTTTTTTCAATGTTTCCTCATATAAATACTATGTAATTTATTATGGAAATCATTTGTAGAAAATTTAAGTTTACCTGCATCCACTTTGCATTTTGTTAGTCATCCAGGCATAAAATTGCTCAAAATTATACACTAGATAGATGTGGTTAGGTGTTTGTACCACTTACTAAAGTTACTTAAATGGGAACAGAATTAAGCCAATACACAACCGTTTGTTCTTTCTAGTGGTGCCAGCAAGAACCTAATACTGAATTAAATTTCTTTGTCATGTCTGTACTACACAGTGAAGTCAGGGATCTCTGTAGTTCTGCATCCCCAAGCGAGCTCCAAGCAGTGCTGAAACATCTACCCAGCATAATACAGCACCCTGCAGAGACAGTAGTCCAGGTCCCAAATGCATTATACCTGTACTAGCTACAGATTACTGACGTGGCTGTAAGGTAGCGTGGCTACCTTAAAGCTTCTCAGCAGTGTCAGCTGCAAGTAAAATTCAGGTTTGCCACCTGAAGAAGAAGGAAAGGGGCTAGGCTACTGCTGCATAGAAATGAGAAGGCAGAGAGGAGAAGCGGGTGCACGGGAATTAAGAGCCAGAGAAGATGCCTGGCTGTGATAGCTGGTCCTGAAGGAGGGGTCAGAGTCCGTGGCAGCAGCTAGTTCTGGGGCTAGGAATTGCTCCTCAAAGTAGTGATGTTTAACATCTGAGGTCTTGTCATGGTCCCTGTAGCATGGGACAGAAGCCTCGCGCTCTCCGCTTGCTGTCTGCAGCTCTGGCACAGGTGAGGTAAGTAACAGGGACAGGAATGTCTTGCTATGTCTAGCAGCCTGCTGTAGGCAGCTGTCTACTTTGTTGAAGCTTGTTTGGCTTCCTTTTCCAGAGGTAGCTAGGTTGGCATCAATCTGGGCATCCCTTCCCAGTGCTTCAGGGCACAGTATTGTTCTGCTCCCAGTTAAAGCTGTGCAACTATGCCAGGGCCATGTACGCCTGTTCAGACAACCAACACCATGGTCTACTTTGCAAATTTTCCAGTGTTTGAACTCATGTTAGCTTGGGTAGTCAGCTATCAGGTGAGATTCTTCAGTGATAACAAGACCTGACTCTATTATGCACACATAATAGCACAACAAGTAACAGGTTTTCATACTATCAATATACCACATAATCGTGTTACTAACTCTGCTTTATAGATTTTTCATTCTTACCTTCTGGAATGGGCTAGTAAGTCTCACATCCCAGCCAACATGCTAAGAACAAGATTGTGGAATACCTTTGTGTGTAGGTGTGGGGTAGAGGAATCTGGAAAGAGCATTATCCTTTCTCCCACAGGGGCCTGAAGTCATTTAATCTGAGAGAAGCACCTGGGTTCCTCTCAGCTTCTTTCTTCCGTTCTATCCCTTGCAGCACTTGGACTACAAGGCAATTCAGAAGGGGGCTGGAAAGAAGAAGTAAGATTGCTCATCCACATAAATCAGCAAACGAGATTTGAGGAGGTCTGGGACAGGTTCTCTGAGCTTACACTGTCCATTTTACCAGTCCGTCTTTTAGGTTAATGCCACCTGATGTAAGGCAAGCTCCAGGAGTGTCTGGTTGTCTACGGACACAAACTCATCAGCACTCACTGAAGAGCCTTGGGCTGTACATGCCATTATCTCGATCTTAGGGAATGAGCCCATGCGTTGTTTTGCAGAAGTCAGGAGGGAGACTTTCACTTTCAGACTCAGAAGAAAAACATTGAAATCTCTGAGACGTTTTGATGCAGTCCTACACTTAAAGCTTTTAATGTTTATAGAAAATTGCCTTTTATAGTATTGATGGCAAATTGCCCTTAGATTGCAAAAGCTGCACAGAGACTGCAGCTGTATTTTTGACACCATGTTTTGACAGATTGTCACGCTTCTCACAGAAGTTTGATTTTGGATTAAATATGCATAGTAAATGTGTGTACTTTATTATAAGGAAAAAGACCAAAATTGCTCTGCAAGTACTACCATGCTTTGCAATTGCATTATATCTGATCAAACCAGTGTCATTAAAAATGGATACTTTTTCTACTGTGGCATTTATCCTCATTGTAGTATTTGCAGGTTTTTCTATAACTGACAATTGGCAAAGCCACAAATCCTAAGTAAACATAGCTACTGCAGATGGTATATATTCTGCTTTTAAAGTTTCTTGCTGTAAGCACAAGAAATACCAAAAGACAGGGTGTGTGGATGATGGTCTCACACTTGGTGCTGGGTATAACAGTGCCAGAGGCAAAGTCAATCCAATACCCAAGACGTGTGGTTCACAGTCATAGCACGACAAGGACTGTGATGTTGGGGGGGTGGGTTAATTGACTTTGGATGGAAATAAGAGACAAAGTACATAGTTTGAAAGTAAAAAATGTTTAGTCTGTGTTTATGGTGGTTTGAACTCTAGCCAAGAATCCAACTGCTCTCCTACTCAGAAGATACACTATATGGTAAAATCTTTTCCAGTGAAATTTAGCGTCTGGGGGCTTTTCTTAAGAAAAGAAAAAAAAACCTCTATGTGTATATCACTCACTATAACATTATAATTTGTACTTTGGAAAGTGCAATTGGAAGCTATATTTTTCTAAACAGAAGCACTATGGAGAGATGACTTTGGGTATTATGGGCAGTGCCATTCTATATGTCACTTTCCGATAGCCTTGATTTCCCTTAAGGCATGCTCATATCTTCAGTATAAATCCCTGCTCCAATCAGCAGCCTATAGTTTGACTACAAAAGCTCATTTAGGATTGAAACTTGGTGCCTTATAATATTTTACCTTTTCAAGGGGTCTTTTTGATGAGGTGTTCATGTTGTCAGGTGAAGAGAAGGAATTTTTTTGCCTTTCCAGTGTTTTATTTGTGGTATTATTTAATAAAACACTCTCCGGGTTAAAACAAACAAACAAACCTAGTTTAAAGATCCTACTAGTCTGACAAAAAAACAAACAACTATACATTTTCTGTATACAATATAAACATTTGCTGGTTAGAACTCAAAGGAGCTTCTGTGTGTTTGGTGACTATTTATTTGCACTCCCCCATCATATTTTCATTTACCAAAAAAGAAAGCATGGAAATACTTTACTGATTACCTTTACTAGACTTAAGTTTTGACCTGATGAAAGAAGGGTGTGGTTCTTTTGAGGGATGATCTGAGATGATTAGTGGGGAGTCCAAAGTTTAGATGGGGTTTTTAATGGTTTTGAGGAACCTTTGCATCTCTTGCATGCTAGTTTTGCACTACTGGCAGGAAGCTCCAGTACTGATGGAGATGTTGATCCTGCCTTCATTCAGTAGCTTTAATTTTCATGATTCCCATCTGTGGTGAAGCGTCCAGACAGCTAGCACTGAATGAGGGAAGATCAAAGAAAAAAAGGTAGAGAACAGAGAAGGCAAAACGATTTTGATAAGATCGCTAGTCATATTCTCAGTGACAAAAGGTCATATCAGCAGAAACTGATTTCATTATGAGATTACAAGTTTGATAAAAGTAATTGCACAAAATCAATTTCATTTTTTGTGTGACTTCAAACTACAGAATATAGTGATAAGGAAATCATCACCATAATGTATCAATAAAAGGCTTTAGGGAGCTGGGTTCCAGCTGACATGGTTAGAGTCTGCGCAGCAGCATTGTCTCATCACTATCAGATGATGCAGTATGGATGCCTCACTGCACTGTGGTCATGTGGATTAAGAACTGGCAGATGACAGAAAGCAGTGTTTTCTGTGAAGAATCTCATGTGTAGCAGGGCATTGCTAGCAGCATTCAACAGGGACTGACAGCAAACCTGTCACAATTCAATACTCGACAGTGATCCAGAAGGACCTACAAAGACTCTGCTGATACAGCACAGCAATGATACAAAGATTAGTCAAGTACAGTTAATGACAAAAATAAGACAGTCCCCAGAAAAGCGCCATGAATATGATTTGGGGCTAGGGGAGAGAGGGAGGAGGAATGGCTTAACCAGTGAGAAACTTAAGAGTTTCTCTGTTTAAGTTAAAGAAGATTCAGAGGTATCTTAATTACAGTACATAAGTACCTTCACAGGAAGAAAATATGGGATACTGAAGGACTCTTCACTTTAGGAGAGAAATGCAAAGCAGAAAGCAGTGGCTGGAAGCTGAAACCAGAAAGGGTCAAAGTAGACATTAGATAAAATTTTTAACAGTGATTCTGAAGGGCCATTAAAACACTATACCAGAGGTATGAGGGCATCTTTCCTCACCTGATGTCTTTAATCTGCATGTGAATGTCTGTTTTGGAAGACATACTTTGGCCAAACCATGTATCATAGCTAGTCTATCCTCAGTCTAGCTAATAGTGATAACTGTAGGAGTGAAGACATGGCAGTCCAGACTTCAACATGGATTGCAGAAGCCCAGTGAGAAATCTGGGTTTGTGCTTGAGTTGTGAGCTCACACAGAAGTCTCTAGCAGTGCACCTGCATTGCTGCAGATCAAACCTTGGCTATGACTACCTCACTGCAACCTTGCCTTTGTTCTGCTGTGTACACACATGGGAGGAAGTATGGGTGAAAAAGAAAAGGAATATCTGAGTCAAGGAGTAACCTTAAAGTTACAGTAAGGAGGTCAAATTTGAAGCGTTGTGTAGGGAATCAAGAATGGGAGTATAGTATTGAAGTTGGAAGAAAGATGATTTTAACAGTAATATTTTATAAGCACTATAGGGAGATATTATCAGAGACCAAAGAAAAGGCATTTGCAGTAGGCAAGAGAGAGAATGAGAGCTGTGGTGCTTAATCCAAGGGAAAGCAGATCTTTGAAATGTTGTGAAAAAAGAAATGGCAAAATCTTGTTTCCAAAAAAACCAACCAGCATAGCATGTAAATGACAAACTCATTTTCCTTTCATCCAAAAAAAAGAGCTACATTCTGCTCCCACTTCCAAACTTGAAACACTTAGAACACTATAAATGGGCCAGTCAGGAATAACTGAGACTACAGCTTGGTTTCACCACCCTAGTTTTTATTCAGCGTCACTCTTGGCACTGCAGATATCATCTGTGGGGTTTGAATTTCGAAGAGCTGACCAGAGTTTGGTCTGATTTTACCTGTTGTTTGAATGATCATAAAGATAGGAGGATTTTAAAAACAGGATCTGGATCCCTGTTGAGGTTTTTAATACCTCCTGTTCTGAGGTCACTTGGATTCAGGGTTTCTGCTTAAGCCTATTGCATATGTTTTTACAGATATTCAAAAGCCTGTAATAACACACACACAGGTTATATTCATTTCCAGTGCCTAAATCCCTTAAGTGCTTTGGGGATTTCCCTGCTAATCCTCTTTTTAATGCATAAACCTAGAGGGTAGGCTTGGGACCTTTGGGATTTATTCTTTGTGTTGGTTGTTTTCCAACCAAAGAATCTTTCAAGGGTAACAACAGTAAGTGCTAAATACACAAAGACATAGAAAGTTTATATGCTGTTTATATTATCACAGTAATCTGCCAGTCTTTTTTTGGTAAATGAAGGGAAAGAAAGTGTGACTATTATTCGTAATTACACTACTTGTAGTAATTTTAAACACTAATATTAAATTTATGCAAAAGTGTTAAATCCTGACTGAACGACTTAAATCCTTTTCTTTCCAAGGGCAAAATAACTGTATTAATATTAATGAAGCTGCAAAATACAAGTTAACTGACAGCATTTTTGCAGTTGCTGTATTTTATTACTGAAACTTTGTTATATTTTTCATGTCTGAATGTAAAAAATGAATAAGACTATCACAAAACTACTCTTTGTTGTAAGTGACATGCCTTTTCTTTATGATGCATGCCTTGCCATAAAAAGGGAGTGCTTAATGCATTTCTGTTGGGAGATGCCTATTTATTCTGACAAACCGATCAGCCTCCGGGGTGTTCTTTTGCCACAGAACTGATTTTACATCTCATCCATTATCTAATAAGATGTGAAAAGAGTATCCTGTCTCACCAAAAAAATCAGGCTTTGTTTCATTACAAGGATGTGGCAGACTCACCCATGGACTTACTTGCAGGGTATACAATTGTTAGTGAAAGGCCCAGTTACACACTCATGCATGTTTCCAGTACAGCAAGCCTATGGGGAAAACATTGGTAACATTGGTCCTGAGGAGTTTTGTATTAAAGGTAAGTATAAAAAGTGGCCTCTATAATGAGAAAATGCATTTCACATCTTTAAATAATACAGCATGAGTTTATGAATTTTATTTTTATAATACATAGCAACACCACATAAACTAAGTTGTGAGGCAACCAGAATGTATTTGCAAAATATATGCCCTGGGGTTTTTTTTCTTTCTTCAGTATTTACCCCTTTTCAGTGTTTATGAAAGGATTAAAATTGCACTTATATGGGTAAAGTGAGAGAGACTGGAGAGAGGAAAGCAAGCTGAGGTGTTCTGTGATAAGGCACTGATAAAGGAAGTGTACACAAAACCCCTTCAGACAAATGTTTTCAGCCAGATGCGTTCATAAGGAAATAAAGTCAGGAAGGAAAAAGAGAGTAGGACACACAGTAGCAAATAGAGTTAAACCCGGCCATAACCTTAATTGTTAAGGGATAACAAGTCTCTGAGATATTAGGTTTCCAGGCAGAGAGTACCTCTCTCTATGTGTTTGAGCAATGTTCAAACACAGCTGAAACTTTTGACCACTAATGCGGTGCAAATTGTTCTTGTATTTAAATGATGCTCTATTACAATAACGCAGCCTCTCATACAACATACCTTGCAAAAGTGCCTCCATTGTTAAGCTGTTTGCTAACAAGCACAAGTGAATTAGCAAATCAGTGTTAGCTGAAGTAAAATAAAACATTTTAAATCATTGACAAAACAGTGGAGAGAAGTGACAAGAAAGCAAACAAGTGATTAGGTTTGATATCTCTGGAAGTTAAAACACTCACTCCACTCCTCCACTCCAAATTTCCCTGACTTTCTGAATAACAGGATCAACCCTTTTGGACTTGCACAATGCTTCCTTTCATAAAAGTGCAGTTTCTTTAGCATGACAATGAAATACGATTTTCAATGCTTCTTAGAAAAGTGACAATACAGCTTGAAAGAGTTCAGAATGAAATTGCAAAAGCTGGAATTTGTGGCAGACAAATGTTCTAGTGTCATGTCCTCCTGATATCCTTTATTCATTACATGTGAATGCAGCTCTGTATCTAAGAATCAATGCTGTTTTATCAGTCTTGCTTATAATGCCAGTCAGAATGGCTTACCGCTGAGAGATCTTTCAGAGTCTGGAGTTGCATCCAGAGAGCACAGCTTTAAAACAGCATAAAAGAGACCCATTTTACATTATTGACTTTTCCCCTTACCTGCAAGGACACAGAATTTAATGCAGCATTGATGGGTCAAAGATTTTGACACATGTCAAGACAGATATCTTCATTTTAGCGTTTAAAAAAAAGGCATCAAAACTTATACATATGAACCAGTTTAGGTGGCAGAGGCAGCTCAGACTGAGGTAGGGACAATTATTTTACTCATCTGCAGAAGACGTTACTTTTCAATGAAGCCTTATGTAAAGAACAACGTAATTTAAGGAAGACGAAACCAGAACAATTGCTAGAAATGCAATAGGAGTCTAGAGGTAGTCCCCTAAACCCCGTGTTAAGTAACCTATCATTGTGTTCCTTCTATGGATTTTTTTTAAACCATTCTATAAAAGTCTATGGCAAGGATATAATTTTCTAGAAAATGGTATTTCATATGACCTATATAAAGTGATCATCTCCTAGTAAAGTCAGCAATAGTTTTGCATAGAGAATGCATTTGATTCAGAACTATGAATAGACAGCTCCATTAGCAAATACTATAAAGCAGAACCGCCTGTTTCAGCCAGCACCCTTCTTGTATAAACAGATTTCACTGTAGGAGAAACACACCCAGAAGTATCTGGTGTGACTTTATGTCCTTAAATGGACCATGTAGCAAAATCTCATTTTTAATAATGGCATTTATGTTACTTCACCGATGAAATGTATAATAATAACAGCAAAATTGTTGTGTTAATGATCAGAGTGTATAATAAGATGCACAATTAGGAGGATTATGGGAATTTAATGGGATGAGAAGGGCAAGAGATCATCTGCTGTATGACTCTTCATGATTGTAACCTGCTGTCTATATCCCTAATGTGTTTTTATGACTTGTGTGCTTTGGTTTGTTTTCCAGTTTGTGTTCTGCCGTGAATGTAAAGAAGAATACCATGAAGGGGAATGTAGCTCTCTCTTCAGCACGCAGGGAGCCATGGCCCAGAAGGTAGGGATCCCACAACTCATTACATCCTGATCATTATCCCTGGCCCAGCTAAAGAGACATTTGTCAAATGGGTCCTAATTATAATCCTAAGTAAAAGCAATTATGTTCATGCTGAATTACTCCAGCCGTTGGAGTTGCCGAATTGGCTTTGCGGTGGAGTTCAGTTGCTTTGATTGATAGAATAGCTGAGTTCTGTCAGGAACACACAGGGCTCTGCCATCAGTTGATAAAGGAAAGGCCTTCCCAATGGGCTTCTGGGGTTGTCTCTATTCAAAGTGGACACTTTTGAAAGGCTTTCTGTAGTCTTGCTGCCTTTCAGCTTATTTTCAGTGCACCAGTCAGGAAATCATGTGGGTTTGGACTGAATAACAGGGGTTTTATACAGCCTGTGCAGAAAATGCTGTTGATAATTTATGTTTTAGCTTAGAGAAATAAAAAATGGATTTCCTAGGCTGGAAGCTGTTCAATGATAATTATTCTAGGCTGCTGTATAATTTTGTAGCTATTGTAGCTATAGACCTGTACAGGAAGTAGTTTTTCTCTCCTGGCATTTCTCTTTGTTCAAGATTAAAGTTTCCCTGCTCTCCATAGCAAATAAATCACAGTCTTTCCATTTAAAAAAAAAAAGGGGGGGGGAGAAGGTGCAAAGAACAGGAGAGATACCCCCTAAATATCTCACAGCCTGATGCCCAGGGTGCACTCCTAGGAAGCAGAAAACTGATATTCAGATGTCTGGCGTGTTTGATGCTAAGAGGAAACTCAAACCTGAGCCCACACACAGTCGAACACGGCAGATGCAGGATTGTGGGCAGGTGCTGATGGGGACTTGTGGCCAGCCAGCTCTCAGCGAGGTATACCCAGCTCCTGTCAGTGCCTGCAGGCAGGCTCTGTCTGATGCTGGCTTTTGGGGCCCTTCACTCTTTGAACGCAGAGACTGGGAGGGAGCTGGAGGCTTACTGGGGACCTTTGCCATGAGGCAGTTCATTTGCCAAACTTTGGAGACACAGCACTAGGCTATGACCTGTGTAGAGATTCTTCTCTTTAACCTTTCTTGGTGAAGCTCTTCTAATTTAGAAAAAGAATTAGCACTTGTTGAGACAGAATTAAACAGCCTGTATCCTAGTAGTCAGTCAGGGTATCTACCTCTGGTGCCCTGAGCACATGTACTGTGTGAGACCCCAAATCCATCTACTTTCCCAGCCTCTAGTGATTTGTGATTCAGATGCGGTATTTTGTGTTTAGCAGCTATCAGCAAATTTTTATTCTGTGAATCTGTGCAACCCCCTTTTTTGAAGCTATATATATACAAGGAGATTTGCAGCTTAACTACCATCTGAAGAACAATCCCCTTTTGTTTGCAGTAGCCTTAGAACAGTCTTCTAGCTCCCATTCACATTTATGTAAAAACAAAACAACTTCAGCAGTGTTACTTAGAGATACTGAAAGTATCCAGCAGCTTAGTAAAGTAAGAGACCAAGGCTCAATGTCTTACCTGAATTAAATAGAACTGGAACTTGAATATATCTCAACATGAACAATGAGCCCTATATCCATTAAACTATTTACGCCTAGAGTTTTGCCTGGAGTACTGAAAGTTGTCATGGCACCTTACAAATGAGTTCAACAATGTTGGCTCTTTGGAAATTAGAGTTTGTATAATTTCCATGCTTTAGGGCAGAGATAAAGCTGTGCCAGGAAAAATCAGAAAACCGTAGGAAGAAGTGGTTTATTTTAAATAGTTGCATATTGCATTAGCTTCTTCTGATGACAATGGGAGCACCTCATCCATCTGGTCCAGTATGTCAGCACATGAATTGCACCCAGTTAGTCAACTAAGGAAAGTTGACCACTTTTGCTGTTCCAGTGTAATGGGAACATTTTTGCTGTTCCTGAAAAATTTCTTGTACTCTCAAAGAGTGGTTCCAGAATAGCTAAATGATAGTACCAGAATAACTCTTGCAGCTATGCAAATCAGTTCCTTAGTATAGACAAGGCCACAGACTACCCAAAATTCATTTAGACTCCAACTTAAGCTGAAGTTAAAAGGTCCGCTGCCTTTTCCTCCAAGAAA
The DNA here is from genome assembly GCF_000737465.1 of Haliaeetus leucocephalus. Lineage (NCBI taxonomy): Eukaryota > Metazoa > Chordata > Aves > Accipitriformes > Accipitridae > Haliaeetus > Haliaeetus leucocephalus. The sequence continues at coordinate 1,562,294 of NW_010973428.1, forward strand.
CTAAGAGAGCTGCACTAATTACACTTCTCCACAAGGTGGTGATGTGCCACTGATGGAATATTTTCCCTCACTTTCTGCAACCGGGCAAACTGAGAGGTAGCTAAAGCAAGGCAAGCCCAGGTGCTGGTGAGATGTTGGTTTAATCCGAAGAGCATCACTGCAAAGCTATCCTGCATACAACACTCCCCTACAATGCATAGAAAACATTTGTGGGGCATATAAGGAAAGAAATGTGTGTGTTTTCACCTCTGTTTTCATCTCTCTCTCACTGAGATTAAACATTTATCCACCTGTGCTTTCAGCCTTTTTGTTCTGTTTGGCCCTCCCCTGCTAGGTGCACAGCCCTGTGTGTCAGAGTTGACTTGCTATTATTTTTCTGCTTGTTGAGGCAGTGAGAAGGATTGCTTTATCTTTGACCATCATCTGTTTCAAGGTAGGAATAATACACTTCCAGGATTGTCTGCAGCTCCTGCAGTTTGACTTCTTTTGGGAGGTCTTGGAGAAGGAGATCCCTCAGAAAGAGAGGTAGAGCCTGATAGAGAAGCATTCAAGAGTCCATGAAAGCTGAGAGCTGACGAGAGTGACTGTGACCTGTCAGAGATACAGTGGAAGCTCCAGAAGGAGGAGAAGGAAGCGAGAAGAAAGGGGATAAGCCTGTGAGGTGACATGAGACAACTATGAGGGTCCAGGAAGCAGAAATTGTGGTGGCGAAAGGGGTCTGTGCTTGGCCAGATGTTGGAAGGAGTGAGGAGGTAGCCGGAGGTCAAGAAGGGGGAGCGGAGCTGCTGGGACTGTGAAGGGAGGGAGGGAGGGAGGGAGGGCAGCAGGGTAGGGGGAATGGAGTCAGTTGGCAGGAGGAAGGAAGAGGGCAACCGCGGCTGCAGAGCACGAGAGGGACAAAGCGGGTGCCTGCCACATGTGGTCCTTCAGGTTATTCAAAAGAAAGGGGTTTGAACCTTATAATGGTGGCAAGTTAGAGGGCATTGCTTGCTGCTTGGGGTAGAAAAGGCAAACTCAGCAGCAGGCATGCAGAGTAGCCTAGCTTTAAATACTGGTATATCATGATCTTTCAGATCTATGCAGAGATATTGCATGGTCCATTGGAATGGATGAAATGTTCTCCTTCTACTGAAATGTGCATTTTTAGCCCTGATAGGCCATCGAAAGCTCATCTTAAGCATTTACTGGTGCAGGGCTGATTATTTCCCATCTTAGTGTGTAAGTTACATTATTTCAGGGTAAATAAAATGTATCTGTGGCAACTTCAGTTGAGAAGCTTTCTTTTAAAACCATTGCAGCCTCTTGGAGCTGTTTGAAGTTTGGGATGAGAGAAGTAATCATATTTGATGGATTAAAAGGCACAGTGTGCATGACGGAATCAATGACACAGTAAAGGTGACTCCAGCCAGATTTAGGTTTAGAAATAACTGCATAGTCCCTGCTATGTACGCCACAAAACCAAGCTTCCTGGCCCCTTTTAACTTCACCCATAGACAGTCTATGCTGATGGGGAATCTAGCCAAAAACCAGCTTCCTCTGTAAGTCCCCAGCTTAAAATTAGCCTAGGTTTCCTAGCACGAAACCCTTCTAGACAGCTTGCTTTTTACCGGGATAAATAATGTATTTCTTGCTCACTAGCAACTGGACCATAAAATGTGACCACATATTAGATTTAAACACGTACAGAGTAGCTTCCAGGACTGTTTTTGTGCTGGGCATGTTGATAAGACATCTGCAAGGTAACATGTAATAGCAATAGCAATGACACTGATGTAAAAGTGGTGCATGTGTAAATAAGTGAATAGAATGTGGGGCACAGAGACATAAATGTTTGAAAAAAATGACACAAAATGGATGAAATGGGATATAAAAGGGTATGGTTTAGAGATGGGTCTATGGACAAACTTTCCCAAAGATGGTTTTAGCTGCTGATTATCATGTCCTACCAAGCCAATGAGGGTGTGATTATAAAAAGGTAACAGCTTTTTAGTAAGTTTGCTTTTTCAGAGGTTGCTGTGAATTTAGTAAAGAAAACAAAGTAAACCTCATGATAGATTTCTATAGTACAGCTGTACGCAAATCCCTCCAATAAACTGCATTCAAAATCTTGAACCTAAAATAGCACCTGGTGTCTAATTCATCAGTCTGGCAGTCTTTGTAGGACCCAGATCTAAATCTAGTTCATCTCATTTGAACAAACTCCACTATTAACCCTAGGCCAGCAACAGCTGTAAATCTAAGCCTAGATAAAACGTCCATGGTGGCTGAAGTCTTAAAGCTTGCCCAGTGGTCTCTTCTGCTCCATGCTCCAGCCCAAACTCCTTAAAAATCCTGTCAGGCCATATCTAGTCATAGTCCAAGCCTTAATTCCAGCTAGTTCTAGCAACCATGGCCCTGCAAACCATGCAATCCAGCAAAATCCATCACTAAACATACATCTTTAGCTGCTGATGCGGCTAAAAATTGTTACCAATTTCTTGTGCACAGGTTACAGAATAAGTTGTGTGAATTTCTGCTATTTTATTACATTGAAAACCTCATCACCTACTAAAGGTGTTCATTTCAGACCAGGTTCCTTGTATATGCAAAGTAAATTTATTGTTATCAAAGTCTTAGAAAGCTAATCAAAGAACTATTTTTAGTCCATTTACAATAACACTAGGCCTTACAGTTCAAATTATATATGATTAAAATAATGGATATGCAAACTTTCTGGTAGCACCCACTTCTCTGGTGTTATGTTTAACCTCCCACTGCCTCTCCAGGTCCTAAGCTCCATCGCTTCCATCTGGGACAGGCTGGCATAGTGAGTCCTTTACCAGGAGGAGCATGATGTCGATATTGATGGGGTTTTTTTCCTTCTCACTGTATGGTCTGCTTGGAGACATTTTTATATGTTTGTTAACACACTCCTTCACTGGTCTGCAAGTCATCATTGGATCCAATTTTACTATCTATGGTGTGTTTTACCTAAGTCGGTTATGTCTTTTTTCTCTTTGTTATCCCTAAGACTTGGTTTTTACCCAGCTCTCAAGGTTGCATTTGGATAACTGACCAACGAAGAGTTGTTTGTAGCGCCAGGTCCTCCCGTATCATCCTGTGCCAGTGCCCTCAAGGCCTCTGCTACCACCCCACACCCTTACTCCTCTGCGCATCATTTTATTTTAGGGTCAGAGACAGTTCATTCTGCCCATAATACCTGTACTTGTCACTGCTGTCTGTTAGTTAGAAAAATACATTGTAAACCCACGCAATTATACAAAAGCAAAAGCAAAATAGGTACTAGTCACCTGGTCATTAGATAATTGCTGTCACTTGCTAAACCAAATCTCTAGGCAGGCCAAGACAAGTCCAGAGAAAGCCTGTGGTGCTGCCTTAGCACAAAGGCTTTGGCCTCTTAGAAAAAAAAGCAACAGCATTTTTACTGGGCCGCAAAGCTACATGTTCTAAACCTCCATCTACAATCTGTTTCAGTGTAAGTTTATAGCTAGTGCTGTAAAACTTAACTTCAACTCCACTCCAAAGTTGTGGGATGCTGCCTGGCCCAGCTGTAGCCCTAAGCTGGAGGCCTTGGTCACCCAAATCTAAAAGCCTATCCCCAAAACTACCACCTTCAAATCAGACCTCAGCTGTTTGGGTTTTGGGACCCAGTCGTTACTATAGCCAGGTAGCTGATGCAGGATCCAGATACCAACTTTGCTTTTCTGCCACTGGCAGTATAAAACATATCCAGAAGCCCTGTCAGCCCGGGAACCCATCAGACCAAACCAAAACTAGTCCAGTGCCTCAGCTGAGTCAGTGCAAACCTCAGAGATACCATTTTTTCCAGACCTGATCCTATTCATCAGTACATGCCACCTGGGCCCTGACTGCAACCCTAACCATCGTTTCAAAGCTCAGACCTAACGCGCTCATGAGCTCTCAGGCAAACGGTCAGCTCTGAAGCAGACCCTTCCCAGATCACTTCCCCAGTGCTTTTTGCTGCACACGTGCGGCATAAAAACACAGCCCTGTGTGCGCACATCCAGGAGAGCTGCCACATCACCTGGCACCCTGCTGAAGGCTTTTGTAATGTAGCTCCTGGAAAGGCTCCCAGCTCACTTGGGCTGCAGTTGAGCCTCCAGCCCATCTTTCCCTCCCATTGCCTCATCTATGCAGATCTCGAAGTTGCCAGTAGGTGGTATAAAATATACAGACATCGCTTGCCAGACCTCCCTTCCCATCCACTGAACAACATCTGTCTAATCTCTTGTGCTGTTTTGCCTGTAGATTCCCAGCAAGCACGTAGGGATGTGTAGCCTGGTCTCTATGTAGGTGGCCATTTGCTGTAATTATGCATCAGAACACATTGGCCCACTGTGAGCACAAGATAATTCAGAATTTGATTTTAATGTGGAATTTTCAAATAAAAGTGCTTTCAAAATATCCTTAGCTGAATTATTGTAATGCTAAGATATGAAATATTTTGCTAATGCTTCATGAAAACCAGGTTTGGTGCGAGGTATTTCTTACAATATTGCTGTAGAATTGAAAAACTCTGCAATGTGCATATTAAATTGTAACAGGAAGACATAACGCTGACAAAATTACGGAATTGCATATGTCTCCTGACTTACTGTATGAAGGAAGCAGCAAGCTCCTTTTTTGCTTGAACCTTCAGTGAAGGGTGAGATGTTAAGGAAAATATATATATTATATTGGATTCCACAGTTATATGACCTTCTGAATCAGTTCTTGGTTATCAGCATTTTGTATTTATGCTCTAAATATTGCAAACATCACTTTCAGAATTGTTCCTTCATTATTTCAGCAAACTTTCCTTACTGCTTTTAGAACAGTGGAAAACAGAAGGTGAGGTATTTGAAATGGTGTACTACAGGCAAGAGTTAAAATGAGAAACAGACAGCATTTCTATGGAAACTTCTTTCTCTACTCAAGAGGGGCAACATTAATCAAAATGATTAATAGTAAACAGTGACCACAAAACCCATGAATTATTTCACTGCATTTTAGTGAAAGAAAAAGGTACTGAAGTGGTTCATCAGACATAACATCTTTCAATGAGTCCTGAGTCACAGTATGAAATGTGGAACATCTATTATTAGACCATTGATTTTTTTTTCCATCAGATAAATTTAAAAAGTTAAATAAAACATGGCTGCACAAAAAATGGCACACCTACCTTGATTTCTGAAGTATCTTAAACAATTGGGAAAGAAACTGAAGCTCGGGGGTTTAGTAGTTGGTATATTCACAATGTCAAGCACAGGACATTTCAACCCACAGATGCCTAATTAAAGGAGCAAGAAAAATAACTATAACCAGGAAATGTCCTGTAAAATTAATCTCTATGTTATAAATAAAGATGCACCGGAGGAAATCTGAGAATAGGTCTAACTTTCTGTCTAATGAGAAATAGAAGGGAAGTATAGAGAGAGAATTTTAGCTTTCCTATTTTGGGCAGCAATAAAGTAAAAAGATGTGACAGGCTGCTTTTGTTTATGAGGTTAAGCTGACAGTCATTTGCAGCTGAGTTGCCACTTACAGGAGACGGCATGTTCTTTATTCCACTCATGGAAAACAGTTATACAGGAATGACCTGTATTACATTAAATTGTCTGCTTTAGAGCAGTGAAAATTCAATATTCACCAGCTACCTGAATTTAATTCATGATGATATGAATGGCCCCAACATGCAGAGTGAGAACCTTGATGTGCAGTGTCACCAAACCAGAGCACTCTGATTTTATTTAGTGAATGTCTCTCATCTTGTATCAGGCACAATACCCTGTGTGTATCACTTTGATTTTAGCTAGTTGCTGTCATTACAAAGCAGCTCTTTTTTTACAGCAGAATTCCCTAGGCACACCAGACAAATTGGCTCACAGAAAGCTGCTTCATGTGAATTTAACTGGATCACTGTGGTACTGACACCTCTATTTTTCCTGTGCGTGAAACATATTCCCCTTGATGAATACCTTTCCTGTTCCTTACCTGTAGACATGCTTCAGTGCTTTGATTAGCCCAAATCTTTCTCCAGACTAGAACACTAGCCCCATAGCTATGCACACCTCTGTGAGATTTTGAGCTTTAAATGACTCAGTGTAATTTTTTTCCAAAGTTCCTCTAGCCTATCTAGTGCCCTAGACATCTGCTGTTTTTTCCCCCACAACTGAAGTAAAAGACACCACTAAACACGACAGTTAATTCATGTGAACATGTTCATAAAACAGCCCAGAAGAACCTGAGAAAACAAAAGAAATTTAAGTTGGACTGTCACTACCCCTTGTAGATCAGGCTTCCACAGATGAGGCTACTTCTGCTCAGAGCTCTAGCCCAAAATAATTAGTGGGCTGTGTTAATCTAAATGTTATGGTGGGTTGAACATTGCTTTGTGTACAATTAATTATTCTTTGTCTTCCCTTCCAATGCTTTCGAACATGCATAGTTGTTCTCACATTCATGCTAGAAAATGAGTAATACTTTGTTTTGAGACATCTAAGCCTTTTTAAAATACTCCCTTTCACATAAAGTCATAATTTTACAAGTTTGTATTTATTTTTCCAAAGAAAATTAACTTAAAGCCAAGCATTTCTGATCAAAAGGAAAAGTATTTCTGATTTAAAGGTAGCTGCACTAGGATACATTTTTTAAAGTTATACATTTTAAAGTTTTTGCTTATCAGAAAGGAATTGAGCACCAAGAGCAAACAAGCAGGAGTCCAGAAATTACATTCATTAACGCTAAGCACAACATAATGTTAACAGCTTCATATTCTATTCTGAATCAAGGGTCTTCAGTTTTCAGATGTTGTCTGTGCTAGCCAAAGGAAGCACGATCATAAAAGAGGTGTGCTTATATAAGACAGTATATAATGTGGTGGATGTCAGAATTTAACATTATATATCTAATGCTTCCAGTGTTTTGAACAAGAAGTTTTGTCATAAATGTTTTTAATCTGGATGGTAGTGCTTAGCTGCTGACAGTGAAAACATACTTCGTTTACTATATGTAGTTCTACTGACAAGTCGATGTGTGCCCTGTTACCAGAACGAGATGCTGCTTTAAGAAGGACACTTTATTCCTATTTCAAGATGCTTTCTGTCTTTGTAGGACTTTTTCCAGTACTGCCTGATATCGATTAACTGCATAAAAAGCTTTCCATGTACATGTTTTTGTATTGCTGTATGGTGCTCAGCAGTCTCTGTGGTCTCTTTATCCCTGTTAGTTTTTCCAAAGGACTCAGCATAGAATCAGAATAGAAGTAAATCTATGTCCTTCAGTGTGACCCAGAGATAACAAGACAGACTTTTTCCCTTATCTCACTAAGGCAATATTGCAGAGGGGATGTTAAAAAATGCTTGCAACAGCTCTTACTGTAGCTTCCTGTTATTTATGGGTATTCATTCCTGGTCATAATGTGCAGCACAGTCAAGAATCAAAAAAAATTATTCATGATGTGGCATGGATGGAATCTAGTAGCTTTTCACTAGTGCTGGGACAAATATTTTGTAATAATTGGGGAACTAGAGCATATTGTGTGGGGTCAGCATCACAAGTGATCAGTCTCCTGTCCTTGGTGAACTGACACATGATGCACACCTGGCGCAACTCCAAACTTCCTACCCAAGACCGGGCAGGCCAAATAAAGTGAGAGCCACCTCTGCTTGATAGACTTGCTCTATTACCTAGGCCATTGTCAAGGAGATTAGGTTTGCTAGTTTAGGATGAAATAATATGATTTAAATAGACATTGGTAATGAGGAACACCTTTCCTTTATTGTTTGAAGAAAAAATGCAGTTAAATATATGTATGCTTGCAGTCATTGTATAGGAGCACTAAATAAAGCACATGAACCCTAGGGGCTCATAGATCAGTACGGTGTGATTTCTTTACTGGATCAGAGGGACTCCATCACTGTACCATTTCTCTGCATTTGCTTCCTGCAGCAGGAAGATTTTAACGTAGCATTCAGCAAGACTGGGCATAGGAGGGATGTTTCAGCTCTAATGGGCTGAAAATATCATGCTGCTGCATCTATTTCATGCTAGAATTTTTGCAATGGAAAATATTAATACAATAATTCACTCCGCTGTTTTCAGCAATTTGTTCTTTCTTGGTGAATTGCGTATGTGTGGTTTGAAGTTGTTTATTTTAATTGTTTCTAAGCTCTCCCAAGTTTGTATTTGTTTTCAGAACTAAGATAAAATATCTTTATACAATCAAATTAGTAATTTGGCATGTGAAATTTTGCCTCAGTGTCATTTGCTGTTAGGGCACAACAAAGACATGAAGATGGGGAAAAAGTATGATTCCAAGTACTGAACCACACAGTTTGGATTTGGACTGTTTGGCAAAAACAGAGCCACTGTGATGCTCTTGTGGGTGACTACAAAAATTAGAAATACTTCTGGTCTTCTCATGTAGTTATTATTCTGAAAAGAATAGAAATGTTTTGTCACTGCTGTCATGATTTTCATCTTGAATCATCTGTATAGATGTTAAGTAATTAACTCCCATTACAATGAGATGAAATTAATATCACCTTCTTTCTGTCACTGGGCAAACTGAGGCCCAGGTCAAGCGTTCCCCACTCTCCCCATCTTGTGTTCAGGCCTCTCTAAGTTAGCTCAGATTGCTTGCTAAAGTCATCGTTCCTTAAAGATCAAGGCATTGCAAGATATATACTAGATTTTTTTTTTTTTTTTTTGCTATTAGCCCGAGCAGCTTTTTCTATTTCCCAGAAGTTAACTAATGTGCCGTTGTATAGAGGTCACCCTTTTGCCAAATTGCTGAATAATCCAGCAGGGTGTAGGGCGGAGTTGCCTCTCCAGAAGCAAAAAGCCAAAATTAAAAGTCACTTCTAGGATACAGCTGGAAAGACTTTGTTCAACTTTTGTCAATTCTACATCAAAAATATTAGCAAATTGGAAATTATTAAGTGAGGAGCAATAAAAGGGATTCAAGTGCTGAGGAGACTGATGTAGGTAGTAAAATAAAAGAAATAATAACATAAACACATTTTTGAGGTTTCCTGATTAAAAAAGTCTGTTGGTTTTCTTAAGATGCATGTTGCAACAGCCTAATTTCTGCAGATGTTGCTCTTTGAATCCATTTTAACTCAGGTGACTTCAGCCAAGAAATAAGATCTAGGTCTTACTGACATTGCAACAATTCACAGGTTTTATCAGTAGTAGCTGAGCAGAAATCAAGAGGAGTTATGGTTCTGTTGCACGTTTAAAAGTTGGGCCAATTTCCTTTTTCTGTCATATTAGAACTAAATATATAAAAAAATTATCCATATAAATAAATATGAAAAGTCTATCCACATAACAGCCTACCAGTATTTAGAAGGTACACACAAAGAAGTTGTGGAAATCTTTGCAAATTATATAATTTAGTTTAAGCTCATAATTTTCCCACGTGCTTGAAGAAAAACACAATATGAATGGAGAGAGCAGAACTTCAAGCCTGGAATTTACATACACTGTTTACAGCTACTATTCACATAGTTGCCAGCTTTGTGTGATAGAAACGATCCAAGGCACTGCCATCTCTTTTGTCCTTGTACTATCATTTTAGGTAGGAAATTGGCAAGTGGGACACTTGTGTAGATTATATAGTTTTGTCCCAGTCATAAATAGGACAAACACAGGAGTCCCTTTTAAAACACTCTTCATGATGACTTTTTCCATCTGTGTCATCCTATCTGAGGAGCTACTTGCTTTTGTTCAGTGGGGTGGGTTTTTTTACTTTTTCTCTAAAATTTTTGTGTTTCTTCTTCGTGCCTCTTCAGGCCTCTTAAATTTATATTGATTTATGTTCGAATGAAATCTAGGCCTCCGAAACAAAGGAGTACACTTTATTACGAAAACCAGTTTCCTTCCAGGGACCCCACCCTTCTGCATTATCAAGTGTTGCGTTGCCTTGGTGGTTTTGCTTTTCTTGCAAGAAGCACTTTAATCCCTGAAGCAGAATCAAACCCACGGTGTCTCAGCCAGGTTCCTCTGTCTCCCGCTTCACCTTACCTTTTGCTTTACCTGTCTTCGTGCATTTGCGGCACGGCTTGATGCCCCCTGTGTTCTCCTGTGGGGGCTTTGCCTTCTGCTCGGGGCAGGGAGCAGCAGGGAGGGCGCAGCCTGTGCTGCAGCTGGACGTAGGAAGGACCCCCAGGACGGCAACACAATCCAGCTGCTGCAGCTCCCCCCACCATTCTGCAGCCCGGGATCTAACCCAACACACGTGTCATGCACACCGGGAGAAAATCAGTTTGCATTTTGAAGCAAAAATTCTGCATCTCTCAGAAGGTCCAGCCTACCTGGCCTTGCAGTCACTCCTGTCTGTTTCTGGCGGGTAAATAGTTATCGCTTCAGTGTAGACATCATGTCCCAGCACAGCCTTTCAGTATTGTGCCAACAGGTGGTTCTTCTCTCTCTTCGCAGGGATACGTAGTTGATGAACATGCAGCCATGCAAGCTCGATGGGAAGAGGCATCTAGAGAAACAATCAAGAAGACAACCAAGCCATGCCCCAGCTGCAATATTCCAGTAGAAAAAAATGGTAAATTTATTAGATATCTTAACTGTCTTTTAAAATTCATTTTACAATAATAATATATGAATGTTATTTTTCCAAGAGACGGAGAGCACACAGGGCTTGAATCTCCCCTCTGTCACTTTATCTAAATTATCATGAACTCACTAAATCCAAATCACTTTCTAAAGCCACTAATCAAGCCTCACAAAATACCTGGCTACATTATAGATCAGGAAAATGAGGCACAGAGAGACACTGGATGTAGAGTTCACATGACTGAATGTCCAGCTAGTTGTCTAGATTTTCCATTGTTACTGGAAAAAATAGACATTTGTAGGGCAAAACTCACCTCATGATGAAACAGAATATGTGTCTAATGTCTAAAGGGCAGAAGAATCGCACCTAAAAGTGGGGTGTGGAGAATTAGTCCTGCTGTAGATGTCTACACAGTATATAGCTGAATTTAGATGAGATTAATCTCAACCCAGTGACGTGTCCACAGTAGAAGAGCAAGTCAGAGGAAGAAACATGAGTCCTGACAAACTGGTTGCCCTAATCAATACTTACCATGTAGGAAGAAAAGTAATCTGCTGGCATTGGGGTGGTTAAAATGGGGAACAGGAACAGTAAATAAGCTATACCCTATAGGTTCATGCTCTACCAAGATTTAATTGTATTTATGGTCATTAATGAAAATATATATTAAAATGATTGCCTAAATGTTATATGAATATTAAGTATAGAGGATGCTTCTCCGTTTTGTGGCATTACTTATTCAAATGGGACGCTGAAAACGCCAAATAATACACTGTAAACTGCAAAAGAGAGAACACTTCAAGCAGTGATACCACAGAAATATTACTTAGGAAGAAATAGGACAAAATGCTGAAATCTGGGGTTTGATGAAAGAAAAGAAGGCAGTTGGCAGATGGAAAGTGGGAGACTTCTTCAAGCACAAGAAGCAGAAGGAAAGAAAGCATGAATTCAGGAGTGGGAAGGCGAGACAAGATTTGGCAAAGTGTAGAGAGCAAGGTGGGCAGCAGAAGAGAGATAACAGAGGGTTAGGTCAAAGAAATTATTTACAGACTTGTAAAACAGGCTGGAAACCAGAAGTTTGAACTGGATTAGAAATAGGCAAATAATAATCGTGACTATTCATGCTTAACAGTTTGTGCATAGCCAAATAAAAAAAAACTTCTGGTCAGGCTTGAAGCAGTGCTAGGACCTTTATTTTCTCTTAGACTCTGCTACAAAATCTTTACAGTTAAATTACAGGCAGTTCTCACTTGTCACAAACAGGATATCCCTATTTGACACCATTTACACAACTCCCACTAATGTTTAGGGAAGTTGCTTGTAAAAATCCCCAATGTATCAAGAAGGAAATAAAGACCATTATACTTTTTATCTTTGAAAGAAAATATTTTTTGAAAACGGATAATAATCAGGAAAAAACCCTTTCCTTGCTTATAGCCTGACCCATGTCAGAATAGTGCCTCCTCATGCAAAATGCCAAAGCCACGGCAGCAGGCTAGAACTGTTTCAATACCCTGGAATCGGCTGATTGTGCTGCCATTCAGAGGGACTGCCACAGGCTAGGAAATGGGCTGAGAGAAACCTCACAAAGTTCAGCAAAGGGAAATGCACCGGTACAGGTTAAGGGCCAATGTGATGGAAAGGACCTGAGTGTCCTGGTGGACTACAAGTTGCACATGAGCCAGCAATGTGCCCTTGCAGCAAAGGCAGCCAACAGCATCTTGGGGCTACGTTAGGAAGAGCATCGCCAGCATGTTGAGGGAGATGATCCTTCCCCACTGCTCAGCACTGGTGAGACACATCCAGAGTGATGGCTCCAGTTCTGGGCTCCCCTGGACAAGAGAGACGTGGACTAGAGTGAGTCCAGTGAAGGGCTACAAAGATGATAAAAGAACTGGATAAATAAATACTTGTTGGGGGAGCAAAGAAGACAGAACCAAACTCTTCTCAGTGGTGCTCACTGAAAGGACAGAAGGCAATGGGCACAAATTGAAACACAGGAAATTCCATTTAAACATAAGAAAATGCTCTTTACTGTATGGGTGGATGAAGACTGGAACAGGTTGCCCAGAAAGAATGTCCATTCTAGGATACATTCAAAACCCCACTGGATGCAACTCTGAGCACCCTACTTTAGGTGACCCTGCTTTGAGCAGAGGGGGGTTAGACCAGCTAACTTTAAAGGTACCTTCCCACTTCGGTGATTCTGTGATTCTGCAAATTAAGGTGTGAAGCTTAAAAAGTGCAGTGCTTGCTCTCCTCACTGGTCATGGGTACTGCACGTGCCAGCTTCTAGGCTGGCATTTGTAAACTGAAAGGAGCACTTCACTTCTGCCTAAGTACAGCTGGTGTCAAGAGGCTGACGACTGTACACCGAAGTCTGCCAACAGTCCTCATTTGGGAGGAGTACACTGACTACACACATGAGAATAATTCTGCCTTCCCTCCCCAAAATGCTTCTGCAGACACTGTCCTTTACAAGGGACAGTGACAACGCCAGTAACGTTTCCATAATAGCCTATATTTCTCTATGTCAGTACCCTTTCTATAATAGCCTTTGTAGCTATAGGCATTGTAGAATACTTCTATATGCCAATAACTTTTCTGTAATAGCCAAAGTGAAAGAGCGAAACACTTTCCCACAGCTCAATTCCCAGGCTGAGTGAGTTTAAACACACATCCACGTCTCTCAGAGGATTGCTGTACTCACAAAGCTGTAGGCCACGTTGCTTGAGGCACTCTCCACTCCGACTGCTGATCTCAGCTGCCGTGTAGCAGAGAATAACATGATTTATGTAGCTTAGCAGGTAGAGCACATGTTTGACAGAGAGTGCCTATTGGGAGTTGGGTCCTGCACCAGAACTGAGATGTGTTTTACCCAGTGATGGTTTAATACAAACCGTAAGAGAGGGTTGGATCTAAAGCTTAAGTGTAACATGGAGGCTGGTCATTGGTACACTTACATTTAAATAAGATAAAAATGTCTGGCGAGTTGCATCTCTTACACAAAGATATAAACTGACAAATAGACCTTGCCATCACAGCTGGTTTTCTCTCTCGGTCAGATGAAGCAGACAGGCCTATTTTAACAAACCAGTTCTTGTATCTCCTGCTGTTTTTACCTTCTGAGAATCATTCTGGACTGGAGTTTAAAAAAAAAGGTGGTGTAAGGGTAGCAGGGTGTACAGTAGGGTACACACACTCCCTGTACCTCCTATCACCATCTGGAGTCAAACCAAGATGACATTTCAGCATTTCTTCATACTGCATGCTTTTCTTTCAGTTTGAATTATACAAGAGATCTCTTTGTGCGCTAAGCAACATAATTTCCATTTGAAGTGTATTTCTGTAATGACCTTTGACAATGTTAATGTTTTATATATCACAAAATAAACATTTGATCAAGGTTGGGAGCAGAGGGATTAAAGCTGCTCTCACAGTATGGACAAGTAAGGAACCCAACACACAGGAAACATTGATGCGATCAAAAGGCTGCTTCAGATACTAAGAAGGTCAAATCAGCTTAAATTACTAATGTCATTTTGATATAATCAGCAGTCAGCCACCAAAGGCTGTATCTCCCGATTTATTCTCTTTGCAAATCTCTCAGTTGTTGAATCCAAATTAAAAGAAGAATTGAATTTTGTTCATCTTCTGGCTCACAGCTGGACTAGGGTAGAGTATCCTTGAGCAGACACCACCATGACTGCTTCGAGAGGCCACAGGCTGTCATCTCTTTTCCCAATCCCTAGCACAGTCTCTTCTAATTTCCTCCTACTCTTGCAGTCCCTCAAGTGAGACCAGCACATTACACTGCAATAAGAGAGGGATTAGCAAGTTTTAGAAAGCCTAGGAAAAATATTCTTCACGTTTGTACTCCTCTTTTATTAAATATTCTACTTGCTTAGTAAATGAACACCCAAGAAAGTTGATTTTAACACTGTTAATTGTTGATTAACGTCTCTAAGTGTTTGCCAAGTACCAAAGCCATTCTGTTGCTATTTTGCAGGTGGCTGCATGCACATGAAATGTCCTCGCCCGCAGTGCAGATTTGAGTGGTGCTGGAACTGTGGCCTGGAGTGGAACAGAACCTGCATGGGAGATCACTGGTTTGACTAGTGCTGCTGAGGCCAGCTCCTGTTGCTGCTAAAGCTTGTTTTCATCAGGGCCAAATTCTGAACTCCTTGCTTAAACAAAACTCCCAGTGGTTTCAGGGACATGGAGTTCAGAAGTTGGCCCAGTTTGTTGTTTTTTGCTTTCTTGCGCATGCAATCATACCAAAATCACATTGAAGTTATGCCAAGGGTTTTAAATCCACTAAGTAAAAAGAGTAATTGTTTAATGGACAGACTTGCTTATCGTGGTACAAAGAGGGGTAAATTACACCTTTCTGAACTCGTGCAGCTTGTCAGCACAGAATGCAGACAGGGTTACCATGAGGAACTTTGCTTGACATTTAGAGTCAGGAATCTGTAACTCTTGCAAGAGCGAGCAGCCTGCATGTGTGTGAGTACGTGAGCATCAAGGGGGGTGGAGGATGTTCCCTGCATCAGCTGGTTTTTCTTTGACCACTCCTTTGCTCATTCAGCACAATTTTTGATTTTGAGGCAGTGTTTCTTAACAGCTTTTTTTGGCAGAGGGAAGACTGTGGCTCTTCAGTGTTTTCTCAGGGTTCCTTCCTAACAGGCTTTCTGGGAGGGTCTTGCTTTCAAACAAAATTCTCATGGAAACATCCAGCTTTATGCCATATTTGTGCTTGTGTATTTGTAACATATGACATGAAACCTGCCTGCATACTCATTATAGACTTTGTTACCATTGGAAGATTAGTTAAGGATGCAGTTTCAGCTCTAACCGTGACTTTTGTTGCAGTGGCGACTGGATCCGATTAAGTGTTGTGCAAGCTAGACTCACGAGGCTTCATTTTTCGTGTACTTACAGCAAGACTTTGGGCACAGCAAAGGGAGGCAGGAGGAGACTTCTCAGGGGTTTTCTCTATCATCATTCTCCTAAGTTGAATTAGAATATGGGTATATTTCTGAAAATACATTCACAGCTCAATCAGCGTAGGGCAAAGAGACATTTTTCATTTTACAAGGTTAACACAGTAAGTAAAGATTACTAGCAATTCCAAGCCTGAACAACCTTACTGATTGGTGTGCTTTACATTGCTGTCTTAGTCTGAAATGAAATGGGTACTGTCCACATCCAACATGCCATGTAAGGATTTGCACAATTCAGTTTTGGAAAAAAACGCACAATAAATGAAGTGGTCAAAATTTTAAACTGTATTTCTTTTTTCATTTGCATACAAAGTAAGTAAGTACAGAGCTGTCGGGTGGGTCATGCATTTACTTGACTGATTCAAACTCCCAGATGAGAGGCTACCGCTTTGATTGAAACATACTATTGGCACAAAATAAATTCCAGGGCCATGGACTTCTTTTATCAAATTTGAATTAATATTTTGTATGCCATGACTGTAGAGTCCTGAAAATATGGGTGTGCCTTTTATCAGTCAGTGCAGAGCAAAAAGCTTGAGGTATAAAGAAATCCTAGGCTCACTACAAAAATGTTGAATTGCTAAAAGCGGTGGAGTGTTCATCTGTCTGAGCTGGAAGTGACATTAAAAGTCTGAGGAAACAAAGGGATGAAGGCATGAGGTACCAAAAATAAGAGACTGAACTGGTAGAATTAAGAAAATGAGAGAGAAAGGAAGTGGCAACGAGAGGACAATGGCTATTTCTTAAAGGTCATTTTCCTTTTTGGCACTGGTGAACTAAAATGTATGCAGAAGTAGCTACATTAAAGTGTAAGGGTGCAATAGAATGCTGCAATGTAGCTCATTTAAGTACATTATCTTAATGAGGATATTTTACTGTGAACTCTGATTATTTCATGATTTGATTTCCTATACCTGGGTCTATTTTATAATTTATATGGCTTGCTGCCAACAGGCTAAGGAAAAAATCACAATGCTTAATTTTACTTTGATAGTGTGTTACATGGGAGCTCATCATATTTTTCATATCCACAAACTTTTGGAATAAAAGAAGTCTGAATCTCTTTCCACCCCCCCCCTTTTATTTAGTGTCTTTCTTATAGAGGAAGAAAACTTGTTCACTGTAAGGCAGTGTGGTGGGTTGACCATGGCTGGAGGCCAGGTGCCCACCAAAGCCATTCTATCACTCCCCCACCTCAGCTGGACAGGGGAGAGAAAAAATAACAAAGGGCTTGTGGGTCGAGATAAGGACAGGAGAGATCACTCAACCAATTACTGTCACAGGCAAAACAGACTCGACTTGGGGAAAATTAACTCAATTTATTACCAATCAACCAGAGTAGGGTAATGAGAAATAAAACCAAATCTCAAAACACCTTCCCTCCACCCCTCCCTTCTTCCCAGGCACAACTTCACTCCCGGATTCTCTACCTACCCCCTCCAGCGGCGCAAAGGGATGGGGAATGGGGATTACAGTCAGTTCATCACATGTTGTCTCTGCCACTTCATTCTTCAGGGGCAGGACTTATCACACTCTTCCCCTGCTCCAGCGTGGGGTCCCTCCCATGGGAGACAGTCCTCCACAAACTTCTCCAATGTGGGTCCTTCCCATAGGCTGCAGTTCTTCATGAACTGCTCCAGCACTGATCCCTTCCACGGGCTGCAGTCCTTCAGGCACAGACTGTTCCAGCGTGGGTCCCCATGGGGTCACAAGTCCTGCCAGAAAACCTGCTCTGATGTGGGCTCCTCTCTCCACAGATCCGCAGGTCCTGCCAGGAGCCTGCTCCAGCGTGGGCTTCCCACGGGGTCACAGCCTCCTTTGGGAACCCACCTGCTCTGGCATGGGGTCCTCCCCGGGCTGCAGGTGCAGATCTGCTCCACCGTGGACCTCCCCGGGCTGCAGGGACACAGCCTGCCTCACCATGGTCTTCCCCACGGGCTGCAGGGGAATCTCTGCTCCGGCGCCTGGAGCATCTCCTCCCCCTCCTTCTGCACTGACCTGGGGGTCTGCAGGGTTGTTTCTCTCACATGTTCTTACTCCTTTCTCCAACTGCAGTTTCTGTTGTGCAGCAACTTTTTTTCTTCCCTTCTTAAATCTGTTACCCCAGAGGCACTACCACCGTTGCTGATGGGCTCGGCCTTGGCTGGCATCGGCTCTGTCGGACATGGGGGAAGCTTCTAGCAGCTTGTCACTGAAGCCACCCCTGTAGCCCCCCTGCTACCAAAACCTTGCCACACAAACCCAATACAGGCAGTTTCACTGAGTTAGAGCCTGCCCTAACAAGTTAATGTTTTAATTGTCACGTAAAAACATGTAATTTATGCCCCTGGAACATGGTCCATTGAAGTCAATGGACTATAGATCAGCTCCTGTGTTTCTTTCTGGCCTGGGCAAGGCATGGTAGGCATGAGTTATACGTCTAGAATAGGAACAACTCTTTCTTGGGAAGAACTTGTCAGAGGATGGGATATGAGCATTCATCTAAGACATAAGCAAGGGCAGGAAAGGAAAATAAAGAACTGACTCAAGATTATCCACTTTCAGAGACTGACTTTATAGGCCCTTGTCACATAGGGTTTCTTCACACAGCCTAGATTTACACCCTGCCAAAAAAAAAATGTGTATCCTGCAGATTTTAATAGAACGTGTCCTGATCTTTTCCATGTTAATACATATACATCTGTATGCAGACATGCACAAAGTTTGAGATGGTACAGGCTATAAACCTAATTTCTGTTTACAGTGAGATTCTCATGGTTTCAAAGGGCATGAAAAATCAGGATTAATGCTCTGCTGACACTGTAAGAATGCTGGAATTCCTATAGAGATGTGTGAATTGGACCTAAAATTTTCTACACTGATAATTTTTTTTGCATGGAAAATGCCTTTTTTAAAAAAAAATCTAAAACTTAAAAAAAAATACCCTAATTGATATTGTAATTCGAAACAAACCAAACCAGAACAAACCAAGTCTTCAGTGTCTATTCAGACTGTTCCTCTTGTTTCAGCTCTGAAGTATCAGCGTGGAATTCATCTCACCCAACTTTAACTATCAGTTGGTTCAGTAGCCTCAGAGGCTCGCGCAGAGACCTGTTGCACACGTGTACGGTAGGGCCTACTGAGTTTGAAGAACAATTGGTCATGGCTAGAGGCGTGATGGCAACATCCCCGCCGAGACAGGGTGCGGCTCCTGACAGCACCAACAGGACTGCAGAGCTCCCACACGCTCTTGGCTCTGTTTTTGGCACGGAGAAGGGAGTCTTCCTTTTTTTAAAACTTAGGAACTGGCATTGCTTGCTAGCATCCACAAAGCCAGCCTTGTGGGTCGGCACACACGTCTCTGGAAGTGGTCCTGAACAGCCATAGGGGTAATGAAAAGAAACAGGACTTAAGCACGAAAAAAGAAGGAAACCAACCTGAGGGTATAAGCAAATGCAAAGTTTTCAAGAGCTTGTGGGTTTATGTTCTCTACTGGCAATACACTCTGGAAACACTGAAATTTAACTGTATGTTCTAAGAAGATGATTTATTATGGTGATATAAAGAAAAAAAGAAGGCTGTATCTTTTCACATCTAGGTTTGCCTTTGTTAATTGAATTCTCTTTACCTTGAACCTTCTTCATCTTTCAGATTAAAACAATTACAGACTTGTTCTTGGTACTGCAATCTGGGCTCATCTTAGTGTGTGTTAAATGGATTAAGTACAGGATGTATGCTGAAATATTCAATAATAATTATCTCTATAATAATTCAGCTCTATAACAACAATGAAAATCTCTAATGTTTAATTCCAGCTGGCAGTGAAATCTGAATACCGAGTAGATTAAGAAGAAAATACATAACAGCTTGGCTCCCTCAGGAAAAAGCATATCTCAAAGCTTAGCATAAACAATACTTTGGGAGCCATGACTTTGACTAAAAAATCATTTATATGTCTGCCTTATCTCATCGCAAACTGCAAGCCAAATAATTTCATTTTAAAATGTACACTTTAAAAAAAATCAGTAAATGGCACTCCAGAAGAAACATTACACCACTGTTGGGAAATAAAAGTCACCCTTTCAAAGGACAGCAAACAGTGGGGTTTGCTTTTTGCATATGAATAGTAAGGTACCATCTATAGTGCAAAACAGTACGGCAGCAAAGCTTTGGTAACAAGCTATGGCAATAAAGCTATGGTAACAAAGATCCTGTAGGTCATGTAAACTGAATTAACATTTGCATTTGTGGAGGGGAACCTGAGGCACTTGGAGGTGAGAGGCCAGATTCCAAGAGATTCTGCTGCTCTGGAAGACTGGAAAGATTCAGCCCTTTGTGCCAAACTTTCTCACACTTTAAGGTAACAACTGCTACGTTCCTCATGTTCATTATGCTGCTCAAACCACTACAAAATCTTTGGGTACAGTAAGCTCAATAAACAACGCTTGCAGCAGGATAGGAAGGATAAAGCGTACTATCAGCTCCGAAGATTGGTTAGCGCCATGCTGACTTAATTTAGCTGATTCGGCGCTTGACTAGTATGGTGATGGCTGATCTACAGAAACCCTACACAGAGATGGAGAGCTGCAGTATAGCTCTTAACAACTAGATTTTGTTCCCAGGCAGCAAATTTGTTGTGTTTCCTTCAGTTCCCCTTCAAGCGACAGAAAAGCCTGAAGAAGACAGCACCGGCCCAAAGCTGCCAGAAGAAGGAAACCCCATGTCTAATTGTTCCTGATGGTCCTTCAGCAACTTCACCCAGATGGATCTAGCAGCACAGCATTGACAGCGATTCAGCAAAAAGAGACAAATTTACCACTTTACATTTTATCTGACTTGATTACAGTTTGTAAGGAAATATTTCTATCTCTAATTAGAAAATTTAGAAAAACACTTCTCCCTTTTCTTTCAGTGTGCCTACTGATTCCTATTATGTTTATTTGTGTATGTGTTTGCCTGTGTGGTCCCCCTTGTATATCACCTACTGATTTCCAGCTGTGGCTGCTCTTCAGATAGTGAATGCCCTAGCAGTTTTCAACTCGATTGTCTAGGAACTACTAGAGTACATGTACTGAATAGTCCTTTCTCATATTCTGGGTAAATATGTGCAGACCGGAAAAAATGTAAGTGGCTTTAAGCAAGCAGTAAAGTAGGCAAGTTGAGAGAAGCTCATTTAATCATATGGAGAATCATTTTTAATGTAGTGGTTTGTGTATCTGCAGGGATTTATTTTTTTTATTTATTTTTTTTTTAGAAATCAGGTCATATGCCATTTCTTCATTATTATTAATGGTGCTTTTTCTTTGCTTTTAATTTGTTTTTCTTCTCTGTGTCTCCATTTTTCTGAATAATGGAGTAACGGTTCTATGCCAGTAGATAAAATATGCAGCAAGACATCACCTGTTACATTACTTTTTGGCTTGTGTCCCTAGAAAGCTTGAGGAATCCACATAATCCGTGCAGGCAGGGAAGTGCCATTATCTGTATTTTGTGGTCAGGGAATTCAGTCCAGAGAGCACAACCAGACTATATGGAGGCAACAGCTCAAATGCACACCAGCCCTTACCTCACAACCAGGGAAATCTGTGGCTGCACCAAAGCTGAGGCCACCTGCGTCGTGGCACAGTGGTGACACAAGCTCAGGGAAGCAGGAAGCAAGTTTGAAGTTTAAGGTCCAGAGGACAGCAGTATGACATTAGGGACACAAAGAAATAATACAATAAAAAAAAGGTAGGAATTTTGGTGGCCTAAAGAACAGTGACCTAACCTGACATCCTTTGCAACCACTGGGAATTTTACTGCTGGCTTCACTGGGAGAAGGCTAATTTAGAGACTTTGAAAACACCATTTAGTTCAACTTTTTAGCAGCACATAGGAGATCTCTGGGAGAACTTGATGTCCCAGTTTCCTCTTTGTCTCTTTGTTAGTTGAATATTTCATCTACAAAACGCATTCATGCCCACTCTCTCCACCTCATTTTAGTACAAACTAAAATCCATCAAGCACTGATGTCAGAGTTGTTTTAAAAACCTTTAGTTAAGTGCAGCTGAATCAACACACTATACACTCATTCTTACTTGGTACATGATTGTATTGTCTGCCTTATAAACAGTAATCTCAACAGCCTGCCAACTTCATCTGCTGGTTACCAGGCCAAAAACTGGCTGGATGAAGACCTTAAGTAATGATGAAAAGATAGTGTTAAAATGAAAAGCGGCAATCAATAAAATGAAATAGTATTCAGACCCGACTTCTGTTGGGGCCAATATAATGTTTTTCTTGGAATGGATGCTAAATGCTTCTGAATAGGTTCGGCCAACTGAGTTTGTTTATGCCTGGAAGCTAAACCTGGAAAGCCCTGCACTGCTCTTTTCCAAAGTAAAGACATCACAATATGGTAAAAGGGTTTGAAATTTTTTTAATGAATAGCTGAAGTCCATGTGTTCCACAGCTGATGGAGTTAAAAAGCAGAAAAACCGAACTACCTCACTAAGCTACACTGACATTTTTCAAGTGCTCAGTGATACAACAAATGCTGCATTTGATTTTTTTTTTTTAAATCTGCTTCTCAGAGGCAAAAATGACTGTGATATTTACATTAAAATCAGTCAGTTAATGAAGCTGAAATCAATTCTGATTCGAGCTTGTAAGTTTTAGCGGTGATGTAACTGAATCTAACACTATACCAAAATGTTACTCAGGCTTTGCTTAGCGAATATTAAGGTGCTTATTAGCTGAGTTGTAATCACTCAGGTCCTTATTTTATTTCAAAACTACAATGATCAAGGCTATGCCTATTACCTCATGCTGTTGGATTTTACAGAAAGCAAACATAGGCTTCAAACGAGTGCTAGCAATAAGCTCCTGCATGGTAGGCTATCTTCTCCTGAACTAGTAATCTCTTCTCGTGTGACATTTACCGTGCACAAGTTAAAAACAATCAGTGGCATTTCATTTTTAGTCCTCGTTATTGTGTAAGCTTCGGGGTAGAATTGAATAAATAAAAATGTAAAGCCAATTCTACACAACAGAAAGCCTATTTTTCTTGCTGTTCCAGTACAGCTATACCACAGGCCTACCCAATACAGTATACCAGCTTGGTAGACCAGTGTGGTATATAAAATAAGCTGTAGATCAGCAAATTTACATATTTATTTATGCCATTATATATTGCACTATTTTTTTAAGACCTTTGCCAGCCTAGAAAAACCCATAAGCCCCTTCCCTCCTCAGGAAGGGCCCATTCCAATAGACACCTGCGATGAGTGATGGCTGGGGCAGTCCAACTGCTTGCGCATAAACTGTATCATCATCTGGGTGAGCTGGGGTACAGATTGCTCTCATACTCAGAGTCTGATATTTGTAAGTGCCCAGCTCCCAAAAAAAGGCCAGGTTGTCAAAGATCACCATCAGATGTACTTTGAAAAAAAAATACCTTCTTTTGGTGTCTAAGCAAAGGTAGTGCACATATACATACAAAAGAGAACAGTTGAAACTTCTTCTCTGATTCTGGATGCTGAGCAGTATGGAAAAATCTGGCCCTGAGAAACTTTAAATCAATACATTTGCTCCTTCAAAAGCCAAAAAAGTCAATAATCCAGAGCCCTTTGTAAGGAGTGCACCCAGTGTTGCTTTTCTGTTACATTTCCAGCAAAAAATATATATGTCGTACTATTTTGCTAGTTCTGTTTATTTAAATATTTGTATTCGATTTTAAAAGGCCTTAGCAGTGCTCTAGCAAGTCTCAGATAAATGATGTATACTTATTATTATGCAGCACTGCTTGGTCCAAAGAAACCTGTTGTTTCTTATTGCCTTCACCCCACTATGGAAGAGAGCACTATTTTTACAAGCAGTAGGCTTTGACAGATAAGATGATCTTATGAGGTCCCTTCATATATGTTCCTACAGCATTGTGCTGGCCTACTCCCAAATGAAAATTTCAGCTTTGAGAACTATTCAATCAATTATTTAATTGCTTGCAGGAAAAGAGAGAGATCCAGAAGCCTTTCTTATTAATGCAGTCATTGTCGCAGATCCAGCAGCTTCCTTTGGCATTACCAGACAGATCTCCATGCCAGGAGGTCTTCCTGATACTTAACACCACCTAATTTCTTTCCCTTTCGTGATATTAAGATCTCAGGAGTAGTAAGGTTTTGTTAGTTTGTTGTGTCCAGCCTACCATCACAGGCACCTTGTTGTGTAAGTCTTTCCATAAATTTACAGAGTGTTGTGGCAAGCAATTTTTAAGTCCCACTTACTTTCATGGTAAGGCAATTCCGGAATCTGATTCTGACTGCTAGTGATGAGAAACCTTTTCATTCCAAGGTATTAATGGCCACCTTATAATTATTTCTCATTATATCAATATCATTTGTAAGCTTAAGGTTTTCTTTTTCCTGTTTAAGTTTCCTATTCCCTTTTTTCCCTGATTGGATGGAGCAGACAGCAATCGTATTTCCACTCCATTTGTTTTATCAGGCTTAATAGGCCAAGCTTAAAAGTTTGGATCAACATTTCTCTAAATGTCCTAGAATCAAGTTATTCCAATTTTACTTCACCTTTTTTCAATTACAAGTGATGCACTTTTGCATACGACAGCAGGTATAGTTGCACCACTGCCTTCTGTGGCATTGATGCCTCCATGTCTCTATTGGAAACACTTCAGACACATGCCAGATCACAACACGTTGTTCACAGACACATCATGCTGGCAATTCATAATCATACAATGGTCTACCTCACCCACAGCCTTCTTCACCTTGTTTCCAAATGATGCACTTCCAGTTTATGAGGTGTCTACGCTTTCTTTCTGACTTTATTTTTCTCAGTTTCTGCATTTATACAGTGCTAGCTGGCTGCTGCTGTGCCTCTCAGGATACAAGCAAGATACTGCAAAGTGAGCAAGTACAGGAACATCCTTTGGTAATCACCCCTGTACACATTTGTATTCTGTTATAAATGTTTTCTCCAAGTGCTACAAGAGCATTTTTTTACTACTTTACAGTACTGTCAATCTGCTATGTTCAATGAATCTGGGAGCTTGATGGCTTTGAATACCTCCAGTCTGGTAAGTTAGTTGTTTGCCAAATGTGTTTCAGTTCTTTATCCTCAAGGTTCACCTATACTGCTATTGGTAGACCTCATATAGACGTAGACTAATGTGGTGGGTTGACCCTGGCCAGCAACTAAGTCCCCACCCAAACGCTCACTTGGTCCCACACCCAGCAGGGTGGGGGAGAGACTAGGAAGAGCAAAAGCAAGAAAAAAAGCTCATGGGTCAAGACAAAAACAGCTTAATATTTGAAAGAAAGAAAAAAAAATACTGATATAAAAGCACTCACTCACCACCTCCTACAAGCAGATGGATGCCCAGCCAGTCTCTGAGCAACAGCCTCCCAGTTTTTATTGCCGAGCATGATGTTATATGGCATGGAATATGCCCTTGGTCAGTTTGGGTCAGCTGTCCTGGTTGCATGCCCTCCCAACTTCTTGCACACCCCCAACCTTCTTTCTGGGGGAGCAGACAGAGTGGGAGAAATAGAAAGCCTTGACGCCATGCAAGCACTGTTCAGCAAGAGATGAAACACTGGTGTGTTATCAACTCTGTTTTAGTCACAAATCCAAAACACAGCACCATACAGACTGCTATGAAGAAAATTAAGCCTGTACCACCCAGACCCAGTACAGGAGCTTGCTTTAAACTAGCTGATGCAGGATACTGCTACACATGTGGTCATGGCAGCATGAATTACCACCTGCCTTGGCGTCCCTAAGAGCTCTGATGCCTAACAAGGGTTGAACAAACGATGAAGTTTTTTTCTCAGTGTGAGTATTAGCAGGTTTTCTGTACTTGACTGGCAGCCTATTTTTATAAATTTAGTAATCTTTGAGATCTTTTTGCCTTGGCAAAATCTAGTTGAAAGTGGCTAACATTGAAAAACTTCCGTGGGAGGACTGACAGACAGCACGGAAACTAGGCTAAAACCCAGATAGCTACATTAAATTCTCACTGAGCTACTGGCAAGTGTGAAGTGAAGTCAGAGAGATGAAGCTAAGGAGGCTAAACAGCCTCATTTTATCATTAAATGGTGGCTACACAAAGCATTAAGCATTTCCCAGTCTGGTCTTAATTTCTACTTTAAATTGAGATCAGAAGTTCCCCATTAACTTAAGGGGAAAAGTATTGCATAAATTTGGATACATGGCTGTGATAAATCGATTAACTCTTCCCACACCCCTTTTGGGGCTGTACAGGAAGCATGAAGAAAGTTGTTGGATTCAACCCAAAAGCTGGGCCTTGTCCTGTGGTGTTATTGGGTGTTGCTTCTCCTGACTCATGGGGAGAATGAGGTTGGCATTAATTAAAACACATCAGTGATGAAAATTATCTGATTCATTTTCACCAAGTGTCTACCTGTCCCTCTCTTGACTACAGATGAAGTTTGGAGCAACCACGCTCCTAACTCGGGTATCTGGGTTAAATATCCTGAATTGGTGGGATGACACCAGCAGCAGCCAGCCTGCTTTTGGATACTATTTAAAGATCACTAGGACACAGGCAGCACAACTCCCAGCTCACCAGGGAGGGCATTCAAGTCACAGCTGATTACAGCCAAACTTCTTTCTGTGGTGGCAGTGGCCCACTCATACATGGAGTATGGAACCAACCTTCTCATGTCATGCAGCATCCAAAGCACATAACACTCGGGGGAGAGATGAGAGGAGGAGAGACATAAAGGTGGGTTTCAGTGATCTTGGTCTTTGGTCTGCCAGATTCCAGGCTGGGCCCAGTTTATCGGCAAGGAGGGAACAGGAAGAGTTTTCCAGAGGAGATTATAATGGTTCTTTATCAGTAAGTGCCAGTGTTTGAAATAATGCCACATAATCACATTCTTCTATTTTCCTACTTAGTTTGACATCTCATGGGGGATTTTTAAAAGTACGTTTTGCTTTTTTTTTATTGAACTCATTGTACTATGGAGATTGGGAGAATATAAAATATATTGCTAGATAATAACTTTTTTTAAAAATGTAAATGGCACATATTTTTAAATAGTTTTTTCACTCTTTATTGCAGTATCTAAGAAACCTGAAGTTAAAATAAGATTTTGTCTTCTCTGCCATTTATGCACTTTTGAACATTTTCCCCAGAATTAGGTTTGTCTTATACCACCTAATAGGGACTAAATAAATTGCATTATATAGATGTTGAGTAGAATATTGAGAAGGTATACCACATAGCAGGTGTGATTTTTATCTCCTATATGTGCTTCTTGGAACATAGACTACTCTACAGCATGAATAGGGTTTTCATTTCTTTCTGTAGGAAGGAATAAAAAGACTCCTAAATTCTTCTACAGTATTTTTTTTTTTTTCAGAAAGAAAACAAAAATAAAACACTTCACTGGTCAGAAAATTATTCAGAAACACATTTAACATTTCAGCAAACTGCTTAGTGGAAAAGCCAGCAGCAAATACCAGCACCACCGGGCAAGTTGGCCTCAGTGCACCCTCTCTGCAGAGAGCAATGGCTTGTCAGAAACCATTTCTCCAAAATATGGTTTAATGTCTCTGGAGACCCCGATACTTCCATAGTCTGAGAGCAAACATAATAATATTGAAATCTTCTCATGTAGCTATAGTTCCTGTGCAGTTCATTCATGTCCTACTTCCATGGGAAAGGAAAAAATAAGCTTTTTATGTACAACATTATCCCTTTGTTACTTCCTAGTTACAGACATTGCGAATCTTGCATTGCAAACTTTGTAAATGGTGGTACTACACACCTGCTGAACTACCACAATTACAGGAGCAACACTTCGGTCAGGATTCATTCAAAAAAAGGTAGTCTTTGCATCAACAAATGAACTTTGTTATAAACAGGTCAACCAACACGGGAAGTCAGGAACACTGGAACATGCATCCTGACCTGCCTCTGATGACTTGTCTGGCCTTGAGCAAAATGCATTAATGTGTACTTGCACAGCTCTCTAGCAGAATTATTCTGTGACAAAAACCTCCTTCTGTGGTAAACTTCTGAGGAGTAACAGTTGCTCCAAATATTATTAAATTTTTCTCATTTAATAGCAAAAAAAACCCCAACCAAACAAACCCTAATAGGTGCTTTTGCTTCAGTTTTAGCTTATTATCTTAAATAAACAAAGCAAGCACCTTGTAATTTCACCAAGAATTGAGTCTTTAAGAGTGAGCAGTGGTAGGGAATTTCAGTTTGAAAGCTGAAGGTTTTCTAGGGTTATACGCCATTGGAAGAGCTCTACTATAAAGGAAACATGAGGCATGCTTTTTCCTTTTGCTGTTACAATCTCTTATATCCTAACTCTGTAGTTTTCATGAATTACAATAGTAACTATTATATCTAAGGGACAATGTTTTGACCCTGTGCACACAAACGGCTGGGTTATCAAATGTCCTGTGTTATAGTACAGAGGAAGTTATTAAGTAGGAGGATAAAACAGTTTCATCCTCTTTCCTCTGCTGCTGTTTCAGGCTGCCTCTGCATACTTCAGTCTCTGCCAGCCAGGAGTGCCTTGCATTACAACTGAAAGAGGCTGCACATGAGGGTTTATATGACTAGAAACTGTACATAAGGTAATGGAAAAACTGCATTTGCAGAACAAAATTTGGACTTAACGACACATCCCTCTCTTGCTGACAATCCAGATTCCTCCTCTTTGAACTTGATACCAAGTTCATTCTACATCTCTCTGGTGAGAACCTAACTCATCCCAGATGATGACTATCACGTTCCCACATACCTTTCTGGTGCAAGGAGGGGCATTTAGAAGAAGCACAGATACCCTGACTGTGAATCAGGCCTGAATTTTCTTTCCTTTTTCTGAAAAGCAGCACCAGTAATCAGGAAGGAAGTTGCTCACCGCTTAGGGTAAAGATGGCAGGATCAGACTCATGCCCCTGGCCTCACTTCACAGACGAGTTGTGAAAATAAGCTTGGACACTATAACAGTCAGTACCATTAAAAATGCCTGTGAGGGTTTAAACAACATGCAATAAATATTAGCTTGTGTTGCTGCCACACACATTGAACAAGGAAGATAAATAAAACAATTTTGAGTAACTTCTCATTAAATGAGGCCTGCTTGGTCTTTGTTGTGAATATGGGAAATGGTCTGTGGAAAAAGAACTGGGCAGCCATGTAAACTGAAACCTACGTAAGATATGAAGACCCACAGACGAAGCAGTAAATTTGCACAGGCCACTTCCATTCTGGCATTTCCGTCTTTGAGTGGTTGACTGTCGTGGTTTAACCCCAGCCGGCAACTAAGCCCCACACAGCCGCTCAGTCACCTCCCTCACAGTGGGATGGGGGAGAGAATTGGAAGGGTAAAAGTGAGAAAACTTGTGGGCTGAGATAAAGACAGTTTAATAGGTAATGCAAAAGCTGCACACACAGGCAAAGCAAAACAAGGAATTCATTTGCTGCTTCCCATGGGCAGGCAGGTGTTCAGCCATCTCCAGGAAAGCAGGGCTCCATCATGCATAATGATGACTTGGGAAGACAAACGCTGTCACTCTGAATGTCCCCCCTTCCTTCTTCTTCCCCCAGCTTTTTATGCTGAGCATGATGCCATATGGTCTGGACTATCCCTTGGGTCAGTTGGGGTCAGCTGTCCCGTCAGCTGTGTCCCCTCCCAACTCCTTGTGCCCCCTCCAGCCTGCTCGCTGGTGGGGTGGGGTGAGAAGCAGAAAAGCCCTTGGCTCTGTGTGAGCACTGCTCAGCAGGAATGAAAACATCCCTCTGTTACTAACACTGATTTCAGCACAAATCCAAAACATAGCCCTATACTAGCTACTATGAAGAAAATTAACTCTAGCCCAGCCAAAACCAGCACATTCACCACCCCTTATTCCATACCTTTTACAGCATGGTCAGGTCTCACACTATCCAATACATTCTCATTACCCACCACTGCCCTTCCCATCCTTTGATATAATACTTTTGATACATCTTTACAACATACCTTTTGCTGGTTTTGTGTGTATGTAGCATATAAACCTAAACTGAAACAGTGCATTAAACCCCCTACTAGCTCTACGAAGTTTGAAATCTCATGCTGTGGCCATATTTTGCTACTCAGACTCATTTCAAGATCCATTGCACTTCTGTGCCCTCTTCCCTCTCCTTAGGAGCGCTAGCTGTGGGAAGTAAGTGACTATACTTTCCATACTTTTCTGTATAGATCCGATGTCAGCGAGGACCTTGGCAAACGTCCTCTGAAGAATTTTGCTGAAGTGGCTGAAGACACTACCATGCCCGTCTGTGTGCCCTGCCCTTCTTCTGTTACTTGCCTTATTTCAATGAACAGTTTGTGTTGAGCAGTTCACCTTCAGGGGTGATTTTCTTGAACACTTGGGCTATGCCTTAGAGCAGTTAAGACACAGGCACGTGTTGGTCCTTTGTCTTCTACAGGATCAATAACCCAAGAGGGTAGGAAGGACAGCTAGGAGACTGATAACATCTGAAAGTGCCCCTGCGA
The DNA here is from genome assembly GCF_000737465.1 of Haliaeetus leucocephalus. Taxonomy (NCBI): domain Eukaryota; kingdom Metazoa; phylum Chordata; class Aves; order Accipitriformes; family Accipitridae; genus Haliaeetus; species Haliaeetus leucocephalus. The sequence goes on from NW_010973428.1 coordinate 1,592,368, forward strand.
CATTTGCCAGAGTCTGCCTGCTAAAAATCCCCTTAGCTATGTTGGTAAAGCACAGTCAAAGGGCCACAGTTTCCTCTAGTGTAAACCAGTACCTAGTGTCATGGAAACTCATGGAGCTACACTGGGTTTACACCAGTTAACCAGTTATACCTATTCATAGTTCATGCCCTGATAAATATTTAGCCAGCAGAAGGCAAGGGTCCCTATACTCTACACTGACCAGATGCATGTCAGGCCAGGACACAGCATCCTTTCTGCAGAGCTGCAGGTCCATCTCATTCCCACCTGACCCCACATCACCCCAAACAGAGCTGCCACAACCTTCCCCAAAGTGATTTGCAGTCGCTCAGGTAGCGAGCTGATGCAACATTAAGGAATTCAAGTCTCATCTAATTAAGACGATGCAATCAACTGGTCCACAAACACTTAAGGATCTTCTTAATAACTCTATTTTTATCAGCTTGAGTGCCAGACACTGTAGTGCAAGGTGATCATTTGTGCTGATATTTGAAGTCAAGGAAGTTCTGGCTTACTGTATTTTCCCTCATGAGCATTTGCTGTCTGCTAACCCACTCCTTCTGCCATTACTGTGCTGGTTCCCATTCGCTGCTAGCATCCAATATAAAGTCATTTGCTCTAAATTACTTTAAAAGTACTGATGGCCATGCTTCCAAAAATACACTTTTAATAACCAGCTTCTAGGCACAATTTTAGGATATAGGAAACTAAAAGAAAACAAGGAACAAACTTGAATTTCTTTTAAGTGAAAAAATTTGGGGAGGAAGGTTTTCAAGAGCTATTTTCCTGTTGGAAGATGCATATGATCTATTTGTTTGCCTTCATTTCCTAATTCAGAAATGGCTTCTAGATTCCCAAATACATTCATAATAAAATAGTTTATCTATAAAATTAAACAATTTCTGCTGCCCAAGCCTGTCACTTGTTGCCTCCATTGAGCTGTGGGGTATTATTGGTAATATTTTAGCCTTATTGTGCTTCATATTGTCTAGCATTATAGCGAAAGAATACTGTTCATCCCCTTAAGGTGTCAGACCCAGGTGGCTGGTATTTCCTCCCTCCCACCCATTCTTGTGAGCTCTACTGTAGTAACAGCAACAGTCTGAGGACAAGTTACTCCTGGAGACACATCATATTCCCACAAGGTCCTATTCCATTAAGAGAAGAGCTGAAACTGAATGGCAAAATCCACAAAATGTTGTGAAGACAGCTGGCCCCCTCTAGCTATGATACACAGTGATTCAGCACATGAGCCCAGGAATCTCTTTTGGCTGTTGGATGAAGCATACCACTCTATGCAGCAGTCTTTACCACGGGGTTGTGCAAACCTCAGTTGTTTTCTCACATGATGGAGACTCCTGCACACACAGGGCACTGCTGTTTGAAAGTCCGTATGTCTTGGTGAGTGAAAGGATCTTACTTACACTGCACTAAACTGAGCACTGGCAAATCCCCTTGTCTTCGTAGAAGCTTTATTAATTTCAAGTGGATTTGGGGAAAGTCCCCTTGGCACAGCTCAGAGCAGGAGGGAGGGTCCAATTAGGATTGCAATTGTTTGACCAGTGCCAATGCGTAGGATTTGTTTTCAGAGTTCATTTCTTTGCCTAACTAAGGTATTTGAATTAAGAGAGAAAAAAGCATTTCATACCGGCCAGGTAGAAAGCTTTCCCTCTGGCAAAAGACTTCTTAATTAGTTGTCGTGATGGTATCACACTGCCTGATGTAGGTCTTGTAACAGTGCTAGTGTGAGGTGGAGATTTTTCAGCCATGGGTTTTGGAATTCTATTATCTGTGTTGAAATAAGCACCGACTTTTTCTGATTGTTTGTGATTCCCTTTATGAAGAAAAAGGGACAGAAAAAGAAGACAACAGGACAGAAGAGACATTTCCAGTGTATAAACAAACTCAGACTACTAGGTCACTGGTATCTCCAATGCTACAGCTCATTGGGGGTGGCAAGAGAAACCAATGCTTAGGGGGTCAGCTGCAGCCATCTGTCTCCAAGGAGCAGCTGGTGTTGAGATGCTGTTATTAAGGAAATGGGATTGCTCACTGCTGTTGATTTACTGCAGTTAGTATAGCCAATTCTGATTCATGCTACCGTTATGGCTACCGTGCCTGGGAGGCAGCAGGCTTTTTTGGTAGTATTGATAATACTTGGGACACCTGTGATTCAAAAAAGGTGTGAAAAGCAGTAGATGTAGAGTGCTTATGTAGATTGATTTGTGGTTGAATTGCCAGGTGACTGATTGACAGACCCCAGCCCTCAGAATTTCCTGGGCTAGCGATACTTAGTCATCTGGGAGTTGGTGAGTTGGCAATTACATTAGCTGTGTTATTCAGATTGTAAAAAAATATGAATCAGTGGGGTTTGTCGGATTAATAACATACTGCTAGCACGGAAGTGAGCATATGAATAAGACACTGTCAAATCACTCTGAGAATGGTTGTGCTAAACCTGTAGCTACAACAAACACCTGGGACTGAGCTTGCAGATCCAGGAGCTGGTAGGGACATGGGCTGTCACCAGGCTGTGTGTGTGCACAGCAAGCCTTTTGTTAACACTGACAGCTTGAGCTCAGGGGCACACAAACTCCTTTGATAAATGACAGTTAGTAGGATGACATTGAGGATCCTCTGCAGAGGTGTCTCTTAACAGCAATCCAGGTCCTTCGGCCCAATCAGTTTTTAATACATCACACAAAAAAATATCTGACATATACTGCACTCAGCTTTGGAACTCTGTATTTCCTACTGCATTTTCTGTAAAACTGCATTGTTGATGATTTTATGCCTCCTTCTACTACAAACACATGCCTAGTCAAAGCAATTCTGGTGCTGGGCTATAGAGTCGGTCTTTCTCAGAAAACAGTCCATTCTGTGTACTGTATATAACAGTTTTCATGAGGTATTATCTAAACTCGTGGTTGTGACACTCATCTGACACAAGGTCCTGGGTGTTTGAGACCCATTTGTGAAGCAGGCAGCCCTCTGATGAGGTCTCGCCTTAATACCTTAGTATCAGGTTTAGCTGGCCATCTCCAGGAGTTTTGCCCCTCCAGGGCTAAGTGGGAGAATTGCCCAATTTCTGGCTGAGCCATTTGGGCTTAGCTATAAGGTCACTTAGCACAGTTTCCTAGAGCAGGGCCTTTACCTCAGGCTTGAGGAAAGTATTAAATCAGTGACAAGGGACCCAGCAGCCTCAGGCAATGCAATGCCCAAGGAACTTGAGGATTGGTTTCAGGACAGCCTGCCAATGGTTTGTAAGAGGTTGCTAATTACTATTGATTGCAGTGATTTTTTTCCAAAGGAAGTGCATTGCAATTGCAAATTCGCAACTGCAATTTCCCATAGACCACAAAGGAATCATCTGAACAAACAGCCTTTGATTCACCACCATCCTTTGCTGGATTCAGACTGCTGACTAGCTCCATACCCTGTCATCACACCCTTAGCTATCACTTAGGCCCCGAGGTTTTCACAGAATCAAAGAACAGAAGGGAGGAAGATACAATGGGGCAGCTTGTGCCATGAAGCAAAGACGGACAGGGTGATTTCTAGCGTACAAAGAGAATCAGGGCCCTTATACTGAAAGAGTGCTGGTGGTTGCTGTGATTTGTGCTGGAGGCCACACTTAGGACTGAAGCAGACAAGAATACAGGCAGCACATGGGGGCAGCTGGAGGCAAAAGGAAGCTCTTACAGAAATGCCCTGATCTTTTGTGTGTGATAGTGGTTATGGAGGGGCTCTGCCATGGCACAGTGGCTGGTACTGTTTTGAAAAGGGAAAAGGTGTGGCATCATCACTTAGTTTACACCTACCAAAAGGCATCCCTGGATTACATGCCTTTCTTACATCCTTTCAAGCTTTGCCCCATGCGCAGGCTGCAGGACAGCAGGACATGGTACAGAACTGGAACAAAACACGTATAAAGTACTACAGTTAAAGATTCAAAGGTAAATAATTAGTAGATGCCAGCAAGGCACCCAGAAAATCTTTCACATAGAGGCAATTTCACTTCAGAAAGTATAACATCACTCTTTCAACAGTGTTTTCTTTTCATTACAGCCTGTCTTAAGAGCATTGTGGTGTTTGAAATAGCCTAAGCACTATGAGGCCTGGGCTTCTGAGAACTCTCATTTTTCTCACAGGTGTCCAGTCTGCTTTTTGTTTCCTGGACCCTTTTGAGTGACAGCTGTCGAAGGATGATCAGATGTCTTAATGAGATTTCCAGCTATTTTATGTAAAAACATTCCTGTTTTAAGGTTTTCATGCTCACTTAAGAGTTTTATACTCAGGCACTATTTTCCTTTTCTCTGGAACTTACTATTTTTCTTAATACAGCACCCTTATGCAATAGCCAGTTCTGGAGCTGTGTCTGTATCCAATGAAACCAATGAAATGCCACTGGGAGCAAGATCAGGCCAAATCATAGAAAAAGAAGAACTAAGGGGTCACAGCAGGAGGCCTGTCTCCTGCTGTGACATTGGAAATAGTGGGTTCCCAAGACCACAGCTTCAGAGGGGGAGAAAGATTGACTGAAAGAAATTAGAGGAAAAGTAGTGTCCTGTACGCTTTTCACACAGGACACAGATCTGCTCTATTTAGTGGAATAAGGCAATCTGAATGTATAGTGTACTGTACTTTTTTTCAGTGGTATCACAGGTATTTGGCAGCCCAAAGCAAAACCAGTACAAATTCTTAACGGACTCTTTCACCCCTTTTCTCTAAGTCCTGAGCTTCTAATGTTGTTTGTGTCTGTATTCCCTGTTATCATGTCTTATGCAATCTGTTTCTGCAATGTAGTATCAAAAATGTTGTCCCCAATTTTTTCATTCCTTAATGTGCATAATACACATTTACAAGATGTAAGTATACAGTAAGTATTCAGCTTTTACCCAATTAGCTTTCAGCTAATGCCTTTTTATTTTAAAAAAATCTATTTCATCAACCACCAGCTCATTTTAAGAAAGCAAGCAACAGTATAGAATGCCAGTTATCTCCATTTGTGAGGGGTCAAATTTGCTCACACCAAGTATCTTAGTCTGTAAGGTGTACCACTAAATTTAACCCTTGAGTCTTCAAGAACCATACTTCCCAGAATGTCTCTAAAGTGTGGGCTCTTCATGAATAATTAGTGGGCTCCACTAAAGTACACAGAATAAAATTTGACACAAATCTATTCTTCAAATACATCAGACTGCACAGAAATTAAATATATATATATTCACCATGCATATAAAGACTGCTGCATAGTGCGTATTTCCTGCCACCTAACCAGGATTTATCCCATTATTTTCTTGGGAAATAGACAGCTCCCTGATGTTCCCTTCAGATAAAGCAGTCGTTACAAAAGTAGCACATAAAAGAACAATAGATAGAGAGTGCAACAGCTGATCAAGAGGAGAGTTGTGTCCTGTTGATGTTCCAGTATGGACAGTGTGGTGCAGGGTTGGTGAGAAGACCTGCAGCAAGCAACATGTTCTTCAGTAGAGCAATGTGCAAGGGTGAGTATTTTGACTGCTGCTTCTTAAAAGTTGGTTGTTTTTTTTTTTTTAATTACCTTTCCAGTTCTGTGTAATTGAACAAACAGATAATCAAATGCTAACTTTAATGTAAATTTGGCAAGGGAACAAGAGTGGCTGCCTGCCAGAATGAAGATGAATGCTTTAAGTGTGGCTTAAAGCTTCTGTCTTTTATGGGCAGGGTGAGCATGCAGCCATTCACAGGGTGAGGACACTGCTACAGAATTCATTACAAGCTAGATCAAGCAGCATACACTTATTGCAGGGATTGCCATTTTCTGTAAGTTTGTAAAAGTTCAATATGGCAGGCTCGCATAGCTCGTCTCTACACATTATTGCAACATAAAGCAGCCTTGTCCTCATCACACTGAAATAATTATTTCCTCTTCTAGGTGAGGAAATGTACACATACAAGCAAAAAGAATGGCTGTGTGGATTTGTTTCTGACTGTTAATGTCTGTGTAACTGTATATGCAGATTAGGTACTGCCCTTGAAGACCTGGAGAGCAGCCAGTGTGCCTCTTTCCTGGTAAGCTTGATGTAAACACAATTATGCATAAGCAGTATTTGTTACTATAGGGTCTGAGCTACTCCAGATTCCAAGTCGTTCAGACCAAGATTTTGTTCTATGGTTTCTTACCTCTGCTTCTGGAAGAGTAGCAGTTTCCTGAGTACCCTCTACACAGTACGCAACCTTTGCAGCTCCAAAGTGATCTTAGTCCTCTAAGATCTTAGAGAAATTTCACCCCCCCACACACACACCCATGACTGTGACAGTAACAGATGTTGGCAACTCTGTGTTTCCAAGGTGCCATTGAAGCCCTCACCACTTTGTCACTCTCTGAACCATGTTTGATCAGAGCTCCTGCCACGGGGGGGGTGTGTGTGTGTGTGTGCGCGCGCATGCATGCGTGTGTGCGTGTAAAATTTCTGCTGTCATCTGCACATATGGGTATCTCTAAAACTAGTCATCTGAGCCACCAAGTTTGGGCCCGAAGTGGTACACGAAGTCTTCATTTTAATCAAGCTTTAAGAAAACAAGGAAAACAAATCTCTGGCATTTTGTATTAGATATGTGTGTAGAGAGAAACAAAGGCCCCTCTTCTCCTAATAGGTAGGCTCAAGTTGAATACTTAAACCAGTCGTGGAAATAATGTTTGCATGTGTGTAAGGAGTGCTTATTTTGTGGATATCAGTAGATGCGAAAATATTTGGTCTAATTCTGCAAAGAGTAATTTGGAAAACTTTTTTTGTATGGCATGATCCTTGGTATTTATTAAAGGAATGGTATACTTCAAAAATGATAAATGCACCGTAATTGATTAGTAGCCATGGACCTGTTGCAGAAAATGAAGCATGCTGAAAGAAGAAACATGTTAAAAGAAACATGTTTTTTCTGCATCTCAGCCAGTATTCTTTATATTCTCTATGTGCTAGACTTTATAAAGCGTGAAACTGGACAGTCTGGAGCTTCAATTCCTGTAATGCATCTCATACAGCTCTTTTGCTAACACATATTCAATTAAAGAATGAGTCTAGTCTAAAATTAACTGTGGCCCTAGGGTTTAGTTTTAACAGGATGTTTCCATTTGTGGGTACTGTGTGGCTTCTTTGCAGAGAAGTGGGGTTTTCCGGATGAAAGGAGTGGATCCACTGTATAGCTGAGGGAGAGGAGAAGCTGGCAGGTGTCACAGTTAGGGTTAGTCTGCACTAGAAAAACTTGCCCAGAAAAGCCAGTTACACAGGCTATGAGTGTGTAATTTTCACCGCCACCCCCCCCCAGCATATTTAAACTGATATACCTGCATTTGTATTAGGACTTCTATCATTACAACAATGCATTGTATCAGTAACTTTCATTTTTGGTTTCCATTTTTATATAAACTGTTAGCATCTGGCTTCCTAAAGGAAAAAAATTGTGCAGTCATGCTATATGCATCAATCCTTACAGTAATCCTGAACTTGTTAGCTGATTTTAATCAAGCCCAAAAAAGCAGCAGAGATCTCAGACACAATTACTTTCCCACAGATTTCAGAAAGATGGATAAGCCAAGTCCAGGAAAGACTTCCTGTTATTGCCTGCACGGAGAGAGAGCCTGCAGTTCAACCTTTATTACACTCAACCTACACAGAAGAGGAACATTATGAACGCTTTTAAATGCAGGAAACGTGTCTTTTATAATCTGTTCATTATTACATATTAGAGAATCTAACCATAAGACATGCAGCAAGAGTAAACTGGAGTTCCTTAGTCCATCTGCTCATGGCAGCATATCATAGTGTACCCCTTTATATTATCCACCCTATGAGTCTAGCAGCATCAACACTATGGGTGCTGCCTTTCTCTAGGCTGGCATAGCTAGAACCGCAGAACTTTCCAGAATAGGTAAGTTTTTACCTGCCATAAAATTTGTGAAATCAAATTCACAAGACACTTAAAAGTGCATGTGGTGAATAGGGTTGGGGGTCCAGCTGTTAGAACCAGCAAGCAGTTAATTTCACTTCAGTCATGAGAGATACCTGGGTTCCTCACCGGCTGGAGTGCATGCTTTGCCCAGCAGGAGTCTGGGGTTTTGTGGTTTGGTTTTTTTGGTGTGGTTTGTTGTTGTTGTGTTTTGGGGGTTTTGGGGTTTTTTTGGGGGGGGGGGTGTTCTTACAGGGAAACTCATTGAAAGTCACCCATTTCACACACAGTGAGCAATAGCCCTTGGATAGCTGGGAGGAGTCATCGCCTGGTCTAAGTTCCTGACTCAACTCTGGAGTCTTGCCTAATGCAAATAAGGTATTTGCATGCCCCCAAGCAACAAGGAAAGAACTTCACTGAGGGTGCAAACTCAAGCACTCAGAACAAGGAAATGCCAAAACTGAGACCTGAAGAAACTTAATTTAGCTGCTCTTGGCCATATGGTGTTTTGTTTTTTTTTAATTAGGTGTACAAATCTTAATATACTCTATTCAGTGCTCTGGAGGGTAGAGCTTAAGGAAAGAGAAAGATCATCTGATTCCTTTTTATCCTCCTTGTTCATGGCACCTAAAAAAATACACAGTGAGGACCTCACAAACCTTGCTCTTAATACAAAAGTATTTTTTTTGCTGTGGGCTTTCCTGTCTCAGTCTTTACCATGGTATCTAACAAACAGCTTCATGAGATTAATACATTTACCTTTTAAACCCCAAATTAAATAAGGGGGGGGGTTATTATTCACATTTTTCTGGTTAGACTTTTGAGAAATAGATGTGTTGCATCAAAACTAGGATTTATGTCTTCACTGGAGAGTTTTCTCAGGTGTAAAGCATCCATAAATCCTATTATATTCAGCTGCAGCTCAACACTAATGAAAGCAAGAAGGCAGATTTTTATTATGGCTTCCCAGAAAATGGGGAACATACAAATAACCAGCTGCAGAGAGTTTCATCTCAAGGCCAGATAAGCAAAAGATGTTCAGGCACTACCACACTCAGCATCAGGGTGCCTGAATTTTGGACCCTTGGCCCTCGGGATAACACCTAGACCCTTAGTGAGATGCCTTGGAATAATATCCCCAAAATCTGTATGTGTAGTATATGAAGTTGCTTAAAGTAGCTAGTATGGGAGGCTTAGGACTTGGCTGTGCCACAAACACAGCTGCCCTCCAGAATTAAGTATCTCATTCAGGGATTTTAAGTCTTCTCCCTCTGCCTGGAAGTGTCCCTTTTTAAAAATGCAGCCACAGGAGTCAGTCTTTTAAAGTATGGCTGGACAAATAACCTTTACCAATCTCTCTCCACATAAGAGTTCAGCAGTTAGACCACTGGCCTGAGGATGTCAGTGAGCTGGATTCAACTCCTTCGTGACCAAATGGGAGGAAGGTTGCCAAATCTTGACTTCCCAAACAGTACACCCACCCCCCACCAGCAGGAATCTGACAGGGCCTTAATGGCCCTGACCAGCCTCACCTGGGACCTCCACCCACACACTCTGCCCGTGGACCAGAGCTCCATTTAAGCCCAGGTCTGGGCATTCAGTCCCTGCCTGAGCTGTTTAGTGGGTGGGTGTGTTTTCAGTTTGGTCTCCTGCCTTGTTTCCTGGATGGATCCATGTTGTAGCCCTACTTCCAGCTGTGGTCCTACCTCTTGCCGCTCCTGACTAGATTCCCCTGTCCAAACTCTGCAGCTGATTCATGGTGGATTCAATGGACACTGCACTGTGCTGTGACTGCTCTGCTCAGGTATTGTGAGGCAGTGCTCTGGCTAGTGAGGATAATGCCAGTGCTGTGGTCGCCCTCAGCTCCAGGCTTGTCCTTCCTTGAGCAGCAGTCTTGCTCTTGCTGCTCCCTGAGAGAGTTGTAGCTTCTTGTCCTTCCCAAATGTGGTATTTTAGTCAGGACACTTCCCTCTTGCTCCCTAGAGAATGTCCTCCGGTGGCTAGTCTGGGAGGTCTTGCGTATATATCCTCCTTTGGCCCCCGTTTAATGCACAGTACAACTTCAACAGTTCAGTGTTTGCTTCAAGTACTTTTGAAAAATAAAAATTTACACTGAGGGTCAGCAGTGAGGCTATGTGGCTGTTACAGACCCGGACTGTAACTGGGCTCTGCTCCAGCCAGTTCATCCCAGCTGCCCCCTGCCAGACCCCAGCCTCAGGACCCCTCCAGACCCTGTGCAGCCACGCACCCCGCGGAGCTGACAGTGCCGTCCCCGTGGTACGTCATCCCGGGCGTTATCACCTTCCAAGGCTTTGGGTGTTTAATAGACTCAGTTCTCGCTAGTCTTTTTTCAGGGAAGCTGCTTTTCACTCCACAGACAGAGCCTGACGGCAAATGTTTGCGTTTTCACAGACAGTGAATACTGTGCGTCAGGGTACTCGCTGCTTGGATGACTGCCATCCGCGTTTATTCTTCCCCGCAGCACCCAGGCCGCGGAGCTGGTATTCCGTTCCCCAGTTTCTGCTTGAAGTGGTGGATACTCACAGGTGCCCTTCACCCCGGCAACAGCTTGCAGCCTGCCCTCCAGGAGAGCCTCCGTGCGGGCACAGCCCAGCCTGCCCCCTCCGTCTTTACCCCACGTTTGCCCCCCGCAAGGGATGATGAGCAGCCAGCCCAGACGCCGGCGGCCTTCAGAGGACGGGGGCGGCCCTGCGCCCTTTTCCCCGGGCCGCCGCTCCTCACGGCTCCCACTCCCTCCTCAGAGCCGGCCGCCCTTCCGCCCCGAGCGCCGTCCCCCCTTCCCCGCCCCGCGCTCCTCAGCAGCGGAGCGGCGCCGCGCCGGGGAACGGTAGCGTCGCCCTCCCGCTCGGCTCCGCTCCGGCCTCCGTCGG
>NW_010973428.1:1603929-1648109 GCF_000737465.1 Haliaeetus leucocephalus
CCGGGCCGGGGCGGGCGGTCGGTCGGTGGCGGCGGCCCCTTCCACTTTCCTTTCGGTCTTCCCTTCTCGCAGCGGCGGGGCTGGCGCTGTCGGCGGGGGGGGGGGGGGAACGGTTGTGTGGAAACGGGCGGGTGCGATCGCCGGTTTGCTGCCTCCTGCCCGAAGGCGCTTCTGCATAGCGAGAGGGGCGTAGGGTGCCCCGCTGGCCGGGGGTGCCCGAGGGGAGGTGCGGGTGCACAGGCACAGGTCGTGGTGGCTGGTTTGGTTTTTTTTTTTCCGTGGTGCCTAGAAGTCCGTGAGGGGTGGTTAGGCGGAGGAGAGGGGGGGCCTGCCTCCCTGGTGATGTGTTCACGTGTTGTAGGAGCTCTGCCTTTCATCTGTCTGTGTCTCTTCATCAAGATATTTAAGCCGAATTAAATAATGGCCACAAACTGACTTAAGGCGTGTCGACTGATAGCGTGTGGTGCAGGGAGAACTCCAAGGGGGGTATTGTTTAGCTAGGAAGTAATCCTCTGTAGCATTTATTTCAACAAGTGACCACTCGCTCATATGGCTGAAAAGACAACCAAGAAAAGAGTCTGTCTGAACAATGATGTCACACGGAGACTTCTGGTCTTTGTTACGCATTTCTAAGAGTTGTAAGTATTTCAAGGCCACGTGCAAACATCTAAGAATCATGTATCTTATGCAGGCGCTTGTGTGGGAGAGAGAAACCTTGCTGCTACTTGAAAGCCGAAAATACTTCATAAGAGGTGGAAGGATGCAAGAAACTTTCCAAAAAAAAAAAAAAAAAAAATCCCCCAAGCATTTCTTTAAAAGCAGTGATGCATCCAGCCCAGGAAGTTGTACTAGGCGATTGTAGCCTCAGCTTGTACTGATAATCACTTCACCCTAAGGGTGAGTTGCAAAAGAATTAAAAGCTGGTGGAGCAGAGAAACTATTGTGGAACAACTTAAGCTGAAATTTGCAGCTTGCTTTCTTCTCTAATTTCTCAGGTGAATGATAAGATTACTGTAGACATACAAATGTCTGTTTATATGATGCCAGGACTACCTCTATATAAAGACTGCGTGGATCACTAGAATATTTGATGTGCTGTAAGTGTTTGCTGTCATTTACTGACCAGCAGCTTTCTCTAGTTGTTGGTATCTGATCTAATGCTGTGTTTTTACAAATGCTATGGATTAAAATGCATTTTGATTCATTTTAGGAATTTGTGTAAATATTATGCATAGCTTTGCTCTTTCGTATTAATGTTTTGCCTAACAATGCCTGAATAAGCTGTATCTAAAAATGAAACTTCAGCCGTGTTTTATGGAAGACAGAGGGACAGGACTCGTGGAAGAATATATAAGAAAGCCTGCAATGAACAGAGAAAATATTGTAAACTGCTGATGGATAAATGTTGCTCTTAAGCAAAGTCGTGTTGTGTTGTTGGCAAGCGCTTAAATAACAGATTTTAGTAAGTGCTTCACAAGAAGCTGTATTGTATTTTAGGAGTGGAGAAGCCGCAGAGAGGTCAGCGCTTGCCCAGAGTCACAGAACAGAGAATGCTGTGCCCAGAGCACGGTAATTAACTGTGTTTCTTAAAACTTGGTAGGTGTCAGTTTGCTGGGGAGGTTGTTTTTTCATTAAGTCTTGCTCTGTCCAGCTTAAATCTAGAGGTGCTGAAGCAGTGTTTGTCATCTCTCTGGAATGAGGCATGCGTTCCTGGAGTGACTGTTGTACATGGTTTACACAGTTTAATGTACTTACTGTACCATAACAGAGAAGAGCTCTGTGGGAGAAGGGTTCTCTTGCAGGTGATGGATGAGAATCCTATGACTGTGCTCTGCCCTGCTGAAAAGAGGTGGTTTATTAGTTTTTGTTGTATAGCCTGATTTTATTGCTGGAAGATGAAGACGGGGAATTAATGCCCCTTGAAACCTCTTCAACGCAGGAAGACACTGTCACAGCCTTTCTGAGGTTAGCAAGAGACTATTCTTGTGTTGCGAACGTGCACTTGTGGCCCTTAGAACTTGTATTAGTAATTTGGTCTTAAATTTTAAAAAGCGGAACGTCCAGTGCCTGATGTAGAACACTTCCCTAATTAGTTGCATCACTACCATGTATGTCTTGATAAGGGAGCAGATGAACAAGAGGGCAACAATGCACTATGTGCACTATGCATGTGCTTTAGTCAGCAAACGCTTTTGCAGCTGTGGGCCTCCCTCATTAGGGAAAATGTTATATGAGTCAAGGCAACTGTCTCCTCAGGTGTGTTTGATTTAGCTGTACTGAATGCAGTGGGCTTTTTTGTAAGGAAACTAGAAATGTGACTGAGAGCAGTACCCTGTATGCTTTGTTGCATTTCAGCACTGGTACGCGACAGCTGACTATGTGTTTTTTTCCCCAAGTGCTTTGTCTGCAGTGGCTTTCCCCAGTGATTCAGTTTCAGGCGTTTGGGAAAGTTTGCCCACCAGTCTGCTGTTTGGTGGTCTTAAGCTCATTCGTATCTGACTGTGTGGCAAGTACCCTGATCACCTCTGACTAATGCTCCTGTGCTGCTCAGAAAGTGCTGACTCACTTCGTTTTCGTACTTTTCCCCTGTCCTCCAACGTGTTGGACGAGAGATATGGTAGGGTGAAGGTAAGGCCAGGGAAAGAGGAAATGGAAATGAATGACAATAACTGTGTGTTGTGGCAAGGATGAAGATGCTGTAAAGACCCCTCTTTGATAATGTGAGATGATGATGATGGCTGTAATGGGTTTCCTGAAAAGGTACATAAACCATGTGTTAGGTACTGGGCAGAGCAGTCAAACAACAGTAGTGAGCCCATATCTGGGAGATGCTGGGTTATGGTACTGCTAGTGGTCTGCTCTTCATTTTGAACTTAAAGCCTTTTTACTTCTATGCCTCCGTTTTCACCTTCAGCCCTTGTGTCTGTCGTGTTATATTCTGCCACAAAGAGCTTAACACTGAAGTAATTTTCTGCTGCTTGCAGAAGGGCTGACCTCGCTTGAGGTTTCTGCTGTAGCATAAATAACAGGAACAGGGAAAGACAATTAACCAGTTCTAGGCTGGAAAGAAGTCAGAGGTAGAGGCTACTGAAAGATGGTTTACTTGCCAGAAGGTTAGAAGCTGCAGGCAGAGACAAGCACACTGATTTCATGTGCATGTGTGACTGTTTATTAACGTCTGAAAAATATCTGACATGCACCAGATTTCCTTTTAATCTAACAAAGTTGAATTTCAATCACTTTCTTCCAGCAGGATCCAGGTGAATGAAAAGGGGTTTGCCTGTGCAGATTTAGTTGGCAGATTATGCAAGTTTTTTCACCTGTCAGAAAAAGGGGAAGACCTGACTTAAAACCTGCTGTTAAAGACAGGGAAAGAACATATTTTGGGGAAGTCTATGTGTAGAAATGGCACATGGTATTTTTTTAATCAATTTCAAGTGACAGCTACTGTGTGAAAGTTAAACTGTGTACTGCTTCTCCCCCAGTCTCCGTATTATCCCTGTCTTCACACATCAGAGTTTGCCTCTTCTTACCATCTTTTTCAGCACTTTGGAAAATACCATTACTACAGATGCTGGTTTGGCAATTCTGGAAGGTCTGGAAGCATGCTGTCTGCAGCAGCCCACACCTCACTTGAATCATAAATGAGGTTTTCCCCCTTCAAGTCACAGGTGGCTTGTCAGGGGTTAACAAGGCTTTAGTTTATTTTATGGTTCTGAGGATGTGTTTAGACAGTGCTGAAACTTGCACAGACACATTTATTTTTTTCCCCTTGATCTAGTATTAGTGAAAATTACCATAAAACAATACAGTAACATCAGTGTTGACAAATCTGCAGATGGTGGGTGGGAGCAGTACTGCTATCTTCCCACAAGAAACAAATGTAAACCAAGTATCCAGAGGATCAACGTAATTGAAAGAAACTAACTGTTCTGTTGACCAATAGTGGTATAGGCGTGATAGGGTTGTAGTTAGGCAGAAAGATAACTAGGAATGTGCTATTCCCAAGTTTATTGAGCCTTCAGTGTGTCACTGTCTGGTTTTTACATGCCTATGCCTGTACCTCTGAGAGCGTGCATAAATACTGCATTTCACCCAAGATGGAGATGGAGAAAAGCTGCATTCTGAATTTAAGCCTTGTAAAACTGTCTGGAATTTATTTGAAGTTAGCAGGACAAATGCTCAAAGCCAGGCTTTTAAAAGAATTTAGGCACCAGAAGTTGTGCAGAGATGTTGTAGAAAATCCAGGTAGATGTAGATGTACCTGATGCTTAATTTATTGCAAAATTTATAAAAATGCTACTAGATTCTTACCAGCATGTTTAGGAACTGTAACATCTGCACATTTGCCATCCAGTAACGTAAATGCTGTAGGATCAAGCACTATCTCTGAATGATTTTGCTGGCAGTTTAAGGTGGGTTTGACTAGCCCTGGCTTTAAGTGCTGAGAATACAAGTTCATTAATTAGTTATATCACATTTGGCTGTTTTTGAGGGATAATGTTTTCCAAACAACAAGGGCTACTGAAGCTTGTTGAGAGATTTCTTTTGGCTTCAACAGGATTTGAATCAGGTCCAAAATGAAACCTCCCTTTATTATTGGATGTGATAAATCCAGTGCCTGTGATAAAGGCTTTTATTCTCTGAAGTTCTCAAATTAAATCAGGCTGTTAGGGGACTGCTGATCAGGGAGAATGAGGTGGCTGAAAGTATTCCGAGTTCATGGTGTAGCAAAACAGTTCTGAACACTTGTGTTTTAGAGGCAGAGGTGAGTGAAAACTGATGTGGGATGGGACTGCTGAAATGTGGGTAAAGCAGTCACCATGTTTATTTGGATTTTTACCTGACGTCTGGATGTCTATTTGTTTTCTGTGTGGGTCAGCTGAGCCTCTCACTGAAGCTGGCATCGTATTTTTTGGAACCATGCCAACCACATCTCAGCTGTAAGACACATGTTTTTCTAAGTATTGGGTGTTACCTCTTTAAGGCAGGAGTTGGTTTTCTTTGAATAATAAATCTGGAAGCTTCCTTGCCACATTCATTCTTAAGTTAAACTATTTTCTACAGAAAGAAGCATTAAAAAATACTTAATAAATAAATATCAATATCCTGTGTATCCCTGTTCTGGTGTGGCTACATCTTGTGAACGCATTGTCATTTCCAATTTTGGGATGTGATTTTCATAAAGGAGAAATTCAGCTACTCTTCAGCGTCATATGATAGAATACAGCCAAATAAAATTAATACTTGGAGGTTAAAAAAAAAATCTTGTAAATCTTTTTCTGTTTAACATTTCCTTAGTATTCAAAGAGCATACTAAAGAATGTTATTTCATATTAATTAAAAATATGCAAATGGCATAGCTGAAGGAGGCAGTGTACTGTCATAGAAGATCAAAAAAACTAACAGCTCACTTGGAGTTGTAATCAGGTGGATGGCACTTTTCGTTTCCGGCACTGTTAACATCTTGTGATTTGTACTGGAAGCTTTTGGATCCCCTCACAGACGAGGCCAGCGCTGTTTTACATGCCTGTGATTTGGAAGCAGGGAGGATGCAGTCTGTCCCATGTACCTGCTGCATCTGTGGCAGTGTTGTCAGCAGGACTCACAGCTGCCAAGTGGGAGAATGTGGTTGTCTCCAGCAGGCCATACAGCTGCTCGGAGAGAGACATGGTGTTAAAAGTATTTATACTGGTTTTGGGGGGACAGCAGAATATTTGTTACCAGCCCACAGTCTGGTGGTGGGAATCCCACTTGTAAACCAGTGGTACTGCCACCATGGTGTTTTTCTCAGCTCAGTGATTTATGCCCTATCTCTGCCACTTTCCAGATCTTTTTTTAAGGTTTTTGCTGCCACAAATTCTGTATTAGTCATTAGTTGCATTTACTGGCTTTCTTAAACAAAAGAACAAAGCCACACAAGTTAGGAATTAGACTTCTAGGAAAAGGCTTAAAGATGCTGCCCAAAACTAGTAAAATGTAAATCACAATTCCAGAAAATATAAAGAAGTCATTTTATGGGAGTGTACTGAGGAAAGAAAATGATCCTTTTCCCGGTGTGGATGATTTTTATCTTCTGATTGTTGTCCTTGAACCATCTAGCAAAGCCTTTAATTCCTTCTTGGACAGGAATAAGAGAGAGATATATGTTTGTGTGCACATGCATACAATACTGTTGGCTTGGTACTAAAGTTTAACTTCTGGTTTATAGTACAGAGCCATCCAAGTTGCTGAATACTTGGTTTTCATTTCTTGAGAAATGGCAAAAGGAAGAGAAAGTAGAGTTCGTTAGATCAGCACATACATCCTGGTTTGAACCATCTCCTATATTTATACCTGTTGCATCATCTGCTGCCACTGAAGGTCCTTGTGGGATGTGTCCATTCCCTCTCTGCTCTCTATATGTGGCCTGTCAGAAGGTGTTGCAAGGGAAACTTGAGCATGGGCAAGAAGGCAAATAAAGGAGGATGAAAAGTACCATTTTGTGTTGAAAGCTGGAGCAGGGGGAACTGACAGGTTGTGGTCTGGAGTTGGCTTTGCCAGGGATTTGCCATGTGACTGTCACAAGCTCTCCAAGAGTGTTGTTCTGAGGTCCCCGTGTGCAAGGTGGGGGCAGCAAGACAGATCTTGGCAGGCTTACTTCACTAGTGACTTCTAAATGGCTGTAGCTTTTTATATGAGAGGGGATGGATAAATCCAGGAAAGAATTGACAAAAATCCACACTGTTTTCTAATCCTATCTATAAAGGGTTTGATTCTGCATATAGAGATGGACTTGCTCGTGCTACGTAGTCTCCTGAGTGGATGTGAAACTTCTCTGCCTGGATACATCTGCTTATGTGTGTTAGTGGTCTGGAAAGCTGTCTGTTGCAGAACTGGAGTTCAGTGATACTTTTGTAGTCTACCTTTGTAACTAACTCATTGTGGGTAAGAATAGGAGGATTAAATATTTAGAGCTTTGAACTAAATGTGTGATCCATGTTTCCTTGTTGTCTAGCATATAAAGCTGGTTTGGATGCAGGGGAAGTATTTTGTCTGTTGAGAGTATAGGCAGTTCCTGTACCTTGTGCTGACCCTTTGCGTTGCTGTGAATGTAATTTACAGTTCTTTAAAACAAGATGAGAGTGATCAGTGTTTGGCAAGCATAAACCATGAGTCTTCATAGGACAGACCTCCTTTCCAAAGCTTATCTCTTATCAAGAGAATGTTTGGAGTCCCAGCACAATTTAAAAAAAAAAAAAAAAAGCAACCCTGGTTTTATACCAGCTCCTGAATAATCCTTTGTCTGCCTTCCTCCCTCCCCCTGTTTCTTTGGGCTCTTCTAAAAGAAATGTTTTTGTAATAACTGCTAGAGAACTCAGTAGCTACTCCTGTGTTGGATCTGTTCCTGAAATGCCCAGTGCAGAGGTGGTCAACCATTGTCCCATGTGCCCTTCTTGCTGGGGAAATACCATCATGCAGGTGGCAACATCCTGCTGTACTGCCCTTGCTGCCTCTGTAGGTAGTTTTTAGTGTGTTAATTTCCCATGCACAGGAGTGATGGTGTGGAACTCACCGTTGAGAGATTTCTCAGAGGCTGTGCATTGAGGACCAATGGCTTAACTAGGCAGGCTCTGATCTCTGTACCTCAAATGTACAGTTGCCTCAGATGGTCCATGACTGTTCTGTATACAATTTCATTTATCATAAACACAAAGGCGTCCATACTTATGTACGTACATACGTATATTTGAGAAGGTTTAGTTTGTTGCAGACATTCAGATTCTGTTATTTGGTAAGCCACCTGTACTTTTGCAGCAAGCCAGATCGTCCAATGAAATGACTTTGTAGAAACTCATTTGGGGGAGAGGTTTGTTTTTTATAGAGCAGAGTGCCAGATGACAGTAATGTGTGGGCCTGGTTACCTTTGACTAAGCACTTGATGTTGCCTATGAAAGCAAATATTAAATTGGCTACGAGCAAATGATAGAGTTGCTTGTCTTAGACTCTTTGCTGTTGTTCACCCCAGTTATTTTTGAGGAACTGTCCAGGTTGCTTATATTTGTGTGACAGTGTAGTCCACATCCTACTTAGATTCTCAGTATACTTTTTTGTAAATTTTTGTTTAGTCCTGCTCCCTTGCTCAGTCCCTAAATTTGACTTGTGTTAGTTATGTTGCCCTTGTTCGCAGTGCAAGTAACTTGTTATATTAATGGACCAAGATAAAGTAAAAGAGGAAACAGAGGGACTCTGGTCCCCAGAACTGAACTCTGGGGCTGAACTCTGATAGACTCCTCCAGGTCTTAAATACCTTAATGCACCTTGCTCTTTTATTTTTCCCAAGAAAATTGCCCATAATTGTGCTTTGGAGATAGATATATATATATATATATATATATATGAATGAATGTATTAAAATACAGAAACTTGGGTGGGAAACAGTTGAAGAGCAACACTTGGCATGCTGGAAAGAAGCAACTTGCCTTCCACTGCTATTTTTGTGAACCTGATGTTCTGCACCCCAACATATTTTTTGACGATCTCTCTAGGAGCTTGGAACAGAAGTGCTTAACTTCAAGGGGTTTACCCTCTTCAAACAAATGCCTCTCTCAGCATAAAGCCCTGCAGTCCCTAAACACTGCACCTCTGAGGAGTTCTGTATTGCCTTGTGTTTAAGCCCAGCTCGCTACAGCTTGTTCAGCTCCCTCCTCCCTGAATATTTCATGCTTCTGGAAGAAGGAGCAAGACTGAACTGCTTCTCACCAGCACTTGGGCAGCAGCTTCCCATCTTTCTTGCTCCTTCTTAGACTATGCGTGCCTCTCCCAGGCTGCTGTCATCCCCCTTGCCTTGCTGTATAAACACTTTCCTTTCTGCGTGGTAAGGGGACAAGCATCAAGGCTGTCAGGGCTAGCAGCAGCTATGCTGTGCATTTTACCAGCGAAGAATATGCATACACAGATAGAGAACTTGCATCCTGACAGGCATACAGAGTTTGCATAGCTGTCTTGCTCTACATTAGATCACAGCAGGAAGAAAATACAAAAGGGGAAGGGGAAAGCATTATGATATGGTACCCATTTAAAAAACTCCTGGGTTGCTTCCATTTCTTCAGTTTATACTCTGTCATACTAATTATCTCTGTGCTCAATAGAAAATAAATTCAGTTTTATAGCAAGTCTATAAATCAGAAATCCTAAAACTTGCTGGTAGATGGTATTCATTCTTCAGCCAAACTGACTGATCTCTCTTTTGTAGCGGTGTGTGTTACAAAATATGCAGTTCAGGAATGCATGACTCCTCGGGAAAACCTAAAAACATTCTTAAGTTCCCTTAACTTTGGGGGAAGGACTTAAGGTATGCTCAAATTCTTCCCTGATTTGGGACTTTTCTGAGGAGGCGTGGTGGGTTGACCTTGGCTGGCTGCCACGTGCACATGAAACTGCTCCCTTACTCCCCTTCCTCAGCAGGACAGGGGAAGAAAAATCATAGAATCAGAATGGTTTGGGTTGGAAGGGACCTTAAAGATCATCTAGTTCCAACCCCCGTGCCATGGACAGGGACACCTTCCACTAGACCAGGTTGCTCAAAGCCCCATCCAACCTGGCCTTGAATGCTTGTAGGGATGGGGCATCCACAGCTTCTCTGGGCAACCTGTTCCAGTGCCTCACCACTCTCACAGTAAAGAATTTTTTCCTAATATCTAATCTAAATCTACTCTCTTTCAGTTTAAAACTGTTACTCCTCGTCCTATCACTGCACTCCCTGATTAAGAGTCCCTGCCCATCTTTCTTGTAGGCCCCCTGTAGGTACTGGAAGGCTGATATAAGGTCTCCCCGGAGCCTTCTCTTCTCCAGGCTGAACAACCCCAACTCTCTCAGCCTGTCTTCATAGGAGAGGTGCTCCATCCCTCTGATCATCTTCATGGCCCTCCTCTAGACTTGTTCCTACAGGTCCATGTCCTTCTTACGTTGGGGGCCCCAAGAGCTGAACGCAGTACTCCAGGTGGGGTCTCACGAGAGCAGAGTAGAGGGGGAGTGTCACCCCCCTCGACCTGCTAGCCACACTTCTTTTGATGCAGCCCAGGATGTGATTGGCTTTCTTGGCTGTGAGCGCACATTGCCAGGTCATATTCAGTTTTTCATCCACTAATAGCCCCGAGTTTTTCTCTGCAGGGCTGCTCTCAATCCACTCATTGCCTAGCCTGTATTTATGCTTGGGATTACCCTGACCCTTGTGCAGGACCTTACACTTGGCCTTGTTGAACATCATGAGGTTCTCATGGGGCCATCTGTCAAGGTCCCTCTGGATGGCATCCCTTCCCTCCGGTGTGTCGACTGCACCACACAGCTTGGTGTCGTTGGCAAACTTGCTGAGGGTGCACTCAATCCCACTGTCCATATCACTGACAAAGATATTAAATGGCACCGGTCCCAGTACCGACCCCTGAGGAACACCACTCACCACTGGTTTCCACTTGGACATCCTGCTGTTGACCGCAACTCTCTGAGCGTGACCATCCAGCCAGTTCCTTATCCACTGAGTGGTCCATCTGTCAAATCCACATTTCCCCAATTTAGAGACAAGGATGTCATGCGGGACAGTGTCAAATGCTTTGCACAAGTCTAGGTAGATGACGTTCATTGCTCTTCCCTTACCCACCAACACTATAAGCCTGTCATAGAAGGCCACCAAATTTGTCAGGCATGATTGCCCTTAGTGAAGCCATCTTGGCTGTCACCAGTCACCACCTTATTTTCCATGTGCCTTAGCATAGTTTCCAGGAGGATCTGTTCCATGATCTTGCTGGGCTCAGAGGCGAGACTGACTGGCCTGTAGTTCCCTGGGTCTTCCTTTTTTCCCTTTTTAAAAATGGGGTTATGTTTCCCCTTTTCCAGTCAGTGGGAACTTGCCCGGACCGCCACGACTTCTCAAATATGATGGATAGTGGCTTAGCCACTTCATCCGCCAGTTCCCAAAGGACCCATGGATGCATCTCATCAGATCCCATGGACTTGTGCACCTTCAGGTTCCTTAGATGGTCTTGAACCTGATCTTCTCCTGCAGTGGGTGGTTTTTCATTCTCCCAGTGCCTTCCTTTGCCTCCTGCGACTTGGGCGGTGTGGTTGGAGCACTTGCCAGTGAAGGCTGAGGCAAAAAAGTCGTTGATTACCTTCACATCCCAGGTAACCAGGTCCCCCATTTCCTTCCAGAGAGGGCCCACGTTTTCCCTAGTCTTCCTTTTATCACCAACATATCTACAGAAGCTTTTCTTGTTGCCTTTGATGTCCCTGGCCAGATTTAATCCTATCAGGGCTATAGCTTTCCTAAGCTGATACCTGGTTAAGATGAAAGAGCTCGTTAAGTTGAGATAAGGACAGGGAGATGGCTCACCAGTTACCATCATGGGCAAAACAGACTCTACTTCAGGAAGATTAATTTAATTTATTGCCAACTGATAACAGAGCAGGGCCGTGAAAAACAGGGACAAAACTAAAACCACGTTCTCCCCTAGCCCTTTCTTCTTCCCAGGCTCAACTTGACTCCTGATTCTTCTACCTCCTCCCTGCCCCTTGCCACACCCCCAGTGGTGCAGGGGAATGGGGAATAGGGACTGCAGTCAGTCCATAACAGTTCCTCTCTGCTGATCCTTCTTCCTCATGCTGTTCCCCTTCTCCTGCTGGGGTCCTTCCCCCAGGGTGTTGTCCTTCAGGAACAGACTGCTCCAGCCTGGGTCCCCCATGGGCTGGAGCTCCTGCCCGAAAACCTGCTCCTGAATGGATCGTCCATGAGCTACAGGGGAACAGCCTGCTTCACCATGGTCTTCACTGTGGGCTGCAGGAGAATCTCTGCTCCAGTGTAGATTTGGGTTTTTTGGGGGGCTTTTTTTTGTTTGTTTGTTTTGGTTTTTTGTGGTGGTTTTTTTTGCATGGCATGTACCGATATAGTCTCCTTGAAGGCAAATACATCCATGGACACAACCTCACTTTTGCTAACTTCTGATGCTCACTGATAGAAAGAGAAGAGCACAAGGGCTTCCTGTGACTTGCCTTGCATATATATTTCATATACAGAAGCATCGTTAAAATGGACTCTTGATACGAAATTCAGTGCTGCTGCCTGTGCTGTTCTGATGGCAACTAAAATTCACGTAGAGGTACTACTGAACGTGCTGTAATCTGACCTGAGCGTATTTTCATAGTCTTGGTCTCTGTAACTCATCCAAGATCTGGTTTAGATGAGAAAATGCAAGAATGGGCATCATCATCATCATATGCCTGGTTGTTCTTAACTTGCAGCAGAGCATTTAAGGACTTTATCAAAGAGTAGACATGAGTGAAAACCTTTGCATTGGCTTGAAACGTGCTGTTCTGAAAATAACCGTGTATAGTGCTGTCTTGCATCTAAGTATGGAAAGTATTAGCTTAGTCCAGATGCTGTCAGATAGGTACCATGTTGCTTTCCACACTCCAAGGACTCTGTTTACTACATAAACTTTGGACAATGTGGGTGGGAGTTGTTTGCATCATTCTTGTGCTTTCTGTAAAAATGCAAACAGTTGCGTTCTTACAAGATCACTATTTGTAGTCTCAAAACTCTTACAGACTTTGAGGTATGAAATAGCATTGTTAATTGACCACAGCCTCTGCCACAAGAGAGGTGTTCACCTTGCACATCACTGGTGTAATGTTGCCTTTTCTTCTATGTCCTCCTGGTCAGTTATTCTAAGCAGAAGGAAATGCTGAGAGTAGTTGAAGTAGAAAACACAGTGGATCTTGCTGAAGAATGAAACTTGGGAGGAAAAGAGGTAGAATGAATAGTTGTGGAATTTGCTTTTAAATCTGATCCTGTGATCTCTTAGTCACATGAATAGGTGCTTGTTGACTTGCTCCCTAGACAGATGTTTGAGGTTTGAGTCTTTTGTTCTATATCCAAAGGAAAACTGTTATTAAAGAATGTCCCTATCTGGTTTTGATGCTCTGGCTGGCTGTTTTCTCCTAATTCATTTTAAGGGGTGTTTGATAGAAGAGAGTTTCTTGGCAGCTCTTAGATCTTAATAGCTTCTGAGAAAATGCATTGATTGGCCCTTTTGTTTTCAAAAGATTGCTGTAATTTTCAGTCATTATCTATAAGGAAATCAGTGTAATTTATTAAACCAGCATCATGGATTAAGAATTAAAGACCTGATTCTTTATCACTTAAACTGGTGTTACGTTGATGTTACCCACGAGGAACTTCAGTAAGACAAAGAGCAAGCGGAAGAAGTTCCTATGAACTCTTAAAAAGCAAGCTTCTAGACCTCTTTCATAAGCTCAGAATTGATTCCTGAAAATGAATTTCTACTTTTTTGTTGCTCGTACCAAGAATAAATTGCACTTCTTGGAGTTTGGGTAATGAAAACAGTCCAAAAAGTATCATATTAAAAAAATCTTCTAAGAATGAGCTTATGCCGGAGAAACAGAACACTTAGCTAGCACTCTGTGTACAATGTTTGGGTTGCAAATTTTGTAGGGAAAACAGCTTGC
This sequence comes from Haliaeetus leucocephalus, assembly GCF_000737465.1. NCBI lineage: Eukaryota > Metazoa > Chordata > Aves > Accipitriformes > Accipitridae > Haliaeetus > Haliaeetus leucocephalus. The sequence goes on from NW_010973428.1 coordinate 1,617,433, forward strand.
ATTTAATCAGAAAAGAAAATTCATCTCTGTAGACTCCCTGCTTTTCAGAAAAGCAAAATTTAAGCAGTGGTTCTAATTTCTTGTTCCTTTTACAAGCAAGTTAGGTTAGATGCATTTCAGTGGTACTGCTTAAGTAGACTGCGTTTGCCTTTAAAACATGTCTTAGAAGCTTTACAGAATTGAAATTTGATGACTGAGCTATGAAAGCAAGGAATAAATTACTTGCAAACATTCCATTGTGGCTTCATAAAATTGTAAGACAGTATTATGTTTTATCAGGGTCATCTCATCTTTGTTTATTTTAATTCTGTGAAGTTTTGTTTTAAAGACCCAGTATGAAGTAAATGGTTCACATAAACATAACATTTTAACCCAGTTTGACTACTATTACAATGAAAAAAAATAAATTGGTGCACTAATGTTCTGATGAATTCTTCTAGTCACAAAGTCTGTCGATCAACTGCTTAGTACAGTAGATTTCTGTTGATTATATCAAATAGTGAATTTTCAGGTCTCCACTGTAAGTAGACGGTGCTTTAATCTTATTTTATATATGGATTTTTTTTGACCCAGTCCCTTATTGATCTCTGGGAATTACATTAGATTAGAGTGATTCTGTGGCATGGAATTAAACAGGCCAGCTAGCACAAAAAACTTTTGATCAGTTTTAGCCAAGGACGGTAGGATAAACCTAGTCGTCGGGGTTTTGGACACTGCACAGTCTTTTAAGCCACCCACTTAGAAGTAATCGGTTGCTTCCATTCTGACTGTTTTAAAGAAGTGCTCTAATCCTGCTACTTGGTGAAGTATAGTAGTCTGAATTAGGGAAGTGAAATCTTGTATCTTTCACTGTAAACTTATTGAAAGCTTGGGTTTGCTTTTTTTTTTTTGTTTTATAAAGTGTTTGGCTCTCTCTCCAGAGTGTGCGATGGAGGGGCTGGGGCATGCACCATTGCAATGGTTCCTACTCAACAACATTTCTTAGTCTACTTAGCCTTCAACAAAAACAAAGCCTTTGGTCAAAGCCCATGCTAATAAATTGTCTGCCACCCTCAGAAACGTATCTTTAATAGAATGGTTGGTTAAAGCTGGAAAAGCTTTTTGCAAGTGTCATGACAGTAGTTACTACAATGAACAGAGGCCTGTTCTGCCATTCTGAGCTACAGATGGTGTCTGCTTTGGTACTGAATAGTACAGCACGATAAAGGGAACAAAGTCTGAGATACACAAAGGGCACATTTTGTCTGCTAATAATAGGCTTGGGACTGCCATAAATTCTTTATATAAATTATACAACAATACAGATTCTCTTTCTTAAGTTTTTCTTCATCTTCCTTGTGGTTGAAAACCTGGGTAAATAACTTCCTATCGTTTTGCAGCAATTCTTGTGTGTGCTCTTTGCTGTGGTGAGCATAGTCAGCAAGGGCAGTAAAACAAATGTTTCAGGACGCTGATCTAGACTCAGTGCCTCACATAATGGGGTCTCATATAAACTAAAAGGATAGGCATAAAGATTTTTTTAATCAGTTAATTCCCTGGGATGCTGACAGCTGCCGTTTTGTTATTGCCTATGACTGGCACATTCAGAAATACTGTCTCAGGGCTTCCTCCCTGGGCAAACTCTCCTACGCCTCGGAGGGAGAAACATGTTGGAATGGAACAGGATGGCAGCACCTCCTGCTTAACTGTATTCAAAATACTGGGGTGTTGTTTACTGAGAGATCATGTCTTCATATGTTTTCTCTTAACAAATGAGACTAGCGTTGGTGGTAGTGATGGTGAGGGGAGGTCAATACGGTATTTGGTAGGCCAGAATACTTGGCAGGGGACACTTCCTCTGAATGCTCAGCTGCTAAGATTGGACTGGTCCTTTCCAAAATTATACAAACATGTCTTAAGTAACCTAAGAGTTGATTTTTTTCTGGAAACACGGCTGGGTCATGGGTTAGTACTGTTATTGATGTTTCCTTTTTGGGCTTATGGAGTATAACTGACAGAATTACAGTGTCAGGGAATAATTGAACAAATTGTGTGTATTGTGCATAGCCAAGCTTTTATTCTCTTGCCAAAATCAACTGATATTTGAATGTGACAAGGGAAAAAGCCAATAAAGCTAGAATTAAGGGGCTGCTACTACCTCTTGGTTGGGGACCGTGGCTGGCATAGCCTGTAGAGGAAGGCACAACTTCTATCATAAAGCTCTGAAGCTTGTGTTTACTTTGGAGCTGTTCTTGAAGATAGCAGAGGCCATAGTGTATATCTTATGAAGTACAGACAATTCAAATCAAAATATAAATGGATTATTTTGCTCATACTTTATCAATGAAGACCAGATAGAGGAGTATTGGAGCCCATGGAAAGTAGTCATATGCTCATGGGTTTTGCAGAATGAGGACTGAAATGTGAAAATTTGTTTCCAAAGCTAAATGTAAATTGATTCAGAAATATGGTATTCTCTTTCCATGCTTACTTTTGCAAATGTTGTTGTCAAGCCTTTTTCTACAATAGAATTAACTTTTATTTTAGTGTATTGAAATGTAAAACAGAAAGTCTGTATTAACAGTCTGTTTATAGAAATAAATGCACTCTGTAACCACTAATACTGTTTGGTTTTGCAGGTTGTCTTCTGAATTTTGGTTGTCTTCTGAAGGTACCCTCTTGCTTTCTCAGCAAATCATGGACATCGTTGGCTTTCTGAAGTCTCAATTCATTTGCCACCTTCTGATCTGCTACATATTTATAGCGTCAGGACTGATCATTAACTTCATTCAACTCCTTACACTTATACTTTGGCCAATCAACAAGCAACTGTTCAGGAGGATCAACTGCAGGCTGGCTTACTGCATTTCAAGCCGTAAGATTTAATTTTGGTTTTTAAAGTATTTTCATATTTTGTCTTGAGGAAATTGCTAGAAAAGTTCTGAAACAGATTTCAAAGTAACCTATATAAAGGTCATTACTGCTTCCTATTGCATTTGTGTGAAGAGATGTCTGCTTTATTGAAATGTCCTGTTCTACTGACATGTTTTGCACTTTTATATTGGGATACCTGCTTGACTCAGGATGTTGAAGAAAGAATGCCTCTCATTTGGCTATCCATCATGTTACATTAAGCCAAATGAGAAATATTGACCACATAATAGCTGAACTTGCTGCGATGCATTATATGTAGGCTTACAGTGTTAACAAGTCACTTCCAATAATGCTTTCAATCTTTTTATCATGCATGACTTTGTTTATGATCTTGGTTTAAGTTTTCATGTGCAAAAATACTGTTCAGGACTGGGAAATAACAGTAAAAAAAGGAAAAAATCTTTGATTCCATGTGCTTCTTTCTTAAGCCAGTTGTAAAGTGTTGTTTCTTTGAACAGGCATTTCAGATTTAAGCTGCGTCTGTATGTTTTCAGTATATGCATATGGTTATAATGTAGAATACAGCAGGTAGCCTGTAAGCATTGAAAGAAGTGGGGGTTGCAATTATTTTTATTTTTCTGGGGGAGATGGGAGCATAAGCTCAGGATATTGCTCAGAAAGACCACACATTTGTAACTGCTGGGAGACGTAACAATTCACTGACGCTTGACTCAACAGGTAGTTCCAGTGGAGTGAATGAGACCTATATCCATTCATTTCTTCTTTGTTAGTAGGAGGTTGGTAGAATCTCCACCTGTCAACAGTGGATTATCAGAGCATATGTAGTTTTCTTGGTATTATCGGTCTGCTTATATATTTGTTTTTAAAGAGCTATGACTGTAGTTTCAGCACTGATTTATTGTAGTGCAACTTCTGACTTCTGCATAATTGCTGTCAACTTACAGCAGAGAGCATTCTCCACAGAAGCTGTTAAAAAAATACAGTAATGTGCCTGTGTTCAGTAGCTGGGAGTGTGCTGTTGCATGTCCACCTTCCAGAGAGATTTCCCTGGACCTTTCTGAAACTCAAAAGTACTTTCTAAAAATGAAACTGTTACAAAGTGCATGCCTTCTGAGGCTCTTTAAAGATTTTTCAAATGTGATGTCACTGTCAATGCCGAGTGAGTTATAGATGAAATCATACTGGGGAAAACAGCCCTCCAACGCAGTGTTTAAGAATTGTGCTGCAGAAATGCAGCAAAATGGTTTCCTTCAGGTCACCTGTTCTGCTACTAGGAACCTGAAAAGGGAAAGCATTGTTAGTATTCATAATGAACCGCTTGAGGGAGAAATCTGCCACATGCCTCAAATTGGAGGCCACTAGGGATTATCTGTCTCTCATCAGTGACTCTGATGTGCAACTATTCAAAGCATTTTTTTAAAACATACTTTTGACTTAAATTTCAAAGCTGCATCAGCATGGATAGGCCCAAATAAATTGGGGGTGCTGTTGTATTATTTCTGTAATAAAGAGAGGGTGCTCCTGCTTAAAAAATTCATTTTTGCTGTCCGTGTGTACGTTCCTGGAGTAGTGAGTTCACAAGTACTATTCATTTGTATGTACAAACAGTGGCATGAATATGGCCAGTTTTTTACCTTTTTCCTTGTAGCATAGTGTATGTTTGAAGTCATGGAATGTAGAAGACACTGTACAGCTGTATACAGGTATATATAGGTATATTATTATTGTTTTTCATGCAGTGCCTTCTGCCCCATTGGCTACTTAGTGCAGAGACATCAGCCACTCTGGAGTCTCCAGAGTGAATCCTTTAGCTGCCCTCGATCTAGTCTCATCTATACTGGGGGGTGGCCACTGTGTAAGAGCAAGTAATACTGCATGCTTGTCCTTGGTTGGGCAGATGGCTTTGTACTCAGGGTTGCTGATCTAGTCTTCAGTGCTGACACTGCTGGAAAAGGTTGTAAGATTTTTGCCCAATCATGCTCAGAAAAAACTGTCTCTAGGTTAAAGACAGTTATTTTAGCTTTACAACAGAGCAAGCTAGCACTTGATATGAGTCAACCTTACCTGAGTGATATTTGAAAAGCGGAAAATGATAGTTAATTAAAAAAAGTATTTGGAAGAACTGAAGAATGCAGCAGACCAATTAAAACAAATGTGTTTTCGTAGTAGTGTATATGTAAGATAATGCCTTTTGGGGGCCATTCGTGTGCTGACTAATAAATAACTTAAGTTGGGTCTGTATGGGTCTGATGAAAGTTATGGGAACAGCCTACACTTTGAGATAATGAAGCTCACCCTTGGAGGATGTAGAGAGGCATGTGCTTTGCAATGGTGACAACCATATGTTGCTTTGAGTGGCTTGTACAGCCTGAGTCACCAAGTCAACAAAAGAGTGAAACAGAGCGGGCATGATTTAACTTAAGAATGGAATGAAAGCAGCAGCTGCCTTTAGATCTTGCAAGTTCAGTCAGTTTCCATTTGATGTCAAAAGTAGAGATAAATGATTCCATAAAATCAGGGGAGAGCATTTCATCTTTGACACTATGCTCTTTGGGAGAGTTTTTTTTGTATTTCAAGTAGTGGCGGAGTTTTCTTCTACCCTTTTTCTTCCTATCTCCTTTCTAATATAAAAACATAGAATATTCTCACTTCTTCATGTGCAATGTCTGCTGTCATACTGCATATGGGAAGCTAAAATGCTATTGTGATTAATGACTTGTCCTCACTTCAGTGGCCCAGCTTGAGTTGGGGGTGCTTATCTGTTCACATGAATCAAGCTAAACTAGCTCAAGTAAAAGTATTCATAGAATCATTTAGGTTGGAAAGGACCTTTAAGATCATTGAGTCCAACCACTAACCTAGCACCGCCAAGTCCACCACTAAACCATGTCCCTAAGCGCCATATCTGCAAGTCTTTTAAATACCTCCAGGGATGGTGACTCCACCAGTTCCCTGGGCAGCCTGTTCCAATGCTTGAGAACCCTTTTGGTGAAGAAATTTTTCCTAATGTCCAATCTAAACCTCCCCTGGTGCAACTTCAGGCCCTTTTCTCTCATCCTATCACTTGTCACATGGGTGAAGAGACTGACCCCCACCTTGCTACAGCCTCCTTTCAGGCAATTGTAGAGAGCGCCAAGGTCTCCCCTCAGCCTCCTTTTCTCCAGACTAAACAACCCCAGTTACCTCAGCCGCTCCTCATAAGACTTGTGCTCCAGGCCCCTCACCAGCTTCATACCATAAAATGGCTGTATGGACTAACTGTGTTTTGGTAGTTGAGGACATGTAGCTGTGTGAGCTGCTACTTCTCTACTGTGAGTGTGACGACAGCACTATAGCTTCTCACCATAACTACTGACAACCCAGCAGGCTAAAGCTATAGACTTCAAACTTCTCTTTGTCAATGCAAGTTTGAGAAGAGGTGGAAACCTGCTTCCCAGTTTGAATTTACAGTGGAAAGGATTAACTAGAGCAACAACTTGCTTTTAATGGAAAAGAGCAGATGTAATGGCACACAACAAGTTACCTTCAATAATTGGTGTTGAGAAGTTGTTTTTCTTCAAACCAGTTGTGAATCTGGGTTGGTCAGGTAGGGCGAGTTTAGCTTCTCTGCTGACCTGCTTCATTATAGATTAGCATTGGGGAGAACTTTCTAATGACAGTGTTGCAAACGAAAAAATAATTGGCTTTGATAAACTGCCAATTTTTCTGCCATGGCTTTTTATGAAATTTGAATTGGGTAAATGTTCTTTAATTGCAGATTGCAAGCCTTGTTCCGCTCGAGTCTCCTGCTCCCCACAGCGTGTGTTAGCCAGATTGCAGTTTGGGTTGCTTTTATATCTCCAAGATACTTTTCATGTTTTACTATGAATAAACTCTTCCTGTTTGATCCCATTATCCCATTTCACAAATATCTGCAAGGTAATGGTTAGTTCTAGTCCTCCTTCATCTGTATGTCTCAACCTTTACGGAAGAGTATTAGTTGCAGAGAGTGAACATTCAGCTTGAATGGACTTTTGTCTGTGTTGGTCTTGAAATGAGCTAAAAGACTAGTAAGGGTTACACACCCTCTGTTGTGTTTTGAGTTTAAAGAAACAAAACAAAAGAAAAAACCCCAAACCAAAACAAAAACCCAAAGACTTTGGGCTTCTAACTTTCAGAAAGTATTTTCTGGCTCCAAGTGTATGTTCAGTGTCTGGTTCAACTGCCTGTTAATCCCCCTTTTGTAAAATGACAACCCTGATAGTGCACCTCTAATAAGGAAATTGAACACTGCAAACCCCTACAAGGTGGCAACAATAAAAATTTTAAAAATAAATGTGCTCGTAAGATGGCATTAGAACAAAGGCTGGGCAAACAGTCCATCTTATTTTTTATTTTTAAATAATTTAAGGACATCTTGTCCTCAGTCTCTTTTTCCAGAGAACTGAGAGCCAAGATGTATGCCAAGGAAGAAAGCACTTAGTGTGGAATACATCACAGTTCTCATGGATGCTGTTTGTGCCTGAATTGGAAGAGGTGGGAATACATCTTCCTCTTGCCCTTTATCTGAGGACAGCAAACCACCACAAATGGTACACACAGCTTTTTTGCACTAGCTCGTAAAGTTGGCCAAACACATACAGGGTGTCTTGGGTATTAGTGCCGTGTGTGCAGATGGCTGCGTAGCTTGCTGGGGCAGTGGGAAAGTGGTTTGTACTTCCTGAACCACTTTGTGCTTGGTAGGCTGGTGCAGTGCTACCCTGGGGTGAGGAGAGCTTGCTGGGCTCCTGCGGGCTGTTTGGGACATAACTCTGCCATGTGCTAAAACTGTGAGAATGGGACACAACAAGTACAGGACAAATGGCTTCTTTAGTGGTGCTGGGTGTATTTACTCAGGAAGGTATTTTGCCTGTGAGTGGAGCAGTGGTTGATAACTTGTCCTCTTGCTGCCACTGTGTTGGGGGCAAATTAGCTTCTTCTTGTGCTGAAACCCACCTTGCGCTCCCAGGGTGAGTGGCAAACTGGCCTCCTGCTGACTCTCTGCACAAGGTGAACTTTGCATAAACAAAAGATCTGCCAACAATGGCACAGTGGTGGGGACAGGTGCATAAGGGCTTTAAAAGCAACCGACTTAGCTTCTAATCTGCCTTCATAAATAAATTATAGTAGTACTAATACCTATTCTTGTGCTATGAAAGGGCTGTTATTACACCTCTGGGTAAAGTTACACTATGTAGACTGCAGTTTGTAAATCCCTCTGAGGAAAGGCCCTTCTCTGAATGGAAAGAGGCACCCTGATGCCTGCTCATTGACTGCAGCAAAACCAAGATGGAAACTGATTCTTCTTATGACTAAGCTTTCTAGAAACAAAACCAGAGGAAATTGAGAACTGTTTCAAGTTCATCATCTTGGCTAGCTGTTACGAGACAGTAAAACTAATTCCTTCCATGTACAGCTATAGGCTTTGCAATGTGAGAACAGGGCATCCAAATAGGGCTCTGGGGCAGTATTGGGGCCATGTTAATCCTCAAGTTTGTTTTGTTTCCCTGGATGTAACCCACTGCCCCCTTGGAGTTCAGAGGAGCCCTTGGCCATTTTGGTGGTTGTTCATACTAAGGTGGTGCTGGGGCAGAGAGAACTCTCTCCTCTGGTGCAGTTGAGTAGGTGGGAAGGGGTGGGAAGCAAGAGGGCCCTGGAGAGACAGGGCTTTCTTCTTCCTCCACTTCCCTCTGTTGCCATCTCACACTGCAGAGGAAGCAGTCTGCTGTTGTTCAAAGTATGCCACAGTGTCCTTAATATAATCCTGTAGTGTTTTATTTATAAAGCAAATTGAGTTATGCTTGTCAACGTAGATGTAGCAAAGAGCTTTCATAGGGCACTTAGGACTGCTTTCTTAGCCTGTTTGCAAAGTTGTTTTGAGTAATGTGTGCAAAATGACTTTTTCTCAAGTGCTACTTTTCCATATAAGCCTTTGTTATCTTGGTTCCACACACCACACTCATACGAAGCCACTGGCGACAAATACTGAGGGAAAACTGGAGGCCAGATTTGATAGTCAGGCAAAGAGAAAATGTTATTTTGAACCTTTGGAGAGCTAGACCATCACCTTAGCCTTCTTGTTTTCCCTCAAGCCATGCCATGGGGATGACTGTAGAAATAGAGTGTACTAAGGAAATGCCCATGTTAGTTTTAATGTAGATAAACTATGTTACTGAGGGCAGGATAGTTATGGTAGTGCAGAGATCTGAGTAAGTGGGTGCCCAAGTACCTACCTGGGTGGTGAGGTGTTTGTTGCAGCCTGCATCAAGCTCCATGCTGCTGTGGCAATTTTATTCTCAGCACTCAGGCTACCTTGGGTATCTCTAGACAAACCATTGCCATACCTCTTTTCTGTAATGTAGTCTTAGGTTTCTTCCTGTGTTCCCTGCAAATCTAAAGTAGGGGTTTACATGTCAGACTCGGGGGTATCCTGCTTGTAAGTTCCAATCATCAGTGTTGATCATTGAGCTGCATACAATAAGGTAGATGATTAGCTTTCTCTAAAATCTACTTTTGTTAGATTGATGAATGTCATTGAATCTTTGGATTCTTTTGCTCTCAAAAAATAAATTCATAAGGGTGTATCATGTGTGACAGATTTTGTTAAATATAAAATATGCTTGGAGCAGAGAAGAGTGTATATATGTCATTGTATGGTAGTGTTTAATTTTCTAACTTGCTTTGTCTTCCCTTCCATATAAGTAATGTAGTAACATACTTAGCACTGCATCATAAAAAAGATCTAGTGAAAAATGAGCAAAGTGACAAGAGTGATCTCACCTCTTGTTGTTAGCAAGGACAATAGAATGTGAGAAAGTAGTATCTGATTTACTGAAGCCATCAAAGCAGGGGCAGCAGGAAGTATTCCTCTAATTTAAAAATAATACATGACAAGTTATGAACTCTGTAGCAGTATATGGTTAGCTTCTACAGCTAGATTGCCTTTTAGTGTTTAAAAGTAGATAATTCCATCAATGTGGGGCAAAACTAAGCTCCAATTTTAAACAGTCTGCGTATCTAAATTTTATGACTTCAAGGTTTTGTTTTTGTTTGCCCAAAACATACCAGTAGTCAGCAGTTTAGCAAAGAGCTCTCTAGATTGTACCTCTCGTGACAACATGTCTGTTGGTAAACAAAATGTATCACTATTTGTTCACAAAATAATGCTGAGAGATCAGTAGATTAAATGTTTCAAGCTATGAAGTACAGTGCAGTGTGTATTGGTGTGTTTTCCACAGTGCTCTTGCCTGCTTCATTCTGGGGTCTGAGTCTTATTCTAGGGGCGGTGGGCTGGAAAGTAGACTGAGAAGTATGCCATAATACTGAAATATGAACCGCTTGACTCTTCAAGTGATAGGCTGTATAATGACATTCATAAAGTCAGTCAGGATCCATTTTAGGGGTAGCGGAGAGATCACACCATTTTTGTTTGTGGATGGGATTTTGAAATGTTTTTTTGTTGCTGAGGATTCTCTTGTCATATGATGGCATGTGCCTCAGTATCCTACTGTTGAGTTGTGTGAATTATTGTCCTGCAAGCTTGTGTGTGCATGGCCACATATGAGCATACACAGTTTCTTTCTGGTAGATCGTATTTGCTGTTATGGTTGATTTCCCTTTTGAAGCCTTCCAAAGGGTAGAGGTAGATCTCTATCATGCTGAAATGAGTTTTGCACTCAAAAACTATTAGTTTGCTTTGCTCTGACAATGTAGATATTTTGTTAGAGTAGAAATATCTAATCTAAAGTATCATCTACTCTAATTTGTTAACGCCTTCCTCCAGCCTGCTTCCTAATACCCTTTTATACTTGTTATGTACTTGTGGCAGTGCTGCTGGTTATCTGTACAGTTCCCCGCTGAGACCAAACCTTGAACTTCTCTAATTTGGAAAGACTGAAGGAGCCAGTCACTGCAGCAGGTTCTCCATTATTTTGCTAGTAGAGTAAGAGAATGTGTTTGTTCTCTGGATCCATCACAGCTTGAACTCCCTTTTTTCCAGATTGTGTTAGCGGAATTATATTCATCTCTGTGAGTAAGTCCTCTGCAGTGCCTAGCAAATGCCTCCGTATTTTCCCTACTACCATTAACTTTCTGTATCAACTAATAACATTTCAGTCCCTCTCATTTTATGCCACTTGCAGGCATCGTTATCCAGTTTTCATGGTGGTTCAAGTATTGACAGTGAGCTTTAGTGGATCAGCCAAGACTGTATGCTGATTGCAGGCATGCTGTGTGAGTGTAGTGCTGTTCTGTTCATGAAAGTGTGATTGAATGACATCTGTGCATGACCTTTAGCAGAATTCCTAATTCAACCTAAAACGGATATGGTCTGTTATTACCAGCTCTTAGTTTAGGAGAAAGGGACAGCTTTCTGGGAAAATGGATGTGAAAAAACCTTTTGGTTCTGATGCTTTCTATCCAAGACTGATGAAGAGCTAGAAAGGCACTTAGTCTGATCTTTAATGAAAAGAGCATCTTCACTATCATTGATACTATTTTGCTGTTGCTGGAGCCTTTGTAGAGGTTGCTTGTCTTCATTTTCTTTTTTTTTTTTTGCCTCAGATTCCTGATCTGAAGAAGGGTGATGGTGATAGCCTGCAGACTGGAGAGAGGGATGGCAGGGAAGCAATAGAAGGTGAACCACATTCTGTTTGGTGTCTGGCATCTCACATCACAAAATTTCTAGCACCTCTTGTTAAGGATTAGATCTGGCCAGCAAGCTTCCTAGATTCCTGAACTGGGGTAAATCTGCAGTATTTGTATGAAAGTACTTACATCTGACATGACATAACTGAGGAACCTAATATCTAATGTTCCAAGTCATAGTACAGAATATGAAGACATTAATGTTTGTATGAGTTTGTTGCTACAGTTGTTTATTCATTAAGGGTGAATATCACAATCAGAGGATCAAATTCTTCTTAAGAGACATTGCATATTTGTAGAAACCCCATTTTAGCTATAGGGCTGATTTTAATTGCTGAAATGATACTAAATCTGAAGTATAACCTCTTGATCCTATGTAAGCTTCCTGCAAAGATGCAGAGAGTAGCTCATTGATCACCATCACCAGTTACAAGCAAATACAAACTAGCAGTAATCCAGCCCTGTCTGGGGAAGAACACTACCTTCATAGGCAGAACTACTGGGGTAATTTTGAATTCTCCCGTGTTTAGTCTCTTGTGTTTGCACCAAGTGAGGTGCAGTGTGTCTTGTCTCATTTGCTATTGGTTGGCTACATCATCTGCCTCCCTGCTCCCTTTTGAGCAATGTGCACCACTAAAAGTGTATACCTAGGTGATTCTCCCTCTCCCAAAAGCATGTAAGTCACCATACTAGCAAGTTGTTATGGAGTAGGTTTTCCAGCTCCCACTGCAGCAAGGATTTCAGCTGCTGGTTCAGTGAAAGTATCTGGTGTCTGACTAACTTTTTGCAGGAGGATTTCCAAACTGGTAGGAAGCAATATTTCCTTTCAGCAGGTACTTGAGGTTTTTCAGCGTGACAGCTGAAAGGAAAGAGCTTCCGAGTGTACATGCTTGGTACTCCTCAGGTGGTTATTTCCTGTGACTTGTTTGCAACCTGCAGGTTAAGGCTTCTTACTTGAGGATTATGTTGTTTTCTTACTTTGGAGACTGTTGTAAGGTAGCAGGGTCTTGTTGGGCAATCTAAATGTATGTTGCTGAATTTCCTTTACATCCATCTTGGTGTAGTCTATGCTTAAACATGTTTCTTCCAACACCATGTTCAGAAGTAGGAATCCTTTAACTCTGGATAAGAAACCGAATGGAAATGTATGCAAAACAATTCTTTCATTTGCCTGGTTTTGGAGAGGCAGTTACCATTTTGCCAGACTCATTTTGGTCCTTGCCGAAATAATATTCGAAAAAATGTAAGAAACCACAAAGAGATTACAGTGCAATTGTTTGTGGGTAGATGGTTTTGCTCTTCTGTTAGCCCACTTTTATTAGTATTTTATATCTGTGTGCTTTTTCTGTACTCAAGCAAATTGCATTGCAGTGTCAATAACTAACATTTCCTTTCTCTCATGGTGTTAAAGAAGCGGGAAGTACACTTCAGTCTGATTATCAGTTCACTTAGCTGTGTTTCTAAATTGAATCTCCAGTATACTGCATCTCTGAGCGTGGCGTTTTCTTTGAAAGTCAAAAAACAAGTGAGCCTTCTAATACAGGAGGGCTTTTCCATTGTACATAAATTTCTTACTGCTCATTGGTACTTATGTGGCTCTGCTAAAACAAAAAAATCCAGGAATCAATATGTACTGCTGATGAAAGATTTTGATGAATGAATGTATCTGCTGCCTGTGTTAGGTAAAGAAATATAGAGAGTGATTGTACAGACTTAATTTCTTGCTGTCACTTCTAAAGAAGCTTGCCCTTGGTTTTTGGGAAAGCGTGGGAGTTCTGCAGCTGTGAGACTTTTGACAGGGGCTCTCATTAATATAGCTTTACTGCTATAAAGGAGCTCCTTTCCTGCACCATCCTTGAATGCTGTGGAGACCCTTATTGGATTTTTTTTATTTTTTTCTTGAAGCAAACAAACTCAATACTATTCTCTGACATTTTCCAGGCTTTTCCCCTAGCTCATATGTTTCTCATCTAGAGATGTGCAATGTGCTAGTACCCTGCAGTTTGCTGAGGACTCTATATTGGCAAGCTAGCTGTGGAGAACTGAAGAATCTGTTACTTCCTTCAAACTCAGACCATTTCTCTGTAGGGCCTATGTGATAGACTTTTGTAATGCTATTCTTTGTACAAAGGCAAAAGATAGGGAGGGGGATGTTAATGTTGCAGTGTTCAGAAAAGTGCTTTCATTGGCTGAATTGGGTTCTATTTTCAGAAATTGAATGCAAACTGATCTCAGCTGAATTTTTCAGAGTTGTCCTACCCACCAAAATATATCAACTAAAGTTTTATTATTTGAACGTGTATTGCCTTCTGTGCTCATAAAGGAGGAAGATACACAGGCAAAATAGCTAATATATGTCTTCAGTTTCCAGATGTTCTTCGTCTATCTAGAGTTTAAAATTGAGACCACAGTACATTTTCCTTTTAGTATGACACTATATTTTCAGTATTTTTTTAAATGCTAAGAGTTCAGAAAATTTCTGGTTGGATTGAAGCTCACTACGGAGTTTGTCTTCCTTTTGTCTTCATAGGCTCTGACTCAGTGCTAGAAATCTGCATTAATTCATGCCTAAAATTCAAGGTTTCCTGAAAGGTAATTTAAATTTCCTTAGCTGTATGGCAATAGCTTGTAGCTTCCTGTAGGTGCATGCGGTCCTCAGGTGAGAATTAGAGAGGCTGGAATGGCAGATCCATGAGTCTTTGAGATACGGACTTTATTCTGATAATAAGTGATGGATTTCTTCATGTGGAAAGCAAATGATGGTTGATAAATAGACTATTGTGCAAGTGCAGGTGAGCAGAAGGGCAAGCAATGTCCCAGGAGCATCCCAAACTGTGTGGGTTACACTATTGGACTTAGTGACTTAAAGTTAATGGGAAAGACAGGACCTGATATGTGCTGCTACTCAATGTATGTGCCATGTAAGTAAGTCCTTGAAAAGTTCTTTTTCTATGTTGGAAAGATGGGAATTGGACTTCTATTAAGAGCAGTGGTATGCTAGGTTCTTCCTGTGTTATGTAGGATATTGCAGTGTGGTAGTAATCTTCAGGACTGTTTTTCAAAGGTGTTCCTGTGAACAATATGAGAAGGTTGAAAATACTGTTGAGTACTTTGTCCCAAATGGGGTGGGAATGATAATGCTGTCTCTGACCTTCATACAAAGAGTAAGAGTCAGGATGCTGGAGTCTGTCCTTTATTTCCAGTTTGTGTCATTGATCTGTTGCTGTAGAAAAGTCCTGTAATCATGATCACATTTTTACGCAGGGAAGACCAAAAAAGGGATAGGAAGGTTGTCTGTTTGCATATATGAGCAGTGCCTGTTGCAGGTGGGTACTTTTGTAGGATGTCTTTCTTGAGATAAGAAAAATAACTGTTAGTAGAAGAAACCCATGGGACCAACTTGTCTGTCTGGAGGGGCACTTTTACTGAATTCTGGTGTTACAATTAGAGGGTCATTCCTGCTGCTCCCTTTGGTGCCTCATTAGGCCTTCAACAAGGGGTTGTGTGCTGGCCTTCGGGGACAGTCCAGCTGGAGAGAGGAGCAGGAGGAGATTCCTGCTTAATTGTTATCTGCACTGACTGGTCCTGTTGCCACGAGGAACTGCTGGTTTGTTGAAACATAGGAGTATTGCTAAATTCCTTGGGGAAGAAGGATAAGAGGAGCCTTCAAATGTGAGACAAATATCTCTGACACATGGCTGTTAAATAATTAATTTCCCTAAAGAGTTTGAAAAGAGCGTTTCAAAACACTGACTACTGCAGATCTGTATGTGTGTTAGACCCCGTTGTACTTGGCGAGGCTGGCTCTGTTCCCTATGCTGTGTAACTCCGAAAGAAGAAGCTGTTTTGTACGCAGATTGTGTAGGGATAAAAGTCAGAAAAAAGCTGTGAAATGAAATGTTTGAAGTGTGCAGCTGTTTTTTCTGAAGGGAAGGTTGCTTTTGACTTTCAGCATGGAGATAGTTTAAAAGGAACAGTGGCTAAAGCAATGAACAAAACTTGTTTCTGTATTCCTCCACCCCTCTAGCTCAGGACTGCGCTAGAGAAGGCAGCATCAATTGAAACCTCTTGTTTCAAGAATACATTACGCTGACTTAAAATTTCTTTTTTACCTGAAGAAAAATTGTGGTTTACATTTTGTGGGCGTTATGTTAGAAGGAGAGAATCTATTTGGTCAAACTTGAATGGGAATGGGAGCTGTGGGGAAGCTGGGAAGTGAGGTGCTGTGCCCAGTACACATGCAGTAACTGGAAGGGTCCTGTGCAAGGCTTGTGCCCAGATCAGAGCTGCTGGCTCAAATACTAGAAGCAAGCCTTAATTTATAGGTTTGAATCACAAGTTCTCAGTTCCTATCTTAGGCCCTATGAGGATCTGAAATACTCTAACTTTCAGGATACGCTGAAGGCTTGTGCATTTAAGATCTTGCATTAAATCTGATTCTGATCTTGGTTCCCAAAGCAGTTACAGCTTGGCTGTGTTACAGGAACACAAGCTTGGCCATATTAAACTGTCTGTACTTTATTTAATTTGGTATGTTTCATCTGAGAAAACATTGATGACACTCCATCAAAAAGGGTGAAACAATTTTTATCAATAAAGTGTTAGTTGTCTTTGTTCTGTAAGAAAATGAAATGGATCGTGTTCATGGAGCTGAGGCACAGCAAGCACCAGAACTATTCTTGTGTAATGTCAGCCTTCAAAATTAAAGCCATAATGTTTCAATAAAGCAATATCTTTTTCACTTACTACTAGCCAGTTCATGCATGTGTACATGCAGGTTTTAATTCTATGACTAAGCAAGCATTGAGGTTAAATTGCCAAGAAGATCAAACCACAGATAAAGCTTTAGCTTTGTAATGGGTATGATGAGTCTAATCCTTATTTTGTGTAACTCAGCATGGTGTAACAGTGACTACACTGCAGTTAAGGATTATTTTTATGCCAGTTGAGGATCTGGTCAACTTAAGTAAATGTCAGTGTATATTGGGGGGAGGGGAGTGGCCAGGGAAAGGTGGAGAAAAAAAATCTGTGCGCCATCAGTCTTCAGGAACTAGTTTAATTATGACTAATGCAAAAGTCACGTTTCAGCTTAAAGTTGCATTTGATTCTTATAGTTTACAGAACCAGCTGGGGTGGGTAGGATGGGCTTTTTTTGTTTGGTTGGTTTGGTTTTTAACTACATAATATATCATACTCTCTCCTAATCTGTGATTTTTATCTTGAAGTTATGTTGACAAATTACTTAAGTGTTGGGAGGAGGTGGTGGTTGTTACTTTAAACTGGTAGTTGGTACTTTAATGTTCCAAATGACACACTTAGGAAGTGTTCCTTTTAGCATACTATTCTTTCCCAGTCACAGGCTACCTCTGCGTAGAGCATGCCTTTGAGCAATTATCAGTGAGCTCTGCTTTCAGCAGCCTGTGCGTGCCCTGTGCTTTATAAAAGAACACTGCCTCGCACACTTTCCTGGGGACTGTTTCTGTACGCTGCATGCCCTGCCTTTCTCTCTACATCTAAAAGGTGAGCAATGGCAGTAGGCTCTGTGGCCAGCCTAGGGCTCCCTCTGTGCCCCCCAGCTAGGGATGTTAGATGAAACCCTGCTTCCTGTCCACATTCCTCATTGAGTTGTGTGGGCTTTTTTTAATAAATGGCCAGCTCGGGTTTGAAAATCAAAGTGTATTTTAAAACAGATTTTTGAATCTTGTTTTAGATTTTTTCCTTTGCTGTTCAGCTCTTTTTTTTCTTAGCTAAGAGCAGAGCGAGACTTCCTCTTCAGGTTTGGGGCTGGGCCCTTGATCTGGACCCTCTGTAGAAGAAGCTCTAGTCCCTCCCATGCATCTTTCTCTGCGAGAGGATGTACCACTTGCACAAAGTTTATAAATCAAAGTCTTAGTTGCTCAACTTCAAGATCTGCTTGCTTGGTCCACTGCTGTACTGTGTCAAGGAGTGATCTGATGTGCTGCAATGTCTGGATTTGGAGGACTCTGGGTTGAGTTCTTCCTTGTGGAAGCCTCCATGCAAGCTTCATCCCACAGAGCCAGGCTGTTGGAGGAGCCTTTTCATGCCATCTGGCTGGAGTGTTGTCCTCTGCTCCTGTGCTGTTTTTTCGCAAGCTTCTCAGTTACACCCTTGGCAGTCAGAAAAAAATTGAAAGGAATGATGCTCACAGCAACCTAGGTCATGAGTGATTTCTGTCCTTCAGCTGAAGTTGCTGACATTGCTTCTTCCACTGCTATCAGGTTACATGGCAATTCCAGTTGGAAAAAGATCTGAACTGGTAAAAACTACAGAGTTTTCAAATAACAGGCCCATAATGAGAGAGGACTGGAGTACCTCTAGGCTCTTCCTGTCCCTTCTCCTTTGTTCTGTTGTGGTGCAAGCTGTTGCAAAGACATTGAAGCAGCAGTGTTGATAACACAGGAGGTTATTGTCTAAGCCGTCTAATAAGGTCAGTAAATTCAAATGGTACATAGTGTTTATTTGCACTGGCTTTCCGCTTTCCAGCTTTTCAGGCAAGACTTTTAGAGACGATCCAAATGGCCTGCACAGAACCTCAAAGACCTCAGGCACAGTGCCAGCTGGCAACCTAACAACTCTGCAGTCTGCCCTTGATGGCTCTGATATAGCAGTTAGAACAGGTGCTATTACTGTGCTTATCTTAATCTCAAGTGGCTGAAGTCCTGTGAGAAGTCCAGATGTCCATCAAGAAGGGTTGATCTTAGAAAGCTGTAAGTCTTTCTAATACAAAGAAGAAATGTCAGCCTGCATGAGTGTCCTGGTTTCAGCTGGGACAGAGTTAACTGTCTTCCTAGTAGCTGGTACAGTGCTATGTTTTGAGTTCAGTATGAGAAGAACGTTGATAACACTGATGTTTTCAGTTGTTGCTAAGTAGTGTTTAGACTAAAGTCAAGGATTTTTCAGCTTCTCATGCCCAGCCAGCGAGAAAGCTGGAGGGGCACAAGAAGTTGGCACAGGACACAGCCAGGGCAGCTGACCCAAACTGGGCAACAGGGTATTCCATACCATGGGACGTCACATCTAGTGTATAAACTGGGGTGAGTGGGGGATCGCCACTCGGGGACTAGCTGGGTGTCAGTTGGCGGGTGGTGAGCAATTGCATTGTGCATCACTTGCATATTCCAATCCTTTTATTATTACTGTTGTCATTTTATTACTGTTATCATTATTAGTTTCTTCTTCTCTGTTCTATTAAACCATTCTTATCTCAACCCACGAGTTTTACTTCTTTTCCTGATTTTCTTCCCCATCCCAGTGGGTGGGGGGGGAGTGAGTGAGCGGCTGCGTGGTGCTGAGTTGCTGGCTGGGGTTAAACCACGACAATGAGTTAAAGCAGAGTATTTCAATCAGTTGTAAAACAGTAATGTGTACAGCCTAGAGGATGCGAAGAGGATAACTTTGTCTTCATCAACTTACAAGCTGATAAATGCTGCATCCAAGTCAGTGAGTCACATGGGTCCTGTGTATCTTTAATTTTGAGAAGACTGGGGCAACAAAGGTGGTAAAGATAATTCAGAAAGGAATTCTCTAGCTAAGTTCAAGGAAATCACTGACTCTTGGAATAGCCTGCCTTCTTTGTTCTGGGATTTCTGTACAGTTTTGATCAGTTTGTCATGGGAGAAAATTCTGATACCTGATATGCTTTGTGTAATATTGTATCCCCTGCTTAAATCTTGAAGTTTTCCTGTTTTTTTCTGTGATTCTGTTGTGCTAGAAATACTTGTGATGAAGTTGAAAGAAATATCAATAGTGCATATGCATCTGATCTCGTGATATGTCTCTACTCCTGACACGTGCACACCTTGTTTGCATGATGGGTCTTTATTTTGCTGCTGCTGTGACAAGTCAGATTGTGCCTTGTAAAAGAAGCAACAGCTGTTCCTCCTGTACTTACTTGAAATGGTATGTCTGGCTGCTACTCTTTATAATTTGCAAAGCATTGCATAGGAAAATGTCTTGGGTTACCAGAGAAGCACAGCCTGCCTTTTGTAACTGGCAGAGGCTGTCTTTTTGGAAACTGAATGGAAGAGAGTAAATTCGGAGCCTGTTCATTATGCAAGGTTGCCATATATCACATAACCTAAACCGGTGTTTCCTAGGAAAATTACTCAAATAATTCTAAGAGTACAATACTGTTGCAGCAGACATGCAAAAGCAAGAAGCTAGTTACCTCTGTGCACAGTATTTCTGCAGCGTTACATTGAGCCACTGGGACTACAGAGCAGGAAGCCAGTAAGTTTTTTTTTTTTGTGGGCACCTTTTCAGTTTGAGCAGTGACAGGTTAGGCAAATTAGTGGTATCTTCGCATCCCCACCTGCTGGAGCACACGAGCAGGTCGTGATGTTCCTCCTGTGGATTCGTTTTCTAACTTTCTTGCTGCACTTAAGTGTTGAGAAAATATTAATGCAAGCACAATGAAACAATGTGATTTGAGAGGCACTGGTGTCCTTACCTGTGGTGTGATATTGTATGTCTTTCTTAACAGAATGTACTATTTCTGATGGGAATTACATTACTTGGTAAGAAAAAGTGGGGGATTTTTGTATTTTTATATATTTGGATAACTTCAAGGGGTTACACACTACACCCATTACAAAAAATCACAGCCTTATGTGTACTTGATAGGTATATTTGATCTGTAGTACTTTATTTTTAATTCATGAAAGCCATTTGTTTGATTTGTAGTTTCTGACCTTATTGTCCCTTTAAAGAACACTTTGTGAAAGTCACTGTTAGGGATTAAGAAGCTAAAATAAGCACCGGGACATAGTTCTTGTCTCTCAAGACCTCACGTGATGAGATGCTGTAAGATTACAGGCAGAGACAGGGGATTCATGGAATGCAAGTGAAAAATGAGTAATGGTTTTGTTCTGAACAGTGTTCTCAAAGTGATAGAGGTTCCGTGGCTATTCACCATTAACTCTGATGATGTAATACAGGTACTCAGTCAGCTTTTTGTTTCCAGTCCTGAAATTCAGATAGAATACATTGTGCATAAGAAGACTAAGCAGAAATTATCTGCCTTGACTTAAGTCTAAAAATAAATTGTTTGTAGCATATTATTTCTGGTAATATGTGGGTATTTCTTTATGAGTGCGCTGGTTATCTGAAATCAAAAGCCAAACGCAAATATTACTGGCAAATACAGAAACCTTAGATGCCATTACCCATAGTTTTCTTGTTCTTTTTATGTGTTCACACCCCTATGAAATGTAACCGTTAGTAACTAGAGGCTTTATTTAAAAGCACTGCAGATTTTCTTAGGATTTAAATTACTTTTTGCTCAGTTTCCTAATCAAATTCACTTTTCTTCCAATTTGTGCTGGAGATTGCTTTCTATGGCAACTGGTAGTCTTTTTTAACATCAGTCATTTTTATCTGAGATAAATGCACATCCTTTCTCGTTGGTAACTGAAAATACAGGATAAAAATGTTGAAGGCATGGATTTAGAGCAACAAAAATAACAGGATTTTCTCTCTTGCTGTACCATTTTGTTCTGAAATGCTTTCTTTCCCAAGTCCAAATTTTTGTTTGATTAGGAACTAAAGAGGATAAACTTGCTATATGTAGAAATTAAGACTGTTATAAGAATACATGCTAGAAGGAGAGAAGTTATGTGAAAATAGGTTTCCTTCCTAAATAAGTGGATTAAACATGGAAGATTCACTTCAGAGCCTAATCTTTAGATGATCTAATTAGTACATATAAGCAATGCATATGGCAAAAAAAACCAGTCACATGAGTGTGTGGGCTCTTGTTCTAAGTGGAAGTATGAGTCCTAAGTATGGACAATGTCCATCACCCTGTAATTAGGGAAATGCTAGTGATTCATTATGCCGAAGAAGTCAATTGTGATTGAATAAATACAAGTTAAGACTATGATATCTATTAACTTGGTTCACGTTTGCTTTTGTGCATACTTGAATTTTCAGATCTGAGCCTCCTGGAAGGTGATTTTCAGCTGAGAACTCCTTTGAGAAGGGTTTTTGGCTGGTTCTACCCTGCTTAAACAGAAGCCTTTGCATATTGCTGCAAGATACTGGCTTCCTCCTTGTCCAGTGAATGCTCGTTGCAGCCTGTGGTAGCATAGCTCTGCAGTGTGTTTCTTGAGCAGTGATGGAAGAGAGGAGACATGGGTCTATAACGCAGTCTGTTTGGAAAAATCTCACTTCTTTTCTAATGACAGGAAATAGGACTAGAAAGGAGTTCCTGTATCATCGAAATAAATTCATACTGTTTCTAGCAGCTCATTTCCAAATTATGAGGCTGTATTTTATTAGTTCTGCAAGGCATCAGACAATGATCTGTCCTATTAAAATTAATTCCATTTCTGTTACCTTGCCTCTCAAGGTCATTTGATTCTTAAAGTGTGTTCTGACTTTGTATCATCCACAAAATTTATTAATTTGTGTTGAATGCTTTAGTCCTTAGAAACACTTCAGGCAGATCCTTCTTTATCCAGATTGACCAAAAGACATCAAAAACAGAGGCACTTTTTAGTTTAGTTCTCCTTTACAGTTGTTTACTAATCTTCAGTTTCTTTTTGATTTAATAGCAATTTCTTTTATTGTACTATATAAATGGCTTAGCATAGCCTGAGTGTGTTAGATTTGAAGTCTCTCTTTTGTCTATAAAATCAGAGTTATCAGATAATGGCATATAGACCTGCCTCTGAAAAATTATAGAGTGTTTGTTTTCCTAAATTCCAACTCTTGCAGACCTCTCTTCTGAATAACTCTTCTTTTTTGTTTTTATTTTGTTTGTGTTCCCGTGTAGTGCTGAGGCCCAGTTACTGTGTCTTTAGTTACTCTGATCATTTATCTACTCACCAGTCTAAGTATTAGTAGTATGTTTCTACTCTTCTCTATTTTTAAAAACATGGTGCCATGCTCAATCTGAAACTATGTTTTTGATGAGAATTCATTTCACCTCTGATTCAGTATTCTGGGAGGTCATCTGGGTCTCATTCATTAGACTGAGTTTTGCATTACCTTTATTTTCATACTGCTTCCTTGTCAACAGTCTTCCTTGTTGCTTTCTCATTCGTGAGAAAAAGCGTTTGTTTTGTTGTTGGGATACTTGCTTATCTAAAGAAATTTCTTTCATCCTGGCTAGGAGTGAATCAATGACTGTCTTAGTCATTAGCTGTAGTCATTAGTTTGCTCACCATTCAAAGACAGAATTTAATCATAAAGAGTGAATTCTTTATAGTTGTACTGGGTCTAGCTGGTATGGATATTTTTTTTTTCTTAGTAGCCTGTATGGTGCTGTGTTTTGGATTTGTAACTAAACCAGTGCTGATAACACAGCAGTGTTTTGGCTGTTGCTGAACAGTGCTTGCATGGTGTCAAGGCTTTAGCTTTTTCCCACTCTGCCCCCACAGAAAGAAGGTTGAGGGTGTGCAAGAAGTTGGGAGGGCATGCAACCAGGATGGCTGACCCAAACTGACCAAGGGCATATTCCATGCCATATAACATCATGCTCAGCAATAAAAACTGAGGGGAGGGCTGTTTTTTGGAAGGCAGCCATTACTTCAAGACAGGCTGGGCATCTGTCTGCTTGTAGGATGGGATTGCTTTTGCGTTGCTTGTTTTGGTGAGTCGTCCCCATCTCCCCGTTTCTTCTTCCTCTTTTGTGTGCTTATTAAACTGTCTTTCTGTCAACCCATGAGTTTTCTTGCTTCTGCTCTTCATATTCTCTGCCCTGTTCTACTGGGGATGGGGTGAGTGAGCGGTGGCTGTGTGGCACTTAGCTGCTGATCAAGGTTAACCCACAACAGTCCTTTGTCACACCCAGTTTGGGACAACACAGCTGAGGAAGTGTTTGAGAAAGGGAAGAGAATAATGAAGGTTTTTCTGAAAGCTGATTTTGCCATAAACCAAAGCAGGGTCAAAGGACCTTCATGAGAGATCCAGTTTTGGGGAATAATACCTCAAGATGGGCATCATAACATCCCAATCCTCTGGGGGTATAGAGGATCTGAGGCTCACAGCACGCTGAATGAAAAAGATATTAGCAATGTACGAGGGGAGTTGAGCTGCTTCAGAAATAGTTAGTACAGAAGCACAGCTCCTCCTAGCTCCTTGGCTTAGCTGCTGACTGGTGTTAACCCATAACATGTTTTTCTCAAATAATATGAAAAAAAAAGTATGGGGTTCATCACCAGACTTCTGGGTCTATCCCAGTGGAACAGATTATCCATCTATTCCCCTCCTCTCCCATTCACTGAAATCTAAACTGACCTGACTTACTTATACTGTCTTTTCACAAAAAGAAATATCATGGCCTTGGTTATTGAGGAACAAGAAGCAAAAATTTACTTTGTTTAAAACGTAGGTTGCAGTCCTGACTTGCATTTCTGTCTCTCCTAGCCTTTTCTGTACTAGCCTAGCAGGTGGGTTTTTTCGCCTGTACCATGCAAAAGTTTACAAATGTGTCAGGTATTTCTTTCTGATCTCTGAAATCCTGTTCAGAACTGGTAAAATTCTTTAGCTGCCTGTGCCCATCTAGTGGCTCCTGTGTTTAACAATATTTGTAATTTTTAATGGTGTTACCTAGTGAGTTTTTCACTTGTGTTTGCATCTTCAATTATTTGCTTTTCTTTCCTCTGTTTGTACATGCTGTAAGTCCTGTAAATAGCTGTTGTTTCTTCTGAAGGTTTATTAAGTGATGCCAGATTCTCAAATTTTATTCAGAGCAAGTTGCTCTTGGCCCTTCTGGTATCAGGAGAGGGCTTGAAAAGAAACTGTAGAGATTCAGATGCCTGGTGGCAAGTACTTGTCCATGCATTTGGTGTTTTATAAAACTTTGGGACCAGATTTGTAACCACTGTATAATTATTTCATTTGATTTTTTGAGTCTATCAATCTAAGATGGCACTTGCTTATGCTTAATATAGGTCACGCTGCTCTCATTTAAGCTTCTGTTTTGGGATTTAGGCAGTAATATGCCACCCTAACCATCAAAATGAGAACTAAAGTAACCTCGTATGTGCTGTTCATCCACGCTGTCATTTCTGCAACAACTTCATCAGCGGGACACAAAAGTTAGTCCTTGTACACTCCCCTGGGTAAGGCATGATGCAGGATCACACTTGATGAAGGCATGCCAGGAGAGGGGTGTGTGATGGATCAGGTGGTGTTTTGCTTTGTCCCAGGGTGGGCCTGTGTGCCAGAGTATGAAAGTTGTTTGGTTGTCTCTTTAGAAAGCCTTTGCTGTGCAAGCCCAAGCTAAACTAACTGATAAGGGCTATCAAATGCTGTATTATGGATCACTGCAGAACACTTAACACCTTCTTTTGTTTCTCACTTCCTGCTGATAACTAATTCTCATGAAGAACTGAACCTTGAGGTCTTTATAATAAACCTAATGGTCATGATGTAGTGAAAAGGTTTACTCAAAGCAGCTAAGTAGGGACAGTTGTTTCTTAAATTAAAGATCTGCAGGCTTAAAAATAATAAAACCTACAAGTAGGAGAAGGATGCTTGAAGAAAAAATTATTTTCCGTGCGTGTACATGGTAGGAAAAAGCCAGTGGTGTTCTGGGCAACGAGAAACCACATCCGGAAGAGATGCAGCTGCTTGGTTTCATGCCCATACAAAGCAAGTGTTGGTGTCATGGGAACTTGCCAAGCAGCATGTTTTCTTTCACCTTTTGTTGGTACTAACTCCTTTGATCAGCACATGCTATACTGACCTCAGTCATTTGTGGCAAAAGCAGCACATTGTCTTTGTTGGAATATAAGATTGGTGAAGAGAAGTACATTAAAAGAATTTCCTGCAAGCAAATGCTGAAATAAATGGGTCTCAGAGCCTGAACATAAGAAAGGACTGGGCTGTGTTTATCTTTTTCCTTGCAAGTGCATCCAGTAACTTGTTGTGATGGGTGGGGAATTAAGAGTCATCATTTCTGCCTTCCTCTCTGTTGGTGATTTCTGTCCCTAAAAGCACAGCTGTGTAATTCATCGAAGCATTATTCAAGGGAGTTGTTTACAGGATCTGCCTGGGGACTGGGGCAAAAATCTTCAAAAGCAGACCTGCAGTCAATAGAGAAAGGTTTAGTTTGTTTGGTTTTGGTTTTAAAGTTGTGTGCACGATTTTCCCCCCATCAGCCTCCCACCTTTTGCTGCAAAACAGATTTAAAGGAGGGGAAAAGAAGTCCAAAGATAGCAGTGATTGTATCACCAGCTAGGGTGAATGGGGGAGAGTAGGTAACGGGTGGTGGCACTGAGGCAAGAGGGGTTGGATCTTGGTTTTCTCTTCTGTTTAAACCAGTTGACTTACACATTTTCCTGCAGGTTGAAGACCAGGACCTCTGTCTTGGTATGGACTAGATTACTCCATTGCACCTCATTGGTGCTTACATACATACCTGCATGTGTTGCTCATGCAGAGTAAAGAAGGGGAGGGAATCTGCTTGAAGCTGGAGAGCTGATGGCTTGTCTGGCTGGGCTCTGTGAATGACCTCCCCCTCGTCTCGGGGAAAGGGGGAAGGCATTGCTTGACTTCCTAGCTGCAGGTTTTTTTCCCAAGAACTAGCTTTTTGTTCCTTTCACAGGAAATCGGTGTATTCTTTTTTATAATAATAAGTTATTTTAAAAATTTTTCTTGTAGATTTATAATAATGTTCTAGCTCTGAGCTCCAATTATTTCATGTACCTAATCAGTGCAAGCTTACAGCAGAACTCCTGCCTTCAAGTTCTCCTCATAATTACTTGTAGCTCCTGCAGAGAAGAAGGGAGTAAAGACCACAAATAAATGGCTGGTCAGGTTAGATGGCATAGTGAAGCACTAGAATAGGCTGTGTAAGGAGGCTGTGAAGTCATCAATACTTGCAAGTGTTTTGAAAACCTCCTAGGCAGCATTGCAGTTAATATAGTAGGTATTATTCAGGTGTTTAACCCTGTCTGTGGTACACAGAGGGCTTTGGAATAGTCCAGAGAAGATAATAGACTTGCTTTTCTTAGTTACCCGTAGACTTAATTAATTCTGTGGAAAAAGTTTAGGAGGTGCACCTAGTACATGTAGTCTGAAAATCTGGAAAGGTAGTAAATTATTGTAAGTCATTCTTCCACAGACAGGCATGGACTGGACTATGCTGTCTGTCAGTCTGTCTTTAGCCTTATTTTTACATTTTTTTTTTAAAAATGCTTTCCCCAGTCTTCTATGCAATGTACTCATTCATCATGCAGCCGTTCACACTGTCTGATCTTTGAAATGGTGGTCACAGCTTGCCCACTTGTCTTGCTTTTTATTTGTATTGGAGAGTTTACTATGCTTTTACCATATATTCCCATAGAATTTTCTAAGCTCTCTTTCTTGGTGTTGCCTTGATATGTAGGTTAAAGAAAATGAAGAATGTCATAAAGGAAAACAGCTCTGTTACTCTTCAAAACAGGTTACATACTTACTTGAGATCTTCAAATTATTGTACTTATTGAGTCAATACATAACTATGCTTTTAGTTGCATTTTAAAATAGGCATTTTATGGTTAATCTTCTAAGCAAGTGTTTCTATGGCTTATCAAGAGTAGTTAGCTAAAGGAATTACTAACAACTTTTACAGAAGAACAGTCTTAGCTAATGACTCATTCTTGCAAAACTTTGAGGTGGAAAATAACAAGTCTCAGTAAACTCTGTGTGTGTTTCCCTTCCCTTAAATGTTTGTCATATAACTAGTTATAGTTCAGGTCAGCCTTGGAGATGTTTTATTTTTAGTTATTTGTTCTATAAGTGCAGGCATTGAGGGAGTTGATCTGTGCAGTGAAGGGCTAGGAAGCAGTCCGCTCTCGCACAAGGTAGGGGCTGTTCTGTGTAGCAGGGTGAGGTTTTTGGTTTTTTTTATTCCAGAAAGGTAGAAAACTTAAAAATTCTAAGCAGAGAGAGTATCCATATTAGGCATTTGAAGGCGTGTTTTCTCCCTACCATCAGCCTCTCCTGAAGCTAGTTGTAACATACCGCAAGGACTCTGCCATCAAAGCAGGGATGAGATAGTTCAAGTTCTTTTGGTTTTTCCCCTTCCTTTGCATTAATTGTGTGGAAGTGTCACTGGAGGAGTTGCTTACAAGGTAGGATCCCCATGACTTGAGTGAACGTGAATTTACCAGCTCAGTTCTGATGTTCAAACTCCAAAATCTCATGAAAAGGGGTGGGGAGAAGCCTTGGAAGTCTTGGATCAGCCCTGGTTGGGAGCAAGAGAATCTTTTTCCCCCATATAAATTGATTTTTAGTTATACAGTCTGATTGGTGTACAAAGAGAAAGAAAGTTACGCTGATCGTCTACCCTGTGAAGGAGGAAGGGAGAGTGTATATGAGTGACCTTGTGCTGCTGAGCCACCACAGCAAATTTCTGGGTAATAAATTTATGTGCAGGCTGTGGAATTAAGCTGGTGCAAGAGTAGCGCAAACTAATACTGCTAGTCATTGCTTGAGAACCACAAGGAGAAAGGAGGCTGGGAAGACAGGGAAAGAAAGAGTAGGGAAGATGAGAGGAAGAAACATGTTAAGAACTTAAAGGCTGGCAGATGGTATTTATTGTATTTAATACAGAGGCGTTCAGTGCCTGCTTTGTGTTTTCTGCAGCAACTGCCTGAGCACATCAGCGACAAACGGGCATGCGAGGTGAAGAATAGGGACCTATTTCTGCAGTATTTATTTAAACAAAAAGCCTGCTTATGTGAAGCCTGAAGAATCAAACCATATATAGAAATAGTTTTGTCTATGCTTTTTTTGAATGTATTTGAGACTGAAAATATGTAACTGAAGAACTCTATGCATGTGGCACACCTGTATAGTGAGATTTGTGATGTATTATTAGCTTTGTTCAGATTCCTTAGGAAATCTTTGGCTTTTGCTGGGAAATCAGTTTCCAACCAGTAAAATCACTGTTCAGTTAATATATGGCAGTTTAGGTCTCCCTCTGTGTCTCTGACTATTGTTTTGATGCATTGTAGCATGCATTGAGTAATACATACTCCTGCCATGGTAGTAGTTACCTGCCATGATTAGAAATAAGCAGGGGAACTAAGTCAGTCATTTATCTGTACCATAAACATGGTTTTATCATATTAAGGTAATGTTATTTGAATAGAGGTTGTCTATTAGCCTGGCTGTAACGCTGTTAGATAAAATTTATTCATGTCACTAATGCCTGTTCTCCAGTGTACAGCACAATGTCATCCAAAAGCTTCAGGCAATTAATTTCACTAATGATGACTGAAAATGTAGATGACTTGTTCTTAGCTTTTTTCTGTTTTCGGTCACTAGTTAAGGCCAGTAGGGGACCTAAATTGAAAAGATTTCAGAAGTGTTTCAAAGACTGGCCTGATTTTGATCTTCCTTGAGGTGAGTGAGGATTTGTGGTGCTTTCGGGCTTTCCTGAAGCCAGGAGAGCACCTCAGTTGTCTCATCCTTTCAGCAGAGACATTCATATGGCATGGATATGCTCTGAGAAGGAGATACATTTCACTTAGCGAAGAATAACCCCTCATACTAGACCTCTGCTTTGGTGCAGAAGTTTTGTGATAGCTTTGACAGGAAGCAAACGTGTCCCTTAACTCCTCTTCTTTTCCGTCTTGACAGACAGCTCTCATTTAGTCCCATGGTCCCCCCAGCTCAGTACATGGGTTGCTTGAGGAGAGCCACTGCTTTTAGATTTTCTTTTTCCATCTCCATGGAGATCGAGCTCTCCAAGCTTGTTGGCTTTACTGACTCACCTCAACTTCCCATGCCCCAGAGCAAAGTGATTTTGAGGTATTTAACAGTGATTTTGGTGTTTCCCTACCCCACCCTTCCTCCGCTCCCCATTTGCTTCATCAATTCATCAACGAAGGGATGTGCAGATAGTTATACTATTAATAACTATTCTTGGCTCTGCACACTTTGCCAGCCACCCACCTTGTCTTTGATGTGGGGATGGATGTTCTTCATCCAATCAGAGCTATTGGCTTTGCTCTGGATGATTGACACACCCCTGTCAAATGTAGAATGCATCAGCTGTAGCAGGGCAAGTTAACAGAATGATGCATAAGGTGTACATGTAACAGACCTGGTTCCAGGTGTCTTGTCCAAGCTGCTTTCTAGTCTATAGTTGTACAGTTTTTAGAGAAGCATGAGGACCTGTATATGGCAGGAATAGGTGTGTTTGTTTCACCTACAAGCTTGTTCTGTTCTTCATGTAATTTTGTTTACTATTGTAAACCATAAATGCTAATTTTACATGTATTTTGATAAAATAATTTGTAACGTTGAATTTGCAGTTTTCACATAAATGAAACTCCTTTTTCTCAGTATCACTGTGGAAAAATTTCTGCTCCCTCTTTCCATGTAATCTCCTTATTTCCCTTATCTTCTCTGTCCCCCGCCTTCCTGTACCAAGATGTATGACTGTGGTTTATGTTCAGCATTTCAACTTCATTACAGCCCTTTCTTTGCCATGTGCTGTTGAGATGACTGATGCTTTTCAACATGTTACTAATTTGTGGCTTTGCATATGCTATGTACATTCATATATTTCTTGTTATTTATTCCAGAGATGGTGATGTTGCTGGAATGGTGGTCAGGGACTGATTGCACCCTCTACACTGACCCAGAGAGTTACCACAAGTATGGGAAGGAGAATGCCATCGTAATCCTTAATCACAACTTTGAAATCGACTTTCTCTGTGGTTGGAACTTTTGTGAAAGATTTGGGGTCTTGGGGGTGAGTTTTGTTTAGCATTTAAAATAAACTTCCTCTTCTTGGATGTGGAAAAAACCCAAAACAAATTCTCTGTGTTTTTGAAAGTTAACAGATCTGGGCTTGAATTTCACTCAGCCACTGTCCAAAATTAAGAGGGGTGAGCCTAAAGCAATGCAGTGCAAGTATGTGGAATACTGAGACAGGTTTGCTTGGGTGTTCACAGAAATTTTAAAAGCATTGCAGTTAAAGGTGATGAAGGAGATAATTTTTTTTAACCTGTGAAGGTCACTACAGTTGTTTTTCTCTGTGTGCTTGCTAGGTAACTATTACGGTTCATTGTGCTGCAGAAAGATGAGCTGCTCTCTGGTTCTTTCCCAGTAAATTGTAGAATTTGTTTGCTTTCTCCAGTGTAGTCTTACAGATCCACAGTTAGAGTTTGAAT
>NW_010973428.1:1654436-1807278 GCF_000737465.1 Haliaeetus leucocephalus
ACTTGGCAGTGTTAGGTTAATGGTTGGATTCGATGATCTTAAAGGTCTTTTCCGACCTAAACGATTCTATGATTCTAAATTATGGAATTGTTCATGTAGGCAGCCAAAGCTACATTATTATTTGTATTTAACACAGCATCTTACTATATGCTTGGGCATACATCCTCTAAAATATTGCTGTGTTACCTTTCCAACATGGAAAAGTTTTATTGAATATGAAGCATTAGAAATTAGGAGCCTAACTAAATTTCTGGAACAATGGCTTTGAGGGACTAAAGAAATGTGTCTTTCCATCTTGATGTCCCAGAGACTATAATATGAAGGAGTGCTGTATTTCAAAAATAGAGGAAATGGAATCATCAAAAGTCAGTCAATGCTGAGGGCAGCCTGGAGAGCAAATAACTGACATGGCAAATTGCTGCTGCTAATGCATTGTTTGCAGCTATAATGAATTTGTTTTGAAACTGTGAAACAAATTTTGTTAGACATCTTCAGCTTGCAGGTTATTTCATGCTGTTTGTTGCATTCTGTGATCTGTTGAATAACTGAGGCTGGACATATAAATCAAGATTTTCTTTCTGTGATAGTGTAGCTGTGAAAATGCATCTAAAGTAAGCTTGTAAAAATACTTTTTTATATGTGATGTTAGTGCAGTCATTCACAAAACGAGAACTTAATGGGTATTTCCATCTGAACAAACTTGGCCAAAAAGAAATTGACCTAGATCTAAATGCTGTAACTGTAGACAAGTTGTCCCCATCCAGCAGTAATTTCATTAAACATCTGTTGGAATTACACAGTTCTGAGCACTGAAAATGTTTGACTTCCTTCAAGAAGGCAGCTTACATGGAATAAATCAGCACTTTTAAATGAAATTTATTCTGTTGAACAAGCTGATTTGAATGTTAGAGGTGACTGTCACATATTTACCAAAGCACTTTGATAAAGGAAAAGTCAGTGGCCTAAGGCAACTAGAGCTGCATTTTTCCCCTCAGGTCTTTACACAGGAGCAGTGCATGGGTAGATGAATGAAACAGAATAGATTGTAGCTCTAGTTATTGTAAGAGAGATGGTAGCTTCTGAGGGGAGGCCTGATGTATTCCTCCCATACGAGAGCAGTCTTGCCAGTATAATGCACTGAGGAGTTTCCTTTCTCTAATTAGTTCTGTGTCACTAGCCTTCCTTCAGCTCCTAGGATAGATGGGGTGCACAAAATAGCATAAGGTGATTTAGTTTCTTTTTATATGCATCTAAGGAGTCATACTCTCACGTGTCTAAAAGAGTGCTTTGAAATTTTAAAAATGCACCAGCACAGAAAATGGGTAAGAACATGCCCTGGGGAAGAATTCAAACATCTATTCTGCTTTTGTGGTTATACCTGTGCTATGTGACCCCTTAGCTCACAACATCAATTTCTTTGTTTCAATGGGGGGTGGGGGCATGGGGGGGGTGGGGGTGGCACCTTCTCTCCTGCCCCTTGTTTAACTCATATGTTTTTAAAAATGCGCAAAACATTAGAAAATAGCTATGGTGAAATAGTTACTTTAGGTTGCTTTTTGGACTAGGATTCCCGTGTTTTAAAGTCTGGGAGGGAGGACTATTAGATTGTCTTTTCTGACTGCCCACTGGAGGCCTTGTACATCCTATACAGAGCACACTTGCATTTGTTTATGGTAGGTCTTATGATACTGAACACTTACTGTAAATAAACTTTAAGACCATGGCTTTTTTTCTATTTTGTGGGGGTGACACTGTTGCTGTTTGCCTCATTGTGCGGTGGCTTTTGCTAGGCTGTGGCTGACGGCTGCCCTGGTTGTGGCTGAGGCGGGCAGTAGTTCCCTAAGGTTCTAGCCTTCCCTGCTCAGCTGGAAACACTTTGCATCTATCTGTTGGGATTTCTTGGGGCAAAGCCTTGGCTCAGCTGTCTTTCTCAGGCATGTACAGGGAAGAGGAATAGAAGAGCATATGAACTGGTCTGCGTGCTTTGAATGGAAGCTATACTGTACATGGCCTACAACAAATAAGTGCTCTTTGGAGGCTTTTAAAGCTATATGCTAGAACTGTTTACATTTATTTTGGAAACAAGAAAATTACTTGTATGAAGAGTAATTGAGAAAAGGAAAAACAGTAGTGTGGGAAAAAAACAGAGAGCTAAGGAAGGTGGTGGGAGGACAGCCTGTTTCTCTGTTGCCAGTATGGAGAGCTGGAAGAGGAGGCTGGGCTCAGCATTGCTGCTGCCATGCAATAGGGACTAACGACCAACATGCCTTGAAATTGAAATGGCAAAAAGTATGCCGAATCCTACAGCTGCTCCTTGTGGGAGAGCTGGGTTTGGAGTCCTGATCTGGGCCCATCACTGAAATTCTCAAATGATCAAGAAGGAGTGCTTTATTACAAAGTGTTAAATCATTTGGCAGAGGTGATTTGTGCATTTTTAGAAATGGAATTGCCTCATGTTGTCTTCTGCTCTGCTTCTGTGTAACAGTTGCTAGTGAAACTACGTGATGTGCACTTGCCTTCCAGTCTTACGAGCTTTTAGATAACTTAATTATTTAAGGTGTTTTCAAGGAAGGAGAGCAGATGAGAGAAATAAGCGGAGATAAAGAATTAGGTCAAGTCTCTTCCCCTAGTAACCAAATGAACAACAGTGGTTAAAAAAATAACAAAAACCATGCAAATACTTTATGTTGATGGTAATTTCTGCCAGTAAATAATTCCTACTAGTCAAATGCTATGTCCTGGAACCCATCTGCAGAGCACTTTGATGGGGTAGCTTATAAAGATATCATGGATAGAAACTGGACTGTAATCGCTCCATCTATCCTCTAAGAAAATGTTACTGTTTTTCAGGAAAAGCTGAAGCAACAATTTCTACACACACACACACACACACGTGTGCCATTTTATTCATTAAATAACAAAGTGAAACATAAGACAGCTCACCAAGGTGGGCTGGCTTGGAAGGCAGGAAAGAAGCAAGTGGAATCAGTTCTCCTGCCCAAAGGGATGTCAGTCTGAGATGATCATGGAGTTAAGTTCTGGAGTAGGATTAGAGATTTGAAACTTGTTGAATGCTTGATAAACCATAGACTTCTTGTGGAGGGTCTGGACAAATCACTTCAGTGTCTGTCACACCTCTGAGACAGGAACAGTAATTTTATTTATTTATTTTTTAACTCCAGAAGCATGCTTTGAAAAGAAATTCACTAGTGTAAGTATTTCTGCCCTTCCATGTACAAACCTAAACATAAAAGAAGTATTTTTATTGCTGGTGTTTTTTCTAGTGTTGTCTAAGGTTTCTGCCATTGGTAAACCATGCGTGTGCATCAACATATTTTTGTGCAGCAATGGCTCTGTGACTCTACTTGTCATTCAGAATAGGTTTGCGTTTTTTTGTCATGGTGAGTTGACCCAGCTTTGGGGAGAAGTATAGCTGCAAGATATCTTAAAGGAACTTGTGTTGCCACTGTGAGGGTCTGCTTGAATTAAGAATTTTGTTTTATGTCGTTTGGGTCTTTTCCATGGATTCCTCAGTGTTTGAATGAATTTGGCTTGTGTTTTGGGTTTCAGGGTTTGAGTAGGATAGACACACATATATATATATATTTAATTCTGGAAGTCTTCTTTCATGCAGATATCTGAGATTAGATTTGACTGTTCTGTCATATGAGAAAAACTTTTTCTGCATTTTGCTTTTGCACTGGTGTTAAAACTGGGACCAGTCATTACAAATCAATATATTAGTGTCTAACTGTGTATGTGTCATACCCACAGAGATCTTTTAAGTGGTGTAACTCTGGTTTACTTGCTTTGACTCTGTCTTGCAGAGTTCCAAAGTGCTTGCAAAGAAGGAGCTCTCCTACATGCCCATCATTGGCTGGATGTGGTATTTCCTAGAGATAGTCTTCTGCAAGCGTAAGTGGGAGGAAGATCGGAAAACAGTCATGCAGAAGTTGCTGAATCTCCGGGACTACCCTGAAAACTTTTGGGTGAGTCACGACTAACAAGTGGAGTGCGAGGTGCTGTAGTGCTTGGGAGGGATGAAGGGCGTAGACAATATGTGATAATTGCCAGGTTGCTCCCGAGAACTTTGATTCATGAGCTTCCTGGCAGTATCAGGAGAGTATTCTCTAAGAAATGAATTCTCTCTTGAATTTCCCATGTAATAGTCTGTCTTGCCTGTTTTCTTTGCCTGTAGTATGGAGCCCTACAGATGTTACTGCAAAAATACCTCTACTGTGATCCATTCAGTAAACTTTGTGGTCCTCGAAATACAGGAGCTGGAGAGGGGTAGATGCAGGGGTTCACGGCAGCGTAACATAAGCATGTGACAATATTGTAGTGAAACACATTAGCTGTATTCTTTACCTAAGCTCCCCTCTCACCTTAGATTGCTGAGGTCATACTAGTATTCTCCCCTTCCATTTCCCTGTGATTCTGCCATTCCTGTGAAGGTGCTAGGTCAGACATGGCCCTGTAGAAGTGGAAGCCACAGATAAGTACCTGGTCAGAGAATTGGCCCCTGGGGCTATTGCCTGTGTTACAGAGGGAGGATTGGTGTCACCTTTCAGTAACAGGAAAGTATTACTTTTTGCATCACCATCATTTTTTAGTATTGAGCCTGCCTGGCATTTCCTGGTCTGGGAATGGAAAGCCTTTGAATTTTTTCTCTTCTCAGTAATCAGGAAAATCCTAGTTCTCATGAGCTGGTGATGGTGACAGAGGGATTCAGTTAAGGAAATGGTACCTTAAGCAGCCTCACAAAGGCCTACAGAAACTAATGCCTAAGAAGCAGTTTCCTAGTGTAGGTTTATATGCTGTATCTCTCATTCTCTGAAACAAAACTTTTTTTTTAATTGTCATTGATTTAAATGAACACTAAGCAATCAAAATTAAGCTCTATGCTTGGATAATGATTAAATGACTTCCAGGCAGGAGGCTGTCTAGCAAAGGGACAGTTCTTGGTTTCTAGTTCTAATCTGTCTCACAGGGATTTGCCTGTGCTCTGTGACTCTTAAAAGGTGTTGAATGCCTTTCTGTATACCTAGGCAGTTTAGCACTAATTGGTGAGCACAAATTGCCACCTTTATATACTGCTGTGGAGGGATTACTAAGAAGGAGCTATACTTACAGTAAGAGGGACACAGCTGATGTACATGTGGAGTTATTGCAATGTGGAGTTTTAATTTGCCTTTGTATGGTGACATAATGTCAAAAGGCACAGCAGTAGCACCTTGGAAGGTGGACAGACAGAGCATGCTAAGTGGGCTAGAGGGATTTTCTCATCAGTTTCTGTATGTTTCATCTAGCTGTTTAACATTATGCATGTGCTATGTGAATAAATGTGCTCTTAGATGAGCTGGAACTGAAGCTGGCTGCTTGGCTCGTTCTCTTTAGTCTCCGTGTCTTTGTTGGCTAAATCTGTGCTGTGCGTTATGAGGACTTGCGCAATTTGGCAATGCTTTCTGATGTGTTAGTTTGCATTCAGGCTTGGCAGAAAGCAGATGAGCAGGTGGTAAATCTCCAAAGATCTGTCTGCTCTCCTCTGCCTGCCAGTGGCAAAATTGTAATCATTTGTGTCTAAGCGCTTCCACTGTAGAGTTCATAAGGGGATGAGGCTTTCAGTTCTCCTGCATCTACTGCCCTACATCTGTTACCAGCTCAGTCATTGGTGTCAAAGTTACTGTTTGCAGTTGTCAGTGGTCCTCTTGCCACAGTGAAAGCAAGCGGGTTGGCACTTACCAGGTTTTAGATAACGTGACACTCAAACACCTCACCATCAGGGAGAGGTTTGCAACAGGAGGTATGTTTTGAGTGTTTTCTAACATCTCATTAGAGATGGAGTGACTCATTTAGAGAAATCAAGTCATTCTGATAGCAAGTAGCAGAGCAGATGTTAAAGCTTAAAGGCTAGATTTCAAACCAGAGGATGCCAAGTTGGATGGGTGGGGGCAATTGAGAGGGCTTGGTTTTGGCTTTTTGGGGTAGGTTATTTTTGACTCCAGGGCAATTAAATTACCTAAATGTGTATGTGGCTACACCTGTTCCTGCTAACAGTGTTCATTTGGGCAGTGTTGGTGGGAGTTAGAGAGGCCTCTGGTCAGGCAGATGTAGAAGACATGAGCTGCTGTCTAACTGTAGTTCTCTCTTGGTTTTAGTTCCTGATTCATTGCGAGGGCACAAGGTTCACAGAACAAAAGCACGAGATTAGTATGCAGGTAGCTGAAGCCAAAGGTCTGCCCAAGCTGAAGTATCACCTACTGCCACGAACAAAAGGATTTGCTGTCACCGTGCAGTGTTTGAGAAATGTAGGTAAGGAAAGTCACAAGGAACAATGCTAAATGGTTATTTCGTCTAACTGTTGTCACTTTGCCATGCTCTTCTTTTGCCTGTAGCATGTGTCCTAGCAGAAAAGCCCTGGGATCCTTTCTGACCTTCCTTCCACTAGCCTGTGAAAATTAAAGATTAGGTTTTACTAACAAAGTGCTGGGGCAACCTCGTTATTTGTTTGTTTGTTTGTTTAATTTTCTGTTACTGTGAGTCTGTAGCGGGGTATCTGAAGTTTCATGTTTTGTACCTATTGCCAAAGGATAATATATCTTAGTATTTACTAAAAAATCCTATTCTAAATGAAGCAAATACTTCACTAGAGAATCTGAGGCAGTGTGTCTTAAATCTTGTGGTAAATATCTGCCTCAACACCAGTTTTAAATCAAAAAATATTCTGCTTTAAATTTCTGTATAGATGTACTCTTTAGTGGAGCTGGGGAAGGTCAGCAGGCCTTGGCTGAAGATACATGTAGGTGAAATTGATAAATAAATTATTTCTACATTATGGAACATGAGTAAGTTTTTCTTAGTTAATGTTGTTCTGAACTCCCCCCTCCCTGTTATTTCTGGTTACTTGCATTTGCCAACTTTAAAGTGACATCAGTGAGAATATGGCACACATGGCTTTGAAGTGATTTTCTTTGACTAATACAATCCATCAAAGTCTTCTGCTGTGTACTTCATGGGCAAAGGAAAGACAGTGCTAAGTAGCCATAGTGCTACAGTGTCTTTGGGGTTTGGTAGAAATCTGTGTTGTTAGAAGGCTGATATGCAAGAAAGACAAAGTGGCTGGTGGTTTAGAAGAAAATGTTCTAGCTTCACTGAAGTTAATGTCAAAACTTCTTTTGTCTTTGAAGACGTGTTTTCATGTGGCAGATCTGGGATAGCTGCTGTAAAAAAAGCTTGGCAGTCAGCTGTCTTGCTATCTGTCATGTTTCTTCTACATGTCCTCTTGCAAGTCAGGTAGATGGTATCACTGTTGTAGCTTGTCAGGCATCCACAACTTTCCACCCCCAAAATGGATAGCATAGCTTGGATCTTTTCTGATATGTGAAGTAATAGTAAGTATTTGCAGCTCCCTTAAGGGCACAGTGTAACCTTCCCTTTTGTATAAAGGCGACTGTTTTGCTGAGGGCAGGGGGTGGTACACTTGAGGCATTGAAGAAGAGCTGAGTCAAAACTCTATGTGACCTCCAATGCCCTGAGCTGGGAATCAGGGACAGGTTATTTTGGTGGTGATTTTGTTCTTTTCACTACTCTGTGTAAAGCGAATAAAACGTATGATTGTGGACAAGTAGCTGATTTGTGGGAAAATGTTTCAAAAGGAAACAATTTTAGGGAATCCAAGTGACGTTTATAAAAAGTTTTAGGCATTCATATGACACACTACAGTAACACTTGTTAGGATCCTAAATATCTGAAATACCTTCAGAAAAAGAAGACTGAGACTGCTGGATTATTTGTATACTTAGGGAAGTGTGTGTCACTCCTTTAATTCAGAAGCTGTGACTTGCTAGATCAAACAGGGTAAGGCTAAAATGAAGGTAATATTTCTCTGGGAGGGTTCAAGGAGAAATGCAGAGAGTCATAACTTCTCATAGATAGTTTTTGTTGGAACAGTATAGCTTAAAACCCCAACCAACAAACCTCTGAGGGAAACAGCTGATGAACCCAGATCAGTGTTGCAAATTCTTCTGGGTATGTTGCTTTACTTGCCTTGTCACTTTTTGCAATGAGAGGGAGATAATAAGCGTTAACTGTCTGGGTTACTGTATGTTTCTCTGCTATAGAGACAAGGGGTGCATGTGAAGAGCGTTTGAAAGGCCTTTGTAAGCAATTTCTTATTTTTAGAGTTCCTTGTAACATTAATATGTACGGGTAACAAGGAAGTCCATAAATGTTTTTTGAATAGAGAACGTGATGGAAGTCTGGTTTTGACAGTCCATAATCTAGAAATGTAAATTCTGTCTAGAAATTATTCCTTTCTTGCATGAATATTGATAGGATTTGACCACTTATCACTTAATCTGCACTGACATTTGGTACACACGTTGTAAGCAGTAGCATGTTATTGTAGGTGTCAATATATGCAGAGGTATAGCCTCTGTAGTAATTCGGCCATTTTTTTTCTTTTTAATATTTACACTGGTAAATAGTACTATTTGACTTGTTCACTGTAAATCAGTGAGCCCTGAGTCTCATTGTTATGCTCTGCCTTATAATGTGGCCCAGCAAGTGACTGTATCCCTCTATTACAGCCTCAAATTACTTGTTCCAAACAGCATCAGTGTGACTGTTGAATTGCTGCTGTGTCTGCAGAAGAAGCAAAGGCAGCATGCAGGTGTTCATAACTTCAGTTCAGTGACATCTCTAATGATCTACAAGAATGACTCTTGCAGGCTGACCTGTCTCTCTTGCAGTACAATTCACATTCATGTCAGTGGCCAAGCCTGCAGTGGGGTATCCCTGCATGTCTCTGAAAGTGAGAGACTGGTGCTGAGCTGCCTGAGCCCATTTTAGGGCCTGCCACTTAGGCTAATGCTCTTTCTGCTCTTCCGCAAGGGGTGGTGGGCCTGGCTGCAGTGCCTTGCTAAGGGAGAAAGCTGCAGCATGACAGAGCAGTGAAGGCAAGCCAAATGTTTGGATCCAGTTCCAAGCTGGGTGTGACAGAGGTCAGAGTTTCCTTTTCCTCTGTTCTTCATTCCTCCTTTCTGACAAGGGTGTGATGCAACCTGGCTGAGGCTGTAGTACTATAGGATGGCCGGCTGGCTGGTTTCTGTGGCTGTAGTGGAAATTCACCCACAATAGCAGTCATCACATCTTGGTCCTTTTCAAAACTTTCTATCAACTCTTAATGCTGCCTGGTGCAGTAGTTCTGTGCCTGTTGGCAACAGGCATTGGTGACATCAGTCTGGCAAGTCCACCTGTTTTGAAGAACTTAGCTTCAGAAGGAGTTTATTTAACGTGCATACATGGGAAACTGCCTCAATACCAGTGATGCCATATCTGTCAGCATAAGCAGATGTATTTGGATAAAGATATCTTTCACACAAAATAACAAGCGAAGAACCTTCCCTCCTAACTCATTTCTTTCATAAGTGATAATGGAATTCTTTTCAGAGAGTTATTTTCACAAATTCAGATCTCTGCACACAGTTTGATTCTTAAAGGAGTGCTTTTAATATTTTTTTAACTTGTTCTGATAACAAGTGGCCATCTCTAACAGTTTGGTAGTACAGATGCAGCCCCCAGGAACTTCATTTCTAGAAGCTGTTTGCTGTCTTAATAAATGGCTGTTAGGTGGTAGAGTTTGCTACCTGTATTGTTCGTGGAAGCAAATGAAAATACAGCTCTGTTTCTAAAACAGTCATCTATTACTTACAATAAAAATAAATGTCATAAGTATTACAAAAGATATATTTAACTGTTACTTTTATTGCCTGGCTGTATATCTGACAGTTCCTTTCAGCTGTTTTGATTTAGTTAAGACTTGTATTTAAAAATTGGCCTCATGATGGATTGTAGATAACTCCAAGTTGTCAGCCTTTTCCTCCAATGGTGCATGCTGAGAACTACTGTCTTAGAGGGAACGCATGAGAATAAATTCCAGGGTGATGTTCTCATAGGGTTCACTATGACAGTGTTTGGGGGTTTTGCAATTACTTTTTTTTCCCCATGAGCTGCACTTCAGTCCTGGATTTTTTTCAAAATTTAGTGAGGGTCCTGGTCATCCTCCTGAGCAAGCTACCAAGTTTGAGAGCCTGAATGATTTTTGATCAAGATGACCAGAGCAATGAAATGTTAAATCAAAGGATTGTGTCAAGGTGGCTGTCATACCAGCAGTACAGTGAATTCCACTGTCTTTTCCCCTCCCTTTCCCAGCCTTCACTTCAGATCATTTTGTGCTAGTATGAATAACTTAAATGTGGACATCTTCTAAAAGACGAAAGAACAAGTGCTGCGTACATCATGCTTTCCTTTATTGCGTCCCTATTGTCATTAGAGTAATCAGGCTATTAAAGAATAAACTAAGAAGCTTACCCTGTATAAACCAAATTGAGCCCTTGTCTTCCTTCAATTACATTGGATTAGTAAATTAGAGTAGATTAGTAAAATCCTTCTACACTAAGAAGCTTAAAGAGGGAGGTAGATAATTTATTCAAAAAAAGTAATTTCCTACTTATATTGTACAGGGAGAGCAGTGTGCTTGTAGCAGATTTTGGCTTATGTGTTGTAGTTTTGAGTTTGGGCTAAAAACCCAACTGTAGTAGGAAGAGCATAGAGTTGTTAATGAGGGATACAGTCAGTATGCAGTGACAGGGTTTTGGCCTCTGTTTTCAGGATTTCCTTGCAGCACTGAAGCCAGGCTGTTCTGTTCTGTGCTGTGTGTGAATTCTGTTTTGCAATAACAAATGTTTTGGTGAGTTTCTGGGGGCTGAATGTCGTGACCAAGCCATATTTAACTCTCGTAGCTAGAGAGGCTTCAAAACCAAAAGCAAATCTGTTCTGTGTAATAAAAGACTTTCTTAGGTGGGTCAAGAGCTCTCACAGTAAAGGTTCATCACAGTGTTCATTATTGCAAAACTCTAGAGCAGAAAACCTAAAATACAGCAAGCTACATGTGAAGTGCATGTCAGTCACACTTGTGACAAAAAAAAGAAAAAAAAAGTTTCATTGCTGTCATTGATCTTAGAATTCATACTACGATGTACAATTGGTTTTCAGTGTCAGGAAAATTAATTGCGCTCTGGTGATTTTGTGACATCAGGAAAATAGCATCTCAAAGGACATGTTCAACTAAATTTTTTGAAACACTTTATGTAGTTTAAACAGTGAACACTTTTTCCATGGAAACTGCTTGTTAATGCTGTCTTAGTTTAACTACAAATGACCTTTGTAAATACTTTTACTGTTACTGTGCAGTCCTGAACTGCAGAAACAGTGTTTTCTCAGGGCTCAAAGTTTGGCTGCAGTTTTGTTCTGTGGAACTTCGATGTTCTATTCCTCACAGCTGCATGTGTTCATAGCAGCAGCCCAGCTTACACAGGACATGGTCTGTTATTCTGTCTCTGCCTTTGCCCTATAGCAAGTGCCTCAGTTACCAAATAATGGGCACGAAGGGGAGGTTGTTTTGAACCCCAGTGATTCATAGTTGCATTAAGCCCTCTTACTGTAGGATGTCTCTCACACACTTTACCCATTCTTAGTCAAACTGTATGTGTTGCTTATTGTTTATAAAGTGTGTATCTGCCTGGTTATTTACCCAGATTTGCGGGGGAGTTGTGTCATTCACAGTGAGCTGAGAAAGCTAATAGGTTTTCAACCATTTGACTCCTAGGATGTCCTAGGTATATTAATTGTCAGAAACTGTAACTGCGTTCCCAGTGCCCAACATTCTGCACCTGATGGGGAAGGAGACA
This sequence comes from Haliaeetus leucocephalus, assembly GCF_000737465.1. NCBI lineage: Eukaryota > Metazoa > Chordata > Aves > Accipitriformes > Accipitridae > Haliaeetus > Haliaeetus leucocephalus. The sequence goes on from NW_010973428.1 coordinate 1,666,187, forward strand.
AGGGTGGAGAGCAAACCTTTTATTCTGCTGGTGTAGTTCCTGAAAGGGTCACTGGTTATTTTGCTTCTTAAAACCTGCATGTTGAATATTCCGTCATCATCTTTACCTTGGTGACAGCTAAAACTATGGTGCTATTGCTGATGACTTCGTATTAAATATGCTCCTTGTCTGAGAAAGAATGACTTATTTCCATTCTATTACTACAGTAATCACATAACCTGTTTCTCTTCTTATAGTTTCTGCAGTCTATGATTCTACCCTCAATTTTAGAAATAATGAGAATCCAACGTTGCTGGGAGTTCTAAATGGAAAGAAATATCATGCAGATTTATATGTAAGGCAAGTAATCCATATTTTAATTCCTTTTTGGCATACAGGACTGTGTACTTGCAATCACAATTGCATAAATAAGGAAATACTTTCAAGCAGGTAATGGACAGCAAATCTCTACCAACCTGGCTTCACGTAACTGCAGATAAAAACTCATATGGCATTGGAAGAGTTTCTTTTAAAGTTCTGTGACTAGAAATATGTGGGGATTCTATAAAGGTCAACAGGATTTTTTGTTTGTTATTTTTTTATTCATTTGTGTGTCTATTTGTCAGCTCCACAGTGGGACCTCTTTTCAGTCATTTGGCCAGAATACCAAACATCTACTAAGTTTTCAGATGGAGTGGCTTTATACCTCTCTCTGGCACAATAATTTCCACTCACGTGGAGGCCAGGCTCAGGACTGTTCCCATCTCTGTTTGGTGTGGTTGTTGATGTATTTGACTGCCACTCCCTCCCTACCAAAAAGGGGGTTGTTTAATGAAAAAACAGTTACCTGGATTCTGTATCATTAGTGTTTCTATAAGTGATGAATACCCCATTTGCTTCCCATAATCTTAACGGGAATGGGCCAATTCCAAGGCCCTTATTCCCAGGCCAGGCTCTACCAGCAGCACCCATGCTGCAGGCACTCAGGGCATGTGATGGTTTAAGGTTGGAGCATAGGAGCCTAGAAGTGATGCCACGAGTGATCAGGAGTTCATCATAAACCAACTGGACCAGCCAATTATACCTATAAAGGGGTTATCTTGGGTACTGACATGAAGTGGAGTAGGGTGACCTTTTCTTCTTACCTTCTGTTTTCTGCCTGTTTGAAAAAATATTTCTTCAGAACTGTTTTTGCCCAAGGGTAAAAAGAAACTTTCTCTTGATTCCTCAGGCTGCAACCCGAGTTTGCATTCCTACTTGGCTCTCGTGGGTAGCTCAGCCTAGTGGCCTTGTGTTTGGTGTACATGGCCTGGCTGGCTAGTGTTCATGGAGGAGCAGCTGGCCCTACCTATGTGGGCCATTCCTAGAGGCATAGGAATGCACTGTAGAGGTGTGCATCTTGCTGTGTCTCCCTTTACACCCTTCCAGCCTGCTGCCAGTCAATCTAGCACAGCATGGAAATTGCTTTTCATGACTCGGGCTAGCTGTTTGCCCTTCTGTCCTTTTAAGCTTCCTGAAAAGCTATTGCAAGCAGGGTAAACCTCATGGCAAAATTTGTTTTGGCAATTAATTGGGGACCATCACAGATGTTCTTCAAAATCTTCCATATTTGCTTATTGATGTGCTGTAGGTGTTGCACTCGGTGGAAGTTTGTAAAATTTGGATGGCCTTGTTTGTCTCTGCTTAAATTCTGTTGACTTCTAATGTTTGTCATTTGATGGCTTTCTTAAATAAACGAACAAAACAGTAGTGTTGCACCTCTTAATTTATTAACTGTAAACAGGAGTGTCCCGACTGTGAAAAGTGCTCTCTCCTGTGCTGAAGAAAGTTAATTTGATGTCGCTCTTAATGGATATTAATTAAAATATATGCTATATTGAAAAAATTAAAATTATTAAAAATTGCTATTAGCATACCTAAATGAGGATGACAAGGGGATTTTTTTTTGTCACAGGATTATTGACCAAAATTCATGTAATGTGATGAAAACTCTGTTTTGTCAAGAGAGGGTTTTTCAGTGATAGAAACCATTTTGCTGGAAATTATCCAACCAAGCTGCACGTAACAAAAAATACAGGAATTGGAAATGTTGCCTGAAAAATACTAGAGTGCTTTACCCTAGGTATAAGGAGAATAGTTCGTTTTTTCTCTCTGCTGCCTCGCTGATTAAATACAGCCTTGAACTCCATAGGCGGGGGAAGAAATGAATTCACTTAAAACCTTTGTTTGGAAACAGAAAACTGCAAACCTTAATCTAGAAAGTGGCTCTAGTGAGCTCAAACATAATGCATTACTATTTCAGAAATCTTAATTTCTAAATTTCAGATACATCTAAAAACTGAAGGTGGCTCTAGAAGCAAACTATATTTTGCTGATCTGGGAGCTGTTACCACAAATTTAAAAAAGGTGGAAAAAGTAGTGAGTCTTCTGTCAGATGGATAATCTATCTGTATAGTTCTGTATAATGTAAGTGCTGTTCATAGGAGCTGAAGTATTTAATACTCTTCAATTTCTCTTGTTTACCATTGGCAGGCGGATTCCACTAGAGGAAGTCCCAGAAGATGAGCAGGAATGTTCTAACTGGCTCCACAAGCTGTATCAAGAAAAGGTTGGTTTTTTTGTCTAGACAGCACTTGCGAGCCACTTAGTGCCCAGTTATTTATACTGCTAGTAGACCTTTACAGTGTGTATACATAGTGGTCCTGCTTTGGGGGCTTGGGGTTGGTTGGTTGGTTGGTTTGTTTTTCAGGATAAGTGCTCTGCTTCTTCAGACACAAACTGGTCTTGTGCTGTCAGTCATGATTGCCTTTATTTTGTACTTAGAGCAACAGGAAGAAAACTTGAGCAAGCCTCCATAGAGTAGTTTTAGAACTCTTCTTTAGAAAGTTGCATAAGGATACGAAAGACACAACTACCTCCTGGTTGGTAGACGGACTTCTTCCCCTTAAAGGCACTTCCTAAATCAAGAAGTAGTTTGTGGGCTAAATGAAGTATGTTTTGCTTTAGTGTATTAGAATTTTTGTCCCTTGTTTTACCCTGTCTTTTTTTACCAAGGCAAAGATCTAATATTAATAGGACAGGCTCATAAATTGCTTTCACATTGTGTGCATAGAAGGTATGTATTTAAGATTGCTAATTACATAGGATGGGGGCAGAATAATAATGACTGTGCATTTGTAGATGTCCACTGATTTTTTTTTTTTCTTTTTTCCTCAGAATACTTTCATATGCATCCTTCAGACTTTCAGAATCTGTTTCTCATGGGTTTTGTTTTTATGAACATAGGAGATAATGGTTGGGGGATGCGCTCTTTGGATAGAGGCAGCACTCCCATTTCAATCAGTGGGAGTCATAGGTATGCAAAACATGAGGGCCTAGCAGCTCAGTTTGCTCCAATAAATTGATCTAAGTTATCTATTCAGGCTGGAATACAGCAGTGCTTTGGATTCTGAAGTAATAGAGTATAGCTATGCTCTGGTTTCCTCTCATTGGGGCAGCAAAATTCTGCTGTGTTATTTGTTGTACACTGAGAACACCACGTTAGCATTTCTGTATTGACTATGTTCTAGTCTTTCTCGGCTTCAAACCATGACTGTCTCTGGTTTAATTAACAGCCCCGCTAAGTGGCTTGCTTACAGGAATATGAAAAGTAAATGTGTGTTGAGACCTCAGTTGTAGACCTACTAGCTTTGTCTCTGATCTCCGTTCTTGCAGATTGTGCCACTAACACCTAATTCAGACATGGCCCCTAACACCTTTCTGCAGAAAGGCATCATGTTACCCGTGGGCCCGTGCTCTCTGCAGGCATTGCAAAAGTCCACCTTCTGCTACTATGACTTTATCTGTAACCCTGTTTCATGTTCCTAAGAACTGTTTAGACATTTGCAAGACAAGAACATAAATCAAATGAGAATGTGATGATTTTTTTCCCGAATCTGTTATTACATAGTTTAAAGTAATTCACTTGAACTTTTTTCTGTTATTCCCTCTTTCGCGAACGCTCAGTTGTTTCTAGTGCAAACAGAGCATACATCTATCCTGCTTTCTTCATAACAACTTAATTTGCTGGTTGGTTAAATCCATAGTTTCCTGTTTAAGTATAGGAGGAAGGAATGCATGTTCAGATTTTGTTTCCATTAAAACTATTCTGGTTGTGTGGCATTTTTTTGGTTGTTTTTTTGTGTCTTTGGTGGTGGTTTTGGTTTTTTTCTGAAGGTGGCAGCATCTTCCTCTTCCTTCAGCTGTTTTGTATTAGTGAAACTGTTACTTCATTGCAGTCATTCCTGGTTTACACAAGCCCATGTCTCTGTAAAATCAGACTGGGAGAATATGGAGTGGGGACACCTTCTTCAAGAGTTCTGAGATGATGAAAGCCCACCTGCAGAGTAAAAATGCAATTCTGTTTCACCTTTCTGCCCCGCATCTTTAAAAACATAATTGGCTCTTAGGTTGGATAACAGGGAGCATTGCCACCTAGGTGTTGTTTCAAAAAATGAGGTCTGTTTCAGATTAATGTCTTCAGAGTCAGTAAACATTTATGATAAAATGAAAAAAACCTGTATTCAAAGGGCAGTAATTCATTGCAAGATAGGCACTCATCCCCTGTTTTGTCTATTTTGCTTGTAGCACTCCACTTTCTGTTTCAAAGTAAGACAAGGTATGCACACTACTGAAAAACAGAGCCCCTATTGTATGTTGCATTATGGTTGCATGTGCCGTTGTTTATGCTCAGTGATTTTCATAATTTTGCCGTACCTTCTCAAGACTTGCATACTGGGTGCTGAATTATGCTCTAGTAGTATGATGTAGTAGGTGGGGAGTGTCACAGGTACTGAGGTCAAGGCTGGAGTGCCATCCACTTGTGATGATCAGGGCCACAAAGCTGTTTGAATGAGTAATGAGATCAGCAGTTAGTGGACATGAAGGGACATGACTTTTTTTTTTTTTCTTCTTTTTTTTTTAATTGTCATTAATAAAGAAATAAGAGTCTTTGAGAAAAGCTTGTTCTGTTGATTTTACCTCATTGCCTGATCTCAGTTACATGTACCTCATTCTGAGATACTGCTCTCTGGGAATCTGGTGTGTTTATGTTCTTGCTACTTATCACTTAATTTTCTGGTTTAGCCACTGCTGCAAATGCAATGAACAGGGCCTTGCCAGATACACAGTGTCACTGTGCTATTCTAAATCGGACAGTGTTCTCCTTCGTTTTCCAGGCTTACAGTGAGTACCATGTCCACATGCTTCTTCCTCACCTGGGATGAATTTTGTCTTTCTATGGCTGGCCAGCACTGTTAATGCCAAATTACAACAGAGGTGCAATTTGTGTTGCACATTGGCTTTTCTTTTTTTCATTTCTTCTCTTTTTTTTTTTCTTTTTTTTAAACTGCCATTGCTAGAAAGACTGCCTTTGACTTTAAAAATGACCAGGTTGAGCACCCTAGTGCCTGGTCTGAAGAAGTACTGTATAATAGTCACAACTCTGCTAGCCCTTGCATGTTTGTTTTCTTTTTTCACCTCCTTAGAGCCTCAGTGCCTGAAATAGAAGTTTTGCTTGAGAATCTTAATTTCCATTAAAAAGAAAGTGAGCTTCTAACTCTTCTCACTTGTAAGAGAAGCATGGAAAACAAGGCGTGAAAATATATGCTGAAATGCCCCAGGGAATTAGCAGAGCATAACTGAAGAGGGGAAGTGTACAGAACTCCAGTGTTTGGGAACAAAGGATGTATTTTTGGAAGCTCATTCTTTGTGGGCTTCCTCATGAAAGGGCAGTGGCATACCTCTGCAGTCAGACCTCCCTGGTGGGAGCAGTGGGGAAGAATCCAGTTAGCCTCTCAGAAGATGACGGATGTTCCCTGATTTCCCACCACTGCATTACCCACCCCACTGTCTGAAGTAACTCGAATTTGGTGGGGGCATTAGAGGGAGCATGTTTCTATGTCCAAATATGATACTTGGGTAGGTGGGATTTATTACAAACTGAAAATAGGCTCTGTATGCAGGGGAATGAAAGGAACTTAATGTGGGCGAGGTGGTTAAGGGAAATTTTAAGGTACATCATGGGTTTCAATGCTGACTTGAGCTGTTGATGGGTACACAGGCACCCTTGCAACGGCTTAGAAGACAGATCAATCCACAGATCTCTCTTCTGCAAGGAATGTGAATGTTTTTAAGGGTAAGGAATTGTAACTGAATTGAAGAGCTGTTCCCCACAGTGGTGTAAAACGTGTAGTGGAGGTGATGGCATTAACCTTGTTTTGCCCGTTGTGTATTTATTCCATCTGTCTCAAACTTCTTGGTGAGATGTGGTCAACGGTTTTGCTGCCCCTAATAACGTGCAGAGCCAACAAAGAGAAAACTGCTGCGCTTGTTTTAAGTGAGTCTGTCTTGCTCTCTGTAGTAATAGGCCCCCTAATGGCAATACCAATAATAGTCAGAAATTCTTAACTTTTCTGGGTAATACCTGTATTTAGAAACCTAATTGTATATAGTAGAATTCAATTTACTGATGATTAGTAGCTCTGTGTTAAACCAGTCATAAACCAAAATCCTCGAGGCACTGTAAAGAAAACTTCATACACTGTGTAATTTGTTGAAGACAGCTAATTAATTGGCCATAGTGATCCCAGTACAATCTAGCTCGCACGTGCGAAACAGTCATAATTTTTCAAATCTCAATAAAGAGAGTGCAATGCTTTAATTACTGTGTAGTCTCTTAAAAGCTGAATGTTCCCTTTGAAATAGATAAAATGTTAGCAGCCTGTAATTGCTCAAGTTGCCATTAAATAAGTAAAGAATTGTCTGTGTCAACTGGAGGGTAGGTAAATGTAAAATCATAGCATAGTAGAAATAATCTTGGGGTGGTTGATAAGGACAATCTTGGCTTTGCCAGAATTTTTGGAAACAATCATGAAGTATTCCTTTCTTTGAAGAAATTTAGTACTTCATTCTGACTAAATTGAGGTTCCTTTTTATGTCAGTCTAATGCTGACTTCATTAATTAAGCAGTTTTATGTGACAACACAGATTAATAATCTTTGCTTTTGAACCAGTAGCAACGTTTTTTTTCCCCCACCCACTCTGATGTCTTGGGTTGATCACATCGCTAAAGGCAATGCCGTTCATCCATATGGGCTCTAGAGGAAGGTGCTGAATTCTACGTCTTCTATGCTTTAAAAAACACACACCACAAACAAAAAAAACCAAACCCCACCCCACTGTCTTCCTCATATTATACTAAAAGGGAGTCCTTTGTCAAAACCAGTGAGAGATTCTAAACTGTTTGCATGCTCAACTGTCAGTAGAGAGGTTCAGCGCCCAAACTTCCTTCCGTAAGCTTCATGGGAACAAGATGAACAAGACTGCATCTATGGGACAAAGCAGACAGGAGGGGGTGGTGTTCTTTGGAGTATGGGACAAGACAGTGTCTACTCACCTTTTCTGACAGGGCCATGGATGCTGGTTTAGAGCAGTAGTTGGAGAAAACATTAGGGAACAGAGGATCTGCTGCTGAACATGTAGCCCAAACGCTTCTATAGCTTACCAGCAGTATTTGGCCAGTGGCTGCGGCTCTTGCAGGATGGTCAGGATTGTACGACCCCTCACCCTTCTTGTTTTACTGGGCTTGTTATACTCTCCAGGCATGCCATTTTTCAGGCTTTTATGTGTAGGAGAAAGAAAGGATGCGCACATCAATGTAAGCTCTTTTGTTTTGGACTGGGTGTTCATTGACTTCAAAGTACAAGCTTTCCAGCCATGACTTGTTCTTTGATCTTCCCCCATGGTTACAAGCCTGCAGAAAGACGAACATCAAAGTCAGGAATGGCTAGTTTTATTGGCAGATGGGGATTTAATTGTTGCCCTCCTTTGTTCTACTAGGATGCATTCCAGGAAGAATACTACCGAACAGGAACCTACCCAGCAGTCCCTATAGTACCACCCCGACGACCATGGACGCTTTTGAACTGGCTTTTCTGGGCCTTATTGCTGCTATATCCTTTATTCAAGCTGCTTATCAACATGATCAACAGTGGATCATCACTGACACTGGCTAGTTTTGCATTTGTCATTGTAATGGGTAAGTTTTCTGAAACAAAGATTTATTGAGGCTTACTAAATATAAACATGACTTGTGAATTCAGCAGACCATCTGAAACTATATCCACTTTATCTTGGAACAGGTTAAATAGATTCTTGTTTGTTTGTTTATTTTTGTATAGTTGTATTATTTTTTTTGTAAGAGCTGCATACAAAATGTTCTGTTTCTGCAGAAGTCAGAACAGTAACTTGCCAGTGGGTTGCCTACAAAAGGTTTCTTTTCTTGTGTAGTGTGTTACTGGGTTGCACTTTGAACGCCTAGAATAGATGCTCAAGGATAATTTATTCTGTTGAGAATTTTTTCATCTAATCATAGTCTGATATGTCATCCACTGGAAATGCGTGAACTTGTGATTTATGGACAGCCTGTTGTGGCCATCTACTCTTGACTTAATGTATCACAGGGCACAGAATATCAGAGGTGATGCCTACAGTTCCTGTGGTAGTTCTGAACTGCCTTGGTTTGTGTTTAAACTGGTATGTTATTTAAGAGGAGGAAGGAAAACAAAACAAGCAGCTGGCCCACAGAAAGGGAGGGAGTTCTCATTTGGTGTCCTTCATGGAAGCAGGAATGAGGTCAGTTTGGCAAATTACATCCTATTTGGGTGTTTGTGCTTTTTGGCATATTGGGTGCCTGTTTGAAGAATAAGTTCCCTTCCAGAATAAGTCATATATTTATAAAGCAAATATTTTCTGTGGCTGCACTGACCATCACATGTATTTATGGCTTCATCACCTTAACGTCTGTGTATATTACTATCACCCTTGGAGAAGGAAACAGAACTTCAGTCCCTCTGGCTCTGAGTGAACTTGGATGCAGAGATAGTAGAGTTAGCTTAAAAAGCCATGTCCAAAATAACAACAGAGAAAATGGGGAAACATGAAATGTTTTCTTGTCTCAGAAGTGCATCTAGAAGCGCATCTTTGCTTTCCGCCTAGGAAGTTGTTCCTAACACATAATATTTCTTTGCATTCTCAGAAGTCTGAATCTTGAGCAGGCCCCATGCTAGTCTGATCAAAATGAATTAACTAATGTCCTTTTGCCCATCTGTGAAGAGCTTGATATGGTAGGCACACAATATTCTTTTTCAGAAAGTGCCCACCAAATCAAACCCTGCGTAAGCTACTGTGGGAGCTTCTTACAAAGATAATTGGAGAAGGAAGAATTTGTGTGTGTGTGTGCATGTGTGCAGGAAATTTGCTTCTTGATGCTTTGGGCCAGGGGAAGGAAAAGAAGAGCAAGGATAAGGTCCATCATAATAGTTGGTACATTAATGTGGGCAAGGTAGAGCAAAAGGGAGGGGAATCCTGTGCTCTGGTCCTCACCTGGAGAAATTGTTGGTGCTTTTTACCCTGGGAGTGTTTTATGTAAAGAGTGTAAGAATTTCTTGGAGCAGTGACTACAACTTAGAAGCACCTTTTTTCACCCACCTTACTTGTTGGAAGGCACAAGTGGGGGGTGGGTGTGTGTGTGTGTCCGTCCCCTTCTCTGACTGGTGAATAGGATGGGAGTGAAGAGTGAGCGCTATGGTTGGGGGTGCTCCTCGGGAACAGGAGTTGTTGGCTTCAAATCCCCCTCAGTTGCAGAGAAAGGTCTATTGGTCTCCCCTATGGTTCAAAATGGATATACAACAATGGGCGGGATGAGGTATGGCACCATTGCAAATGCTACCTCCCTGGCAATAGTGCTCAAGAGGGCATTTGTTCTGCCTTTGGAAGAAATGCTGGTATAGTCTGTGTTTGGTACTGGGCTGTGAAACAATGGCCTAATGGGGCACTGAAGCTTAGCTGTTGCAAAATTTTTTAATTTCTCATCTTTCCTTCAGGATTTTCCTCTTAATTCAGTTTCTCCACTTAGTGGGCTGGTTGTTCGGGTGCCATTCCAAAGTGCCTCATTCCTTGTGTACCCTCCACAGGGAGCCTCACTGCATAATTCAGGGTTTCTGGATTTTAACCTCAGGGCTGATGCTTTAATGCTTGGCACTGTGGCATCAGACATGTTTCTGGATTTAGCCCTTATTAATTTAGTTGAGTGACACTTCACCCCCCACCCTAAGTCCGATACCATCTTGCCATTAGTGGCCTTTACAACTAAGTCATGTCTTCTCTCTATCAGGAAATGAGGGAAAGAACCTATGAAGAAAATAAGCTATGATTCTACTACGAATGGACAGCAAAAGAGCCCTTTTTTTCTTTTTTTTTTTTTCTTTTTCTTGCTGCCTTACTCCCCACTTAGCTTTCTTCTGCTTCTAGCCACAAGGAAAGATTAACAAGCAGGCTGGTGTGAGTCCTTTTTTGAATGCAGTGATAATCCAAAGGACTTGTTCTCAGGTTATTTGTAATGCTGGAGCTAACAGAAAACTACAGCAGCAGTCTGCTGCCAGAATGAACGCCTGAGCTCCCAGGCTGCAAAAGCACAACTGAGGAACACATTAAGAATGGTGAGATTAATGGGACACTGTGCAATGTGCATTGCTGCCCCATACATATCCACCACATTTGTGGGACGGTACAGGTTGCAGTCCTTTGCAACCTGTCAGAGACCCCTGAGCTTAGCAACAGCTCTGTTCTCTCTCTGAATACCTGGTGTGATCAAACCCAAAGTGCTTATAATTGGCCAGGATTTGAGTCGCAGCAGAAGATGCTGCATTGCCTGTACTAGAGGTTGTCACCTGATTAGACTCAGCCAGCCACCTCTTGCTGATGAGCAGGCAGAAAGAAAGATGATGTTGTCACTTATTGGCAGATAGCAGCCGCTGGGAAGCTGTGGAGGGAAGAGAATCTGTGGAAGTGGAAGGAAGCTCAGCCTTCAGTAAAAACAAACGAAAAGCACAGCATTTATCCTGGTCACTTAAAAGTGGATGTGTCCTTACTCGCCAAAAGAGCAACAGTTCCCTTTGTATGTTTTAGTCTGTATCTCTTTTACTATATCCCTTTAAAAGCAATGTTACTGCTAGTTGGGAATCATTGGCCTCATTCTGTGGAAGCATCTCAACTGCAGCTAAAGCTGTTGCATTGTTGTAGCCAATAGCTGAGTTTCTGTAGCAGGGCTGTTCTCCCAAAACTGTGCTTTTTATTCTGAGGGGTGTCTCTGTCATGAATGTCCTGGGAGGGATGCAGCTGTCTTCTGACAGAGGAGCAACCAGTATTTTATTTTGCAGTTCTGCCTCCAGCTTTAGGCAAGGTCTCAGAAGTGACTTTGGCAATGGCTGGGACGTAGCAGTAGATGAACACAAATGTACCTGGGAGGTTGTGACTCTTGCTGCCAGTTGAAACTGTCTGCTTGGCAGATCCAGTTTGTAGCGAAGCAGGGAGGACTGGATTTGCTGTCTTCCAGTGTGAGTGGTAATTGGTACCAGGTGGCTTAACAATTAAAGAGGAAGCTTTTTCTGTAAACCAGAGGGATTTATTTACCATTGTGATCAGATGATGAAGCTGCCTTTTCACATTGCTCCTAGTAGACTGTTTCCCTCTGTTCGTTAACTGAAGCAGCACAGGTAGCATTTGGGACGTTATTTTTTTGTATGGTAATTTGACGGCTCACCTGATACTCTGGAATCCAGAAGCTTATTGCAGTCCCTAATAGCCCATTATAAGTCAATTTCTGTTTCTAAGGGCAGATTTCAGTACCTGATAACATCACCTTTATTAGCATAGGTGCAGATAGCACAAGATGTGCATAACCCTTCAGTGATGGGAAGGAGCAGAGAAACTAGGAGGTCCTTCTACCTGGTAGCCTCTGCTTTGTTTTCAGAGTGTCATTTGTCTTTTGGACAGTCTCTGCTAATTGTGCTCTCCAGTAAAACACGGACTGGCTTGTAAGTAACTGGCTGTTCAGGTGGAAAGAGCGGTAAAAGAAATGCCCCAGGGCGGTCAAGCTGAAGTGAAAGCACTGTAATACCTCAGACCCTAACTCTCAGATCCAAGGAATGAATAACCAATGTATATATAGCTCTGCTGGTTCAGCTCAAACACTTTCAGCCCTAAATAAACAATGTCTCCTCTTTATACTGAGAATGCTGAGCCATCCCCTCTTGCTTTGCTGTGCAGCAGTTTGGCTATTTATACTTATAACAATCATTGCATTGTGCTAATATCTAACTACCAGTCTGGGACCAGGAGCCCTTTGTGATACTACTTGAACCAACACAAGGTGGTCCCTGCTTGCTCCAGAGGTTAAATGCTCAAGCAGTTTGAGGGACAAAAGTCTCTTCTGAAAACTGGCTGTAGTTTCATAGGACAGACACATGGCAAGAGATTTACGTACTTAGCTTACAACTGCTATTTAAAACTTGGGGCTGATATTTAGTGTTAAAGCAATGAGCAAGTCTGTCAAATGTTGGTATTTGTATTTGGCAGCCGCTACTTTTTTGCCTCCTCCTGCTTCCCCAATCTCATTTGACTCCAACAAACCCAGCGTTAGGTTGCCTTTCACGTTTTGGTAATTTGTGTTGAAGAGAACAACCTTCATGCTCTAGAAGTATTTTATTATAGAGCTGTCAACAGCAGTTAAAAGGAGATTGTTGGTTCTGTATGCAAAAGATGAGAGGGCTTCTCTTGGCTTTTAAATGAAGAAGTAGCTCTTACATGTCTAATGCTAAAAGCGTAATGGCATCTGGGCTTATGGCGTGGAGCCAGCAGTTAAGTATCAGTTACAGGCAAGAGAAGTATTTTATTTGAACCAAGCATAAGTAGTAATGAGCCAGCTTTGATTCTGCAGGAGCTGTATGTCTGCTATACAGTATGTGCACAGTGCTATTTATTAGAAAACCTGTTTCTGTGGATCACAGCACAAACTGTGTGTAAGTCCTTGGTGACTTGACAGTGTCCAAGTGCAGAATATGGACCAAAGGGTCGAAGCACGATGTGATCTGGGCAGCAAGGCTGTTGATGCCCATAGGCTGAGATGAGTGGAAGGTGAGGAGACCACAAACCAGCATTGTTACAGTAAGTTTTACAACAGCAGGAGGATACAAACCGTGTGTAGGATTCTGCCTGTGTTGATTGTGCCTGTTGGTGGAGCTGCCAGACAATCTGGCCTTTCAGCCTGGTGCCTAAAACTGGTTGTTTTTTTGTTTTTTGGGGTTTTTTTTGTTACTTGCTTGTTTCCTCTCCTTAATAGTACATAAGATACGCCCTAAATGGCAATTTCTACCATTCATATAAGCTTTAATTGTACAAATATTCATTTCAATGTATACCCTATATAACTCAGGTGTACAGCAGAATATATGTGGGACATTTTTATACCCATACCTGTTGTGCTGCTTATTGCACTTGCTGTGTGGTACGAGCCCCAGATAACATGAGAAGAAATCCTGAGGTGTGAGACAAAAGGTGGAAATCCTCTGCTGAGCTAAGTTTTTTGCTGAGGGAAGTGGTACTATGTGTCGGAGTGGGGGTTTTCTTGGAGCTTAAAAAATGTTCTAGGGAAGAGATTCCATTATTGGCTCTGTCGATTTGTGTTAGCTCAGCCCTCCCTCAGCCCCACCACTCTGGCAGGCAGAGCAGGTCCTCAGCAGCCTCCTGCAACTTTTGGCTGGTGGGTAATGATGGGCAGAAAGATGGCAGGAGCTCAGTTCCCTTCTGCAGTTTGCCATGGAGCAGTGCAGGGATGCCTCAGCTGATAGCTTTTCTCTCCTGCTCTTCTCAGAATGGGCTTAAACTCTCACAGCTGACTAAGTTAGGCACAATTCCTGCTCGATCTCCCTTTCTCCCCTTCCTTGTAGTAAAAAGCCCTTTAAGTTTCCCTTAGTATAGTTGTATTTAAAACAACAGCGGAATAAATCCTTAAACATGATGGTATCACCAGGGTATGCACTAAGGCTCCAGGAGGGTTGAGGAGAGGAGGCAGGCAGTGCAGGGAGAAACCACTGAGGCACCCCTGCACTTACTCCACTTTGCTTCCACAGGCTTGGCAAACATGAGCAGTCCCTTCTCCTTGCACCCCACCTTCTCCAGGGTGCTGAGGGCTGCAGGGTGAAATGAGGACAGAAGGGCAGTGGCAGCTTCTACCAGGGAGCAAAGGAGAAGGGAAAAAAAGCCCAACCAAAACTGAACTGCTGAACTAGGTATTTCTTGGTGTCCAGGCAGTGGCATTCCTCAAACTGGATGAAATCCTCAATGTGCTCTGTGGTTGCTATAACAGCTGCTCTTACTTATGCTTTGTCCATATCCAGGTGCTGTTTCTATCCCCTCTGGTTAAAGTCTTAATGCATGCTTACTATTATGTTACAATCCCGGACTGCAGGCTAAATGTTGGATCTTCCTCTCGTCTTCCCTAGCTCATGGCCATTCAAATGTCAGAGATGTTTTTTTCTTTTCTATGTGTGAAACCCTTCCCTTGTCCCAGTGGCATGCATTTCCATTCACGGACTAACAGTGGAGCGTGACAGTCTCCCTTTCTGGGCTGTTCACTGCACAGCTATCTGCCTGTGAGAGGACCCTGCTTTCCTCCCGTCTCGGCAGCCAGGAGACCCGAGGGCAGCCCCATGGGTTCCCCGTTGCACCACTGTCTGTTCAGCCATGGCTGTGTCACATCATGTGTGACTCGTCTGGTATCCAGTTACCACCTGCACTTCTGAAAACTGTCAATTTACTGTCATACTACAAAACACGAGTGTGTAGTTGATTGGTTTAGTTTCAAGTGCTGGTATTTTGAAAGAATAAAATACACAGTGCCTTTCATGCAAGCCAATCAAACAGAAGACAACAGCTGAGGTGGGAAGGCACCTCTGGAGATCAGCTAGTCCAAAGCCCCAGCTCAGAGCAGGGTCAGCTTCAGCAGGTTGCTCAGGGCTGCGTCCCATCGATGGAGACTCCACAGCCTCCCTGGGCAGCCTGTGCCAGTGCTCCATCACCTGCACAGTAAAGACTTTTTTCTTCCTTTTTTTTTTACTTATGCTCAGAGGGAACCTCCAGTGTTTCATTGCCTTCTGTCCTGTCACTGGGCGCCACTGAGAAGAGCCTGGCTCCATCTGCTTTACACCCTCCTTTCAGATATTTATGCGCATGGATAAGATCGCACTGCGCTTCTCCAGGCTGTGAACAGTCCCAGCTCGCTCAGCCTCTCCTCATACGAAGGACGCTCCCTCCACTCCCTTAATCATCTCTGTGGCCTTCACTGGCCTCACTAGTACGTCCGTGTCTCTCTTGTACTGGGGAACCCAACTGGACCCAGCACTCCAGATGTGCCTCACCAGTGCTGAGCAGGGTGGGAAGGATCATCTCCCTTGACCTGCTGGAAACACTCTTTCTAATGGAGCTCTGGGCAGCTTCATACTCCTTTCCCACGAGGACACACTGCTGGCGCCTACCAGGAAGGCCAGGTCCTTCTCTGCAAAGCTGCTTTCTAGCCTATCTTACTTAAATAATATACATTTGGCTTTTTCAAGTTGCCTTACCTACTTACAGTTACAATATTTGTTCAATAGTCTGTGCTCCACTTTAGAACAGGTTGCTTGAAGCACAAGAGAAATAGCTATTTAAAAAAGTGATGGTTTTGCATGGTTGAAGAGGTAGTGCCAGGTTACAGGTGGCCAAGCAAGCAACTAGTAAAGCACAGGGGCAGCACTGGTTACAGCTGACAGGCCTCTCCCATTCCTGTGCCGAAAAAAGCAGCGAATGCCAGGACACAGGGTGTTGTATCGTCAGCCCTCGTAGTGGTGCAAAGCCTCCGGATTCTCTTGGTGATCTTGAGGTCTGACTTGACCATAAAGAGGCCTTTGGCTGGTAAGGAATTGTTCAGGGTCATATTAAAGAGGTAAGGACTGATGGGAATGAGACATTGCGAGCACCTCACAGGACTAGGTCTTTTCACCATCAGTCAGCAAGAAACTGGGATTTGGAGGCTTAGGGGGGAGGTTCCTGGCTTTCTTGGTTTTTTTTTTGGAAAAAGCATTTGGAGCAGAGGGAGGGTGTTTGTGATGCCCAGGTAGGTTTAGGCCTGAAAGAAGTGTGGCAGTTTTGGATATACACAGTAGCTGAGCAGAAGTTTGGGGAGTAACAGCTGTGAGGGGAGGGGAAGGCCAAGGCCTTAGGCTAAGTTGTGTTTAACGTAAACAGTTGCTTCAGGAACCACAAATTATATTAAAAAAAAAAAATTTAAAAAAATCAATCCCTGTGCATGGTAAATTATTACCACTAAATCAATTAGAAAAGTCTTTTAAATTAACCTGGCCTCTTGTAATGGACTGTTTCATGAGCAGTAGTTTAAAATGCCACAACTTACTTTTTGTTGTTGTTTATGAAGATCTGAAGTGCCTTCTTTGCACTTGCTCATGCTCTTCCAGGCACGGGGCTGTTGAAAGCAGGCACAATTCCCTTCCCCTGTCACACCTCGCATGTGGATACATTAGTACAGCTTGTCACTCAGCTCCTGGGAGGCAGTAACACCAGTGGCCCCAAAGCACCCCCTTCTCCCAGCCAGCCTTGGCTAAGGTTTAACAGGGCTGAGCACATCATGCCTGTGCCTCCCACCCCCGTGCTGCTTCATGTAGCCTCTTTCTTCCCTGCTGGTGGGAGAGGTCATGTCTAGCCTGGGGCCAGCAAACTAGAAGCTTCCTTAATGAAATAATACTGTGAGGGCTGCTTATGTGATACAGGAGCGTACTTTTCATCGAAGGTCAAGTATGGGTAGTTACTACTACTGCTGTGCTGCTGTACAGGCCTTCAATTTCTGTCTGCAAACTGCTTTTGTTCTTTATTTTTATTGCAGCTTCTGTTGGTGTCAGATGGATGATAGGCGTTACAGAAATTAATAAGGGCTCCACCTATGGCAACAATGACAACAAGCAGAAACAAAAGTAGTGTCTTCAGACTGCTTCAATCCAAAGGGAACAAATGCAACTTCTGAAAACTCAAGTGCATATCATGGTCCTTCA
The DNA here is from genome assembly GCF_000737465.1 of Haliaeetus leucocephalus. Lineage (NCBI taxonomy): Eukaryota > Metazoa > Chordata > Aves > Accipitriformes > Accipitridae > Haliaeetus > Haliaeetus leucocephalus. The sequence continues at coordinate 1,683,145 of NW_010973428.1, forward strand.
AGTGAGATCGAAGGGAGCATAGGATAAGCAATTGCCACACATACCTGAATTTGTGCTCCTGTTATTTTTCTCTGGGGGTTTGGGCTGGATGACACGCTTGAAAGATGCACTCCTTCGTACACTCTCCACAACAGGTTTGCATTTGTTTGTTTGGTTTGTTTTCCTATAAAGTGTCTTAAGTTTTGAAGAAAAAAAAAAAATTCCAGTATGCTTGTATGATGAGACTCTACCTGGAAACTAACTGGAGCTGCAGCCTTTATCTTTCTTAACTTGCTCTAAGGAATGGATTAATGTCAGAAGATTGTTACAAGATGATTAAAATTGATAGTTGTGTAGATCACTTGTTAACAGTTTAACAACTATAATCTGTCAATGTTTAAATACGGTAAGATGCTCTGCTTGGTTATACCAGTATTGGACTGAAGAAGCTCTACTGAACTGGCAGAACTGCAGTAGAGTTTTTCTACATCTGTAACTTATTCCCACAGTGTGCACCACATGGGCCCTCTGAAACTTCAGCCAGTCCCCAGCTAAGGGCCCACTGGGTTAGATCAGAGCCTTGCAGTGGCATAACCTGGAGTGGAATTTGGCCTTGCAGCCTGAACAGAGCTATGTTACCCACTGCCACATTTGTCCCCAGGCGATGCATCAGAGGGATAGCCAAAACCTGTGATTCTTTTGAGAGTAAATGCCATTTATAGTTTGGAAAAACTGAGGTAACAGAATTCCTTTCAGCTTTAAACACTGATTAAAGTTCTAACTTTAAAAAGCCTTCCTAACAATGGTGGAAACAAAACAACTGGGTATGCTGTAGCTAAGTAACGCAAAGCATGCATTAAAAGTTATGCCCCATACCCATACTGTTGTGATCCCAATTAAAGCTGCTTGTCTGTCTTTTCTGATAAATTAATTTACATGGTGCCTCGTAACAGCCAGCCTGAGGTAATAGTTAAATTATCTTTTGCTTTTCTTTTGTGGAGAAAAGGGGAAGTAGGAGAGAGTATTGGTATGGCTTAAGAGTTTTTTATGGCTGTCTGGACTTGCTTTGACACCCTTCTGAATTAAATAAAACTAGAATCAAGCTCCTTGGGAAAACAGTGTTGTTCTGACATCTCTACTACTGATTCCAGGGCAGCCTCCTCTTGTTTTTAAACTTCAAGGGTTAAGGATATGCAAGTTACCAAAAAGAGCTTGTTTCAACAGAGAAAAATGGAGAAGAGACTGCCAACTACCAGCAATTATGATTGAAAAAAACCCAATCTTTTAAAATTTAAAGATACTGATGCTGAGCAGTGGGGATTATGATTGGCACTTTCAGTGATGGTACATTTTCATTGCACATGGGACTAAACCATGATAGTCTGGGAATGAAGAGCCTGTGTGTCTCTAGAGAAGAAAGCGAGCAGTCTTAGTTCTAGCAGCTGGAATTAAAAAACATTTCTCTTTTCCTGTAACAAAACTGAGGCCAGAAGAAACAGGGGCTAATACAACAAAATACGAATCATTCCATGAAATATGCATTTGCTGTTCAGTACATCAGATCATCTAGAAACTAGTCTTTTTAATATGCAGCACCTAAAGAACAGGTGGAGTAGTGCTTTTAGCATGGGGCAGTAAGTGAAGTTTTTCGAGAGTGGAGGCAGTAAAACGTACACTGTGAAGGAACAGGCCTTGGGAATTGTCAGTGACTAGTCTGGGGGGCTCTCTTCCCCACCTCCATTCCCTGTGCTCTCAAGGTTTCTGGAATAGGCTGTATGATGTCATGAATGTAAACATGGGCTTTAGTGTAATTTTCCCAACACATGAAATAGAGCCTCAGACCAGAAAATATTGCTGTGCTTAGAAAGCTATTCTTTTAATAAAGCTTATGTCCTGCACTCTATTTGCTAAAACAATATTAACAGTGGAAAACTGAATATTACAACCTGTAGTAGTGTCTGAAGGTCCAGCTATCCCATAGTAATGCATTAGGCATGTTAATAAGCCAGACCTGGAGACCCTGTACACAAGACTGAAAATGGGTGGGGGTGGACAAGAGAAAAGATCTCTCCAAGCACATTACTGTAAGCCTTACCTGCCAGATCCAGCGGGCTTTTTTCAGGGTGGTAGAACGAACCCTCTGTGCAGGAGTGAGCAGTTCTGAGCAGCAAATACGTATTCCTGTAGTGCTAGAGACTAGCTTTTTTGCCTTTTTAAAGAGCCACTGATAGAACATGCTGGTAGGGAGACACTTAACATTCCTTATGAATCTTAGCCCTTTCCTCTCCAACTGCATGCAGTGTCACTTCTCCCAGAGGAAAACACCAAACATATACGTACTTTGGAAAGAGCATTTAGACTATTTCATACCCATTTCCCTGGGACCAACCCTTAGAACAGGCTGAGGGCTAAACACACCACTCCTGGATCCGTCCTAAGCACTTCTAGAAGTCCCAGCACACAAGGACTGCACCACTGGGCCCTTCCAGCATTCCCTGGCAAACAGAGAAAGCTTAAAGGTACTTGCCAAAGTTACACTAGTCCAGTTCACTGTATTAAAAGAATGACATACATCATTACGGAGCAGCATTTGCCCCTCGTCCCCACAAGCAACTGTATGTTCTACAACTGCCTTAACAAAAGTAGTCTTAACGTTTGTTTATACAAAAATAAAAGTATAAAAAGCTGACGTGCAGTGAATGAGTTTTCTTTTGGTCAGCAACAATGAACTAGTAACAGTTTACTTTTCACCTTTATCCCCTGACTCCTAAAAGCTGTCCACAGTTCCTCTCTGCATACAAGGGCACCTGAAACAAGGCAAATGAGGACACAAACCGTTCGGATACTTCTGATATACTGCAAAGCAAAGCACATGGCAGGCCAGGGGGGGACTTTTACCTCAGGTACTTTCATAGTCCATGACAACATACCTCCCCTCCTATTGTAACTGAAAATAAAGAACTGAAGAGGAGGGAAAGTCTTTGTTTAAATTCAACATTGTATTTTTGAGATCCTAGATACAGTGCACTGGTGACCTGCACAGTGAGGCTTGTGCTTTTCTAGATTTAAATGTCAGATTTCATGACACCGTCTCAACAGCTCACCCACCTGTAACAAACCAAAGATTTGTGGATTAAGAGGAGAGAGAGGACTTCTTTAGAATAAAGCCAAATATTAAAAGGAAGTAAGTAAATAAGTTCACTACTTACTTCATCAGTTAGTTACCCATTTTAAGGTCTAAAGCTGTAACAGGAAAATGTAAACTTGCAGTAATGCTTACAAGTAACAGTTTTAAGTAAGTAAGTCATCTGTTTGTAATTAATAGCAAGTCAAACAAAATAACTAGATCAAGTGTTGCAGATTGCTGCTTCTAATTGCTAACCACTTCTAACCTCTCTCCATTTTCTGAGACCAAGGACAAGCGGGGTGGTGAGGACATCAAAGTCCAAGATCAGAAATCGTTTTTAAAAAGCTAAAGTTAAGAAAGTTCTTGGTTTTGCCAAATGGAACAAAAGAATAATCTTAACCAATTCTCCTCTTGGCCACAGAAGGGCCATGCAGACCACTCCCTGTTCACAGTACTCACATTCAAGAAGAAAGTAATTTCAGACCACGACTCTATTATCCCTTATATGACAGGTAGTGTCAGGAATTGCACATCACCTTATTTCTTCAGGAGAGGATGAAGGGGGTGACCTTAATTCTATTATGACCTATGTAAGAAGCACCTTACACTGCACATGTTGAACTTGACAAAACATGGACTACTGCAGTAAGAGAAGCTTATTCCAGTTAGGTTAGCTTAGCAGTATTACACAAGCATTGAAAAAAAGTTTAAAATGTGACACCACCCCACATACTTATTTTGAGAAGAAAAACCCTTCACCAACAACTCCTAAAATAAACCATTTATTGAGAAAAAACTTTTTTTAAAATTTCATTAATCAGCCTTGTGCATAACAAATCTGAAGCTTGCCAAAAACAAATAAAACAAAAAACCAGTAAAAGTTCACAGTCAGTGCACTCAACAAACAGATTAAAAAACAAGGTCCATAACGCCTGATAACACTACAGCATTTTCTGAACCTAAAGAGTTCAAAAATACTACATATTTATTAACATTACAGTTCTCAATCAAATGAGAAACAGGAGAAAGAACAAAAAAATGTATGGTCCATATACAGTAGTAATGGCACTTTCACTGAAACATGCAGCTTCTTCCAACTTGCGGACACTGTCACATGAGCAACATGTGCCAAGTAAAACATACAGGAGCAGCAGAGAAAGTGACGCTCGTCACTTGTGCAGTCTTCGTAAGTTCAACTTTTATACTGTTTCTCAGCACAGTCTTTATGTAAATATTACATACAGTAGTGATTAAAAGATATCTTGCCAGAATAAAAAAGGCCAGAGAGTGAAAAACTTCATTCTTCGTCTGTGCAAACCTGTGAAGGGGACAAAAGGCAATTAATTCAATCATCTCCCTGCTGCAGCAAGAAGGTGACAATGCATCAGTTTCTTTAGCACCTTCACTGAACATCTCTGAAGCTTTCTTCTTTCTCCCTTGTCACACAGATAACGAATTACAAGTGTTTATATGTGAATACTGATGTTTCCACTGTCACCATGCAACTCTTGCGTGCCTACAGAAGCGTTCTGCCTCTGTGATGGATGGGATCTGGCTACAGTTGCAGTGACGAGGGGGATGGGTGTGATGATCCCAAACACACTCATATTGAACCAGAATACCAAAGTGAACAACTTTATGCTTGGCAACTGGGACAAAATTCAATAACCTACTGTGCTGCTACTTCTTCAAAAAAAGGAAGTTACTGATACACCTAAATTTGTAGCTGTGAATATTTGTCTATTCTTAAGCAAAGAATCAAACGACAGTTCATGCAAGAACTGCAGACTGTTATGCCAGTTGCCAGATAAACATTCAAAGTGAACTTAACATTAAGTATGAACTTAAAAGCAGACCCTTGCACTGAAGAATGGTAGAGTTCTAACACATGTGCTTGTTTCACTTTTTATGGAGGGGACCCTTATCTCTACACTCTAGAAGTCTGTGCATATGTACTCACTAAAATTTTAGGCAGAGCCCTTGGCAGATCCAAATAACTACCACCAAGTTGAAGCTTGACAAGTCTTTTTAACATAAAGATAATGCATCTCAAAACAGCAGTGAAAGTTGACTGCATGGTACACACCAGATTTTTAGTCAAATGTTTGCTAGCAACATCACACGTGCTTCTGAAAAGTTGCCACACCTTGTTTTCTGGACAGCATCAACTTGATACCAGCCTCCCACCGTGACACAAAGCCCTGTGGCATAGCTGCAAATGATGAAGCCAACTAAAAGCTGTTTCCAATTCCCATCTACAGTCTTTGGAGCCAAAGCTATGAGACAAACCTTGACAAAAGGATGATCGAGGAGCTGGCTGGCCGTCCACCTCATCTTCGGGTCACTTTCCAGGCAGTGGCAAAGGAAGTCTTTCCCTTCTGGGCTCACTTTGTCTGGAATAGGAGGTTTATGACCCATCCCCACTTTATACATGATCTGGAAGTTGTGCTCATATTCGTGCCAAGGCCTCTGCAACAGGTAACAGCATTGCTGAGTGCAAGGTGTAGTGAGCAACTTGCTATGCAATAGCACATATATTTCTGTACCCCAGGAAATTAAAAGCCACCCCAGTACTTGCAGACTTCAGTGTGACAAATTCCTGGAAGTGGGACCAGAATTTGCAGAGAAACTGCTAAGAACAGTTTGCAGTCATTCAGTACGTGAAACATCCCTACCTTGCCGGTGACCATCTCTATAACAACACAGCCCAGGCTCCAGATGTCTGCTGCACGTCCGTGCCCTTCTCCTTTAGCTCTAGTAATTACTTCTGGAGCCATGTATGCTTTGAAACAACACAGATGATGTCATCAGTTCATACAGCAGAAGAACAGTAAGTGATTAATTGGGCAAACCAAATGCTTTTTAATACATCTGTAATGAATTACCACTCAGCTTTTCTTGCTAAGTTTTGTCATTTGCTGGCTTCTTGTTCTTTGACACGTTTGCAGCATCACTGTCTTTCAGTTTGAAAAAGAATAGTGAAAATGCTGGTACAGTATATGCTTTCAGTTATTTTCATTTTTTAAAAATAGATTAAGCAGCTGTTCAGTAAGAACAGTACTGTTTCAGTAAGGCTGCAGAGAAAGATACAACCCCAGAAAACACAAGCTCCAGCATCTTTATAATTACTGAACAAATACAATATTATTTCTCGCGTTACATCACTCACTGATTGTTTTGACTTCTGGATGTAAAGTACATCTAACCAGCTAAGATAAAATCAAGTTTCCTTGAAACACATCATTTTACTCCAGCACAGACTTTGGCAAAGGTATCTATCTTCTTTTACGGTAACTAGACAAGTATTTGCCTAGCACATGCTTCCTTACCTGCAGTCCCCAAAGTACTGTTCACTTCTCCAGGCATTGTCTGGGTGTTGTTCTTAAGTTTCACTGAGCAGCCAAAGTCTCCTAGTTTAATCAGTCCAGATGAGGTAAGAAAGATGTTCGCTCCTAGGAAACATAACAAAAAACAGTAACACTTGTTATAAATGAGTGCTGAATTAAGGAACGAGGGCTTCTCAGTATACTCTTGGAAGTTACACAGTAGAGAAGAGCTGAATTCGCACTTAGATCTTTACCTGTGGATTAAATGTGGAATATGATAGCATTAGACATGTTCCCTGAAGGGTATATTACCATTAGCCAATAGGATTTTTGGTGGGTTTGTGTTAAATCTAAGTGTACTGGAAGTTGACAACAAGAAGTGTTCAAAACACAAAGCAGTACAGCAGGCAAACTCATCAGCTTTCCATACATGCTTGTTACGAGAAATTACTCCTCCAGGAATTTATGAATTCCAGTGCTTATCCTTGTGAGTGTTGCACTGCAAAAAAACACCCGTCCTTAAGGAGCTTCCTGGCAGAGGCCATTGCTGTGTACCTCCCACCAGCCATCTTTTCAGTTCTGCCGAGTCAAGACAGATGATGTCATACAGCTGTGTCGTCACAGCCAACTTGCAAAATGGAGCCTACAGTATTTTATTTCATGTACGACCAAATGCCCACTGCTATTGTGCTCTACTTCCAAAAGAATTTCTGGAGGAGGGCTACTGTTACAATAGCTGGCTACACTGCCAGTTTACACTAGAAAACATCTCCCTAGCATAGCTGAGAATCTCCAAGGGGAATATGCAGTTGGCTTCAAGTCACTTGCTCTCTGCAACACTGCAAAATAAGCCAAGTGGTTTTGATAACAAGTGGTTTTCTTTCGTTCAACACCCTGCCAAAACACATGTTGACAGCCAACAGAAAACAGGTAGAGCAGAAGCAGCTCACTATTTATGTCAGGCCGAATCCTGGATTCTGCAAGTACCACAATGACACCACAAGTAGGTTGCAAGAGTCACCTGGCAGAAACAGAGCTTCAGCTGCGATCTCTCTTGAGGAAAGATTAATGCTTTGCACAGAACAAAACTGCCTGCCTACTCTAGGAGTAGGCAAATGTTGGGGACTTTGTTACACATGGCCTTTTTCCATGTCACACAGAAGATTCTTTCAAAAATTGCTCATCCGAATACAACCTTCAGAAGTTTCTCACTTCTGTTCCACCTTGAACACAGGTCAGCGCAGGAATTCTTGGCTGCTCCTCCTTTGTGTTATGTTTTCTTAGTTAATGACTTTTTTCCAGTTAGCTTGACTGGGCATCCCCAAGATATTAATGGAAAATAAAAAGAATCCTCAAAAAGCTCAAGTCAAAAAAAGGCAGTGCAGGTCAATGATGCCAAACCCCTGCCCATTTCTCAAAGGACTTCTCTAACTACTGTGAGAATGCTTGATAACTAAAGCAAGATTTATTTAGTCCAAGAGGTGTTGCGCAGAACTGCACTATAAAAGCAGGAGAGAAATCATTAACAGAAATAAATTCCAACCTTTAATTACTGTAAGCCTTTTACAAGTTCTGAAAGAAGAATTGACTTTCAGTGAATACAACTCTTCTGCACATTGTGTCCGTAAGTTTTCCACTCCTGGCATTCAGGTGCCTGCACGTACTCAGGATCAGAATACTTTGGCTGGGTTCTGCAGTTTGCCATCAGAGGGACATACGTGTCCAGAGTCACCCTGCAATCACAGGCACTGGGTAGGAGCTGGGAGCTGGGTAGGCCATCCCTCAGCTCCTTGAATGAAAGAGAATCCAGAAACACACCAAAGCAGTACAAGAAGGCAGCTCGACGGGACACTAAATAAGAGCTATGCATTAGAAGAGTGACAGTTAACTCTATCAGCAACTTCTTCCTTTGAACTACTGCCTGCAGCTTTTCTTTTTCTAATGATTTTCAAGCAATTACTTGTCATATTTGAAAGTAGGCACGCTTAGCCCACACAAAGAGCTTAGGAAAAATGGCGATCACTAGCAAACACTTTTACAAGGATGTTTTGGAAACCTATGTTCCCGTTTCTCAAGAAAGCAACAAGCAAATTTCATGGAAGGCTACAAAGTGGTTTCTGATTACTGCAGTGGGTGGAAACCGGCAGAGCTGAAGTGCAACCATCTCCTGACTGAATCTAAAGCTATTGTGATAGTTTGGTTTAATAGTTTGGTTCAGAATCTACTTAGAAGTCCTTTCAAACTAAAGTTTGTCCCTTTAAAAAGAAAGTAATGACAATTTAGTACCAAAGTTTCACTGCGAAGAAAAAGAGACCACTTGAAGACTCATGTTGCTGACACCTTCTGTCAGCTGAATAAGGCTTCCACTGATACGTTGTTCGCTGGAGCCTCTGTTTTGTAAGCTGCTTGGTCTCTGCTTCAGAGACCAAGACCAAACTCTAGGAGTCTTTAAAAAGGGTCTCCTTGTTAGAGGAAACCTGCACAGGATACAGCAGGACCTGGGTAAGGGAACAAGAGAGACAAGGGCAGTACTTTGAGGGTGCTAGGTGCTTTCTACCTTTGACAGTTAATGCTGCTAGGAATGTAACAAAATTCCTACTATATCTGCATGGTTAATAAGCAAAATAAAACTAGAGACTATGGCTAAAACAGCAAAAAGGCACAACACACCCATCTGTTTCTTCTCTCCTCCTACACATCACTATCAAAAGCATCTTCACTGGATGTACTTGGCAGAGGCAAGAGGCAGCCCAGTTCTGCACAGCCCTACTGCCATTTATACCATGAGATCTTCTGGGCAGACTGCAAACAAAGAGCAAATGTCAAAAGCTGTACCCTTGCCAGAGAGAACTACAGCTATGACCCAAAGCATTTAAACTAGTTTCATGCCCTGTATCTCTGTACCAAGTCAGCCCTGTATTAAGCACAGTGGAAACTGCAACAGCGTGATATTCCAAAGGTGCTGGTGTAAATAATGCAAGTCCGAGGAGCAGTACCAAAAGCCCCGCTAAAGGCTGTGGCATAATTCCACAAAGAGGGGCAGCTCATAGACATTCCTCAGCCATTACTTAAGTAGTGCAACAGCCAAATTCATTCAAGGAACAAGCAGGCCATATGCTACCCTTCGATGAGAAAAAAATCAGCGTTGGCATCCTCTTTTACTTTAGAAAGTGTGACATGTGCCCGTAGTCTCCTGTTGAACAGCCTTCTGTCTCTTGTTGGATGGCCTTCCTTCCCCTCTGCTCACCATGAAGACATGAAGGCAGGAATAGCAGAAATTCTGAGAGAGCTATCAACAAAGTTAACAAGAGTTAACACTTTGATGAAGACTTCCTGGCCTTGAGCATCTCATTCACAGGTTTCTGATCTACTAAAGCTTCAGATACAATCCCTTCATTTTCTGTATTCATTCTGAAAACGCAATCCAAGCAGCCTTCAGGAATATGCCCTTCTCTCCCAGAGAGAAAGCACCAAGCATGAAACCAGTGATTAATTCTTGTCAATTCAGCACTTGCGAGACCACGCTTGGAGTGCTGTGTCTTGGGTTTGGGCTCCCCAGTACAAGACAGACATTGACATACTGGACAAAACCCAGCAGAAGGGCATCAAGATGGTCAGAGGGCTGGTGCACACAAGGTACAAGGAGAGGCTCACAGATGGGTTTGTTTAGCTTGAAGAAGGGAAGACTGGAGGAGTGTGTGTGTGTGTGTAATTTATTGCTGTTTTCAGCTGTGTAATGGGAGGATATCAAGAAGATGGAAACAGGCGTTTTCCTCAAAGGCACACTATGAAAGGATACGGAGCAATGGACACAAATAGCAACTTCTGCAAATTGCAGGGAGGTATCAGGAAAAAGTTTTTCACAGCAAGGATAGGTCAGTCATTGGGACAGGAGCCCAGAGAAAAGGGAATCTCCGTCCCTGGAGATACTCATAACTCAACCGAACAAGATCCTCAGCAGTCTGATCTAATCTGACATTCGATCTGATACTGAGGTTGGCCCCGTTTTGAACAAAGACTCCCTTCAGCATTAAATATTCCATCGTTCTTGATCATTGAGCAGAACAGCTTCCTTGCAAAAAGTGAAGTAATTGTATCTGAGGAATCTGGGCTTAGCCACAGGGGTTAAAATCCAATACCCAGGACAGAGATAAAAAAACCCCAACAAACCTATCCCAGAAGACTTAATCACCTGCTACATATTAGACCAACTACTTTACACATTGATGCAGACTAATCAAAACCAGGGCAGCCAAGTGTAACAACCAACTGACACTACCCTCAGTTCACTCTCAGAACCATGGGTTGAAAAAGGATTCAAGGCAGCTGTGTCTTGCTTCATCTTTTACATTCCTAGAACTGGATGCCATAACAGCATCCAAAGGACAACGGTGACACTAGTGGATGCTGCTAACCGGAAGACTCCATTTTTGGGCACAAGGTACTTGAGACACCAACTGCAGGACACGTATAAACAATTACTCTAAGAATTGGTTATCTGCTGCTGAAAGAAACAGATCCGCAGTGATATTTAGCAAACTGGCCATGAGAGTGTGATCTGACAGCGAGATTTCCATAGGAAAGCAGTTTTAACAGCCTGAATGACATATTATCATTCTTCCCTATCAGAAAAATAAGAGTACATAAGAGCTAAAAGTAAAACCAGAGTTTTCTTTACTGCTGTTAGCCTGAAAACTTGGGGATGCAATGTTAGCATAAAAGGAGACAGAGAGCAAGAGACTTCCAATGTAACTTCAGGCATCCTTTATAAAAATACTCTCTGTGGTCTATCTTCATATTCTGTCACTAAGTTTCACGAAGGTCTACACATAAATGTGTCTGCAGTGACCCTCTGTTTACAGCTGCTGTTATTCTCAAGGAACACCCCAATATTTGGTATGAGGAACCTGTTGCAACAGAAATGCCCTCAGATAACATAGCATTACAGTTCTGTTACACAGCTCTTCTCACTTCACTGCATTTCCCTGATGAGAGGAAGACCTATTTGGAAACATATCCAGAAATCAGCAATGACATAGAGCAGCACAAAAGAAATCCCTGTCAGTCAGCCTTGGATTTTGATCACAACGAGCTTCCAGGAGAGTGTAATCCAGCTAAGCAGAACCTGGACATGGAATGATCAAGTGAAGGGCAAGGAGGGCACTGTGAAAAGCACGGAGGGAAATCCACAACTGGAGAGAAACCTTTGGTCAGGAAGGAGAACCAGAAAAGGCAAGATTGCTGGGGAATGGGAGTGAGGGAAAGTGTTTTCTAGGAAAAAAAGCCAAAACTGACTCAAGAGTGGCCTACCTGGGTGGGAGGCCTCTGGATCGTAGATAGTTCTTTTCCCAAATGAGAAGCACGAGGCCAAAGGACCAAGAGCAACTGGGAACCTCCTACACTGCTGCGGTGATTCAAAACCCTGTGAGCAAGAGGGACATAGAAACCCAGCATCGTTGGGTTGCACTGCCTTGTCATAAAATGAGCATTTGCAGGGCATATTGTGTGCATTGTTTCTCCTACCTTCTGTTAAGTTTCTGCTATAGGTGAGCAAAGTATGCCAGACTAACAAAACCAAGATAACTAGACATGGAGGATGTTCTTGGAAGGTGCAGGAAAAGAAAAATGAATGTGAAATGCGGACTGACACTGGGTGCCTTAAGCAAATGCCAAAACCACCCCCCCTTCAGTTACTGTAGTTCCAGTCTGCTCATTTTGTAAGCAAAAGCTGAGAACCAAGCATGAGTAGATAAATGTATGGCAGAAAACCCCACTAGACAAGAAATTTTACCATACCCCTTTAACTTCTTTTAACAAGACTTTTATTATTATGTTTAATCAACCATTCATCTGAAATCCTAAAACTCTTCTGGAAAATGGGAATCACAAGGAAAAGTTCTGATGAACAACTCTAGCACTTTATACTGCTTGTCAGCTCCCAGAAAACACCACTGTTTCTTGCATAGATGAGAAGAAAAACAGCATTACGTAACTCAGTGTATTAGTACTAGAAATAAAAGGACCAAAATTTGAGTTTGGATGAATCCCCAACAATCTTAACCTCTACAGAAACTGTATAAATCATGGGCAGAACTTACAAGTTTGCAATGCCAACTGTGAACGTTTTTTATGTTCTGCACTTAAAAAGGAGCACATAACTAGCCAATAACTTGTAAATTGAAAATTGAAAAATGAGTGGAAGGCTTTGTACACTTAATGGCTGTAGAGATAACGTGCACTAAATCTGCAAATACGTCCCCCATTATTCCCCCCACCCTCATCTACAACACTGAAACAACATTACCTTTTATGGTTAACATTACCTTTAATGTCTCGATGAACAATACCATGTTCATGTAGTACATTGATAGCAATCGTGATTTGCTTTGAGTAGAGCCTAATGACATGCTCCTGAAGGCCCAGTTTTGATACCTCCTCCAGAGTGCCCTCATCACAGTACTCCATGAAGATGTACATTTCTTCCTGTTGTGGGAACCAAACCAGATTTCATTGGGTTTTGTTGTTTTGGGGTTGTTTTTTTTTTTTTTTTTTTTGGTTTTTTAAACACTGAATTAGGATCAAGTTTTCCTTCCATCCTTCATTGTTTATGAAAAGAGTAATGGAAGTACCATGTAATGTTGTAATGGAAGTACCTCTTACCATGGAATATCTAATAAATCATCTCTTCAGAACTCTATGCTCTTGGGTATGCTTCAATCTAATATATTCTATTGCACAGCTATGGAAAAATCTCTGCCACATGTCTATCTGCATCATTTCTAAGTAACTGATACTATTTGGTGGTATAAAATATGTTACTTTGGCATCAACCAAAAAGCACTTTGGAAATCTTGTAGGTTTATTATGCAGAAATACAAAACGATCCTTTGCATATTTAGAAAAAAGGCAAAATGATGGTTTGGGCTTGTGGTGGTTGGTTTTTTTTCCTCTCTCCTAGTTCCTGCAATATCATGTGTTGATTTCTTGGGGAGGGCAAGTTTTTTGTTGTTGTCTGTGGCTTGAACAAGCATGCCAACTCTAACTCACTTTAAGGATAAGTTAGGTTCTTGTTCCCTTTCTCTGTCTCCAAGCCCAGCCAATTTCAGCCAGACTTAATTAATACAAAAAGATGGCAAAGACACTAAGCTCTTAGAACTAGCCGAGAAACCAATGATACAGGGGCACAGACATCCAAAGTTGTGTCCCCAAGTAAATAAATGCAGACAGAAAGCAGCCTTTGTCCCCTTCTAAACCAGCAATGGGTCAGCAAATCAACCCATTCATACTGAGCAAATCGGTCAAAACCACACATCACTTTCCAGCCAGACACCAGGCGTCCTGTTCCCTGCCCACCTCACTGAGTAGAGATACATGAAGGACCTGAGACTCACAGGGGAAGGTGGGAAGGGCACGTGGGAAGCAGAGAGCAATAAAAAGTAGGGTATCTCAGCATGCAACGCTGCAATCCAACTCCGTAAGAAAACCAGACTTCATTAGTTCTTCTGCTCAAGCAAGAAAACTCGTTTTTTTTCCTTCTGAAGAGATGCTAGCTGAATTCCAGAAGATCTGCTTCCTTAAGATACTTGTCTCGCATCAGAATTTAAACACCAGCACAAAATTTTTTTCAGGAATCAACAAGATATTGGTACAACTTTTTCTGCGCGAGTCTTTACCTACATGCAGAAGTTAGCATACTGTGTATGACATAGCTTGCTTTTAGAGCAGTTAAACAGAGTAGCATTACGGAATAGCTCCAGCATGACTCACTCTATTCACTTATTGTGAACCTTCTCTGTTTATGTGCCAGTTCCAAAAAATTTCTCCAAACTATGTTTCAGAGACTTCAACCTTCAGAGGAAGACAGACACACTACAATTCACAGAGATATCCAGATAATAAAGCTAAACTAGAAAGTTCTCAAGTAAAACCTCCATGATCCAAAGCTTCTTAAAATTTTCTCTCTGCCCTATAAAAAAGCCCCAATAATTTATGTTTTCTTACCCTATGGAGCTCCACACCAAAATAACGAACAAGATTAGGGTGTTTGATGCCTTCAAAAATCTTCAGTTCATCAGCTGTTTCTTTGATGGTTTTGTGATCATTAGGTTGAAATCTTATCTGCAAGAAAGATTTTTCATTATTTTGCCACTATTTCAAATTACTAAGGAAAAAAAAATCCCCCCTAAAAAACCCCCAAAACCCCACAATCCAAAAAACCCATCCTAAACACAAACACAAACCAAGAAAACAGCTAAAAAGCTATTTTTTTTAAAAACAGCATCATCACACAAAAAGCCCCAAAATACCACCCCACCATCCCCAAACTTAAACAAAAAAGAACATCAAACTATTTTTTGAAAATTACATACAAATATGATGATTTATAAACTTCTTAAGAGCAAAATGCTGTTACTTAAATGTATAAATACACACATGTATGCACATATATATATATCTCTTCTGAGCTTGCCTTCTAGCTTAAACGTGGTAGATAGACACAGTACAAGAGAATCTGAAAGTAACATCAGTGAGAGCTATCATTCAAGAAAGACTAGTTGCCAGGTACTTCATCAACGGAGATTCTAAGGGATTTCTTTGAGGGGTTTCTTCATTGAGAATGAGGCAGCTGCAAGGAAAAGGTGTGGCATGGAACAAATACAATCATAAAGGTTTTGATGAAGGAAACAGGTTTTCATTAGTTCTCCTACAATATGTTGTGACGGATTTTTCATGGAAGAAAAAAATACCACGTCTTCTGAAAAACTGATTTAAAGCTTCTATTCACACAAAGATACGCAAAATGCATAGCAAATTATGCAAGATGTGATTTTTACCATATTGGTAGAAAGCAGAAATTTCATTAATTGAGTACAGGACAACTGCTAGAGAAATAAATGCACATGTTCTACTTTTGGTTGCTAGGATGTTCTGATCGGTTTTGTTCTGTATAACAATTCCAGGATACAGTTAGTACTCAAACAGTGGTAAAATTAAATACATGGAGATTACAAAAAGGTGACAAATGACATTCAAGTGTTTTATGTATTTCCTAACACTTCAAAGTTGCAATACTATGTATTTGTAGTAAAGCTTGTCCACTATAATTTGTAGAGATTTTAACGACACTGTGGTTAAGGCAGTAAAGTCTGAAGAAATCTCAGGGGGCATGGGGAATGCAATGTTTTTAACCAGTTTAAAAATAAATAAAGAAGTCTTCTCCCAAGGTACTCTTAAGGAACTCCAGAAAAGCCTTTTATTTGGAAGATGCACTTTGCATTTAAGCCCACAGTGGGGAGGCAGGGAATGTTTCTTGGTGAAATAATTCTGGAAGTTAAAAATACTACAGGAAAAGGCAGCATACTGTATATTTAGCCTACTAGTGAAATGTCTGTCAAACAAGGTCCATTTCACTTATTTGAACTTCTGCTAAAGAGCACACACATGCTAATCTGTAAAAAGGACCTGCATCCAGAAAGCAACTTTGAATTCCAGAAACAGAGAGTGCTACTGATGGGGGGAATAATGTTATTTCATCAGGAGAAAACAAAAAAACCCCACCCAAAACACAAAATCACACAAGCACAACAACATCAAAATTTCAAGTGTTGGTATTAGTTAGTCAGTGAATGAGTACAGTACAAGAAGTTATGTACAAGCCTAGTCTTGCTTTTCCACACCTTTGAGATCACATACTTATTGTGTGTGTGGAAGAACTGGCTCATAAAAATGTAACTGCTCTAGCATCAAATGGCTGGCATGGTAACTGTTGTGAACAGTTGATGCTTGCAGTTGCCTGAAGACGTAGAAATGCAATAAAACTAAGCAATAAAAATATCTTAAAAAACAAGGTGCTGTAGGGAAAACGGATCTCTACGCCTACACAGCTTTACTTACTTCTATCCTGAAAATCAAATTTTCTGTACCCACCAGGTTAGTCAACAGTTTTGTGACTCAGCCTAGCTCACTTAAACTACAGGCGAAGCTGAAAAACATCTGATGTGACACTTCCTATCTTTTTATCTAAGGAATGAAGAAAAAAAGGAATAAAATGTGAAACGAAATACTGCAAAGTAAAATATAAGTTTGGGTACAGTCTTCACTAATCAGAAAACTCTTTCCAAAATAATTTAAGATCTCTTAATGGGAGTTCGCACATATTAAGAAAGCATTCATTAAGTTCACAAAACCCCTATGAGATTAGTAAAAAAACATTATCTATTTTACATACATTTAAACCAAAAGTTGTAAACTGAAAAGAAAAAGCTTAAGCAACTTAAGGAGGAACAGCAGATGTGGCTACATGAATAAACAATTTGTCTTCCCATCCTTTCACAGTTAGCTAACAACTCTTCAGAAATCCTTAATGCCTGCTAAGACATGCACGTTTTGTTTGGGAAAAAAACCCAAGGGCAGCAGTGATTCTTGTATACAGAGTACTCACTTCCTTCATAGCCATCAGCTCTCCAGTGTCAACACTGATACAGGTATAGACCTTCCCATACTGGCCTTCACCTGCAGAATTAAAATAAAATAAGAATAATTAATTACACTACATTCAATAAGCAACATGTACATCAACTGCAATAAGAAAACATCACTGAAAATTGAGCTTGCCAAGGTCATTTACCTTTATTTTCATTTAGAATTTCAGGTAGCTTTTAACCTGTAACACTTAATGGTACATTCATAGTCCTGAGTTTGAGCTGACTAAAAAGTAGAAACATTACATTAACAGGCTGACCTGAAAGAAAACGTCTCATGAATATGAGGGTTTTCCCCACAAATCCCAAACCAGAGAGGAAACAATGACCATATGGGGGAAAACGATGATCATATGGGTGAAACAACAATATTGGTGAATTAAACAAAACCCAAAGTTTGTGCTCATTTCCATTCATATTTCTGGTTCTTCCAAAAGCAGAACTCAAACATTTTATAGGGTTAAACACATGCAGGAATCACAGGATCATACCTAAGTAATTGTCCTAACCAAAACCTTCTCCTCCTTTGTTTCTTGTTATTTGACCAGTGAAAACTTCACTGAAGTTCTACATAAAGGAAATCCTAGCTGCAACAGAATTTTGTATTTTAACATTCTGATTTCTGTAAAGCTACCTATGCAGAGACCCAAAATTTCAAAAGATAGTCTTAGATTTCCTTCAAAAACACTAAGCTTGGTATTTCAGCCTGGTAAATGAAGGTATAATGAACGTACCAATTTTGTTTCCCCTCTGCCACTTGAAAGTCACTTTTCTCAAACCTACATGCATGACATTATCATAAGATTTCGGTGTGTCACAAACTTGGCCAATGATGTTCTTCCTCCTCATCTCTCTGTATCTCCTTTCTTCAAACAATTGAACAGACTTTTGAACAGCTTCAATCGGTGCTTGCTTGGAAGCAGTGTCTAAAAAGAGTGATGAACAATTTCCTTGACTGAGAAATATTCACTGTATTTATATTTTGTTACCTTTTGATATCACGTGAAGTGACTTGAGTTAGAAGACAACTATTTTGTGAGTCTAATTTAAGATGTAGGAAAAGAATAAAACATTTTAGCAACAACATATGAAACTATCACTTATTAATCGCATATGAAACTAAAGTAAAATGAGAATACTAGTACTTTTCTAATCATCTCTTTCTTGATTCAAGTAAATTAAACGTATGAAATGCAATGCGCTTGTTTGCATTTGGCCTGTAACTAACCACTGATAGTGGAAGTATGTTAGGGTCATTAAGAGCACCAAGGAAAGGAGGACAGGTAAGGTTTTGCTCTACAGAGATATGAGAGGTTGCTTGGAAAATTCACAGCATCTGTTATTTCAAAGATTTAGAGGTATTGGATAACTCCAGCTTTCAAGTCTTATCACAAAACAATCCTACTGAGGCCAGAAGAAATCTCAGGGTGGCATTAATTTATCCCCTCCTTGTAAAGCACAAAAATTACACCTGTCACTGTTGACAGACAGCAGTCTAACCTGTTTCTAACAACCTCCAAAAGCTGGAGATACTGATACTCCCAAATGATACAATCTACTGCCCACCTATAATTAATACCACTTCATCTACACTAAATCTGCCTTGCTGTAGTTTTAAACCAAAATCTTTGTCTTATTCACAGTGGACAGTAAGACCAGTTCCCACTTGTCCTGGTTTCAGCTGGGATAGAGTTAACTATCTTCCTACTAGCTGGTACAGTGCTATGTTTTGAGTTCAGTATGAGAAGAACGTTGATAACACTGATGTTTTCAGTTGTTGCTAAGTAGCGTTTAGACTAAAGTCAAGGATTTTTCAGCTTCTCATGCCCAGCCAGCGAGAAAGCTGGAGGGACACAAGAAGTTGGCACAGGACACAACCAGGGCACCTGACCCAAACTGGCCAACGGGGTATTCCAGACCATGGGACGTCCCATCTAGTGTATAAACTGGGGGGAGTGGGGGCGGGGGATCGCCGCTCGGGGACTAGCTGGGTGTTGATCGGCGGGTGGTGAGCAATTGCATTGTGCATCATTTGTACATTCCAATCCTTTTATTATTGCTGTTGTCATTGTTATCATTATCATTATTAGTTTCTTCTTTTCTGTTCTATTAAACTGTTCTTATCTCAACCCACAAGTTTTACTTCTTTTCCCGATTTTCTCCCCCATCCCACTGGGGGGGGGGAGTGAGTGAGCGGCTGCGTGGTGCTTAGGTGCTGGCTGGGGTTGAACCACAACACCACTGTAGTAGTCTTCTATGAATTTTCAAGTTTTCCCTCATTCTTCTTTTCTAGTTCAAACAAACTCAATTCCTTCAGTGTTTATGTTCCAAACAGAAAATAAGCCTTCTAGATTTCAGAAAAAATTTTTGCTGTTTTTCCTGTGTTCTGAGCCACATGAGAGACCAGTTTTTATGTGACAGAAAATTTTTTCCTAATGCTTCATGAGGTTCCACCCTGCCAGAATGTATGCAAGCAAGCTACACTTATCTATCTGTACAGTATAGGAGTCTCAGAAGTAATCAAGTTACTTTAAGTTTCATGAAATTAAGCAGCAGGACAGAGAGGAAGGGCCCCATAACAGCCTTGAATTTGGGAAACAGTGTAGGATTACATGCTGTTAGACACCCAAAATAAGAAAATCCCACGCTGGGGAGAGAGCTTAGGAAGTGAGGAAGTGCTTCCTAGTGTCATGCAATTCATAATTGGGCACTGAATAGGGACAGCAAACTTCTGTAATTCCTATAGTAATGAATGTACTCATTTTGTAGAACGCTGCTAAGTATCTTTCAGTTTCTGAAAAGATGTAACTTTTATGAAGTTTAATTACTCCTACCTCAGAGAGTACACCTTGTGATTTTGTTAGCAGTATCTTCTATCTGCAATCAGGATTTTATTTTTTCCCCTTCCTGTGTACAAAGCTGTGAAAACCTCTTCACAATCAGCATTAAGAATCAACCTTTTATTACAGCACTAGTTTAACAGATCTTACATTATAGTGACTCCTAAACACCTACCTTTGGTCTGGTTGATTAAAGTTCTGAGCTCCCAACTGCGCCGGGATGAGCCACTTGAATCTCCTTTTGGATACGATGGTTCTAGAGAAATAACACTGTGAGCATAAAAGTGGCTTTATCTCATATTAAGGATTATGCCACTATATTCAGCAGAAACTGAGATCTTACATATCAGGACTAATACACCATATAAGTATATGAGGCAACCATATAGCAGTGGATGCTCTTGAATTAAAAAATGACTTATCTTTAGAAAACAAATTATGAAAGCTATTCTGAAATAGGATTTAATTTATACGGGAACAGAGATTTCCTTCCACAATTGAGGAAAGCACTTCAAGTCAGGGCACTCAGAATCAAATATGTAAGAAATCTGTAGGAAAACAATCTTCTAAGGTTCCTTAGAAAAAGACCTGTATTCATTCCAACCTAAGCCTGTTTCCCATTCATACAGATACATAAAAAAGGGCATAAGCACAAGGCAGACAATATTTTCAACATCTGCTTAAAAAAAACCAAACCAAAACCATCCCACACACTCCTTAGTATAAATTTTTAAGGCATTTCTTTCTTCGAAATCGACTTCATTTTGCAGGATGACCACAGTATCAACTCTACTTCACTTGCTATTTTGTACTTCATTTTAATTTGCACAGAACACACTATCTTAACAATCAATGTTACAAAGTATTTATTGTAATAAACACCACATAAAGAGGGGCTGGGGAAACCTGAAGGAGGAGCCCTGATGAGGGCATCAAGTCACATACCCTATTATTCCTTCTTCCAGGATTCAAATAACAGCAAGTATTTGTAAGATGAATACTGCACTGGTAGTTATAAAACAGGATAGAAAACTCTCCACTGTCCTGATGGGTCCAGTTTATATCTCATTAACAGCATTTAGAAATTTAATATTGAATAGGGTATGTAATTCAGCAATCATGTCACTCGTTTCATTTATAACACTGTAACTTAGTAAGACACCAGGAAATTCCTTCAGGTACAATTCAGAAACAGTATGAAAGGCAAGAGAATAGTGGGTACGTCTGAAAATAGAAGAACTTTCTCTGACGATATAAGCCTAAAACTTAAAAATCTAAGATTTTTGAATGGGAAAAGGTGAAAAAAAATTTTGGAGAGAGTAAGAACTGGGAACAGAGAGATATATGTTAGTGACATAAATCATCTGCACATCCAGGTCACAATCTGTTACTGTGACAATCACCTTCTCGCTCTTCAGTGGGACTGGAGTGACGACTAAGGGATCTGAACTGCAACTCAGCTGCTATTGAAGCCAATCGATCATTTTCAGGGACACTGGAACCCCTGTTAAAAAGAGCCATTGTACTAATTAACTTAGCATTGCACTAGATAACTACTAGTGACAATTTAACTGCAGTTTTAAAGAGAAAGAACCTCTGAAGCCTGGGACATGAACCATGAAAGTAACATGAAAGAAAACCTGACGCCAAGAGGCAAACTGAAAATCCTTTCTGTGGTATTTTTCCCCCAAATGAAGACTTTTTACATAATTTTAGTTATGCCACTCTATGAAAAAACCCGAAGCTTCAAAAGCATAAACTACTTGAAACTCTTACTTGTCCATAACAGAATCCAGTTTAATGACTTGTAACATACTACTAAGGCAGCTGCTGCAGGATGCAGCTGGTGCCAGGTTTGGATATACAATCAGAAGTGATTCAGCTGGGTGATAATGTGAGCCACATTATCAGATGGAGGGTGGTAACTGAATTCATATGCTCCTAGCGTGCTGCAAATACAGTCATAGTCCATAGTCGTTAAGTCAAAACTAGTGGGAAGAGCCACAAGCCAGCTGACAGGAAGGACAGTGTTAAATGACAGCAGCTTGACTGCTTGGAGGCCCTCTACCAGACAGCACAGAATAGAGTTAAATACCTCAGATTAAGACCCAGATGAATAAGCACGCTGAACAGAAAGGGGAACGATACTGACAGAAATGAGTCTTAAATCCTTAAATCTTCAGGCACCTTTCCCCAGCCCAAGACTTTGATCAATCCACCCATATTTTAGAGCCATAAGTTCCTCGTGGCAGTCTTTCTACAATAAGTCCCTTTTGGACAAGGCTCCCTTTCAATTTTTAAAGCATGGTGGGGAAGAGCTGTGACTGATGCCTCCTTTGACATAATGCTTTAGGGGTATGAGCTAAACATTACTGGAAAGCAGGGAACATTGTCAAATCCTTCACTGAAAGCTAACGACTACAAAAATATGAAATACACCTGGCATCACAAAGTGCACACACCTATGAGAGGACTTCCCTACAGCCCTAAAGTTGCTTCTGAATTGTATCCAATTATTACCTAATACTAGTATAAAAAAAAAAAAAAGACACAATCTTCACAATCTTAAGAACAGAAGCCAAAACCCAAGACACCGTATTCCCATGCAAACGTTCTCAATACGATCTTTGCTTTGGAATCCCTACTACTGCCAACTAGATCTTTTTAAGTTTGAGAAGGAACTGAAACTGAACTAGTGAAAATCCTCAGTACTCTTCAGGAAGTTGAGATTTTAATCAGCAAGAAGGCTGACGTTATTCTCAGCACACACAGAGCAACAATTCTAGATGCACAAAGAGCTTAAAAACAAGCCAAGCTAAACTACCTCTAAAATGAGGCAGTAGCTGAACAGAGGACCTTAAGTATCATAGCTTTGAATGCAGGTGTCTAAAATCCATTTCAGGCATGTCTTAGCCACACAGATCTTTTACTGTTTGTGTCCAGAAAGACTGTGTGCATGTTATTAGGCAAAGAAAAACAGCAAAAGAGAAGACAACTTGCTAAATTTCTACTCCAGTCCTGGGTAAATATAAAATGATGAATAATAATTCCAGCTAGCTCAGAAATTAAAACATTTATAAAGGTCATTAGTATGAACATAGTGTAAATGTATAACCATCAGAAAGCTCAATGTAAACAACCAGGCACTGCTCCTTTGGATTTTACTTTCAAGTTATATTAAAATGATATTTTTTTTTCCCCAAAGAAAAACTTCAATAGAACTATGGTGGCATTTGTGCACTACGCACTGCCTAGTACAATTAATTTATCAAGTTCCTACATTAAATTTTTTACAGATATTTAATGCCTACAATCATGCAATAAATGTCTAAGGAGTTTCTGGAAAGTGTACAAAGTTTCTGGTTTTGTGCTATTCCAGCAGCTGGACCCCACGCTTCTTGCATACAAAACCACAAAACACTTTTTCTTGATCCAACAGATTCCATTTCTCTTTTGGAGCACAAATAAATGACATCCATAATTAAGACTACAATGTGTTAAAGTTTGCAAGTTTCTTTTAACTATATTTGAACCAGAAATTCACTAAAAATATATTACATTGTAATATTTTGCCTTCCTCAATAAACAAACCCCCTAAAAAACCCCAACAGCCTCCAAAAATCTGTCTCTGCTTTAATAATTTTTTCTTGAAATTCTTCCTAGGTAATACAGGGGGTTAAGTGATGCTACTTAAAAATCCAGGCAGTGCATAAAAAAAAAAAAAAAAAAAATCATGGGGTATTTTATTAACAACCATCAGAAAAGTAAAAACTGAGAGCTCTAAGAAAAATACAAGTCTTTGAAAAACAGGCCTTGGCAATTCGACTAAAATGCTGCATTCAAATCAACTGTCATGTTACAATCCATAAAAGTATTACGTGCTTGACTGCAACTAAGAAGTAGAATTCTCATTTTTCTTCCTAATGACTATCTTCTTGAACTAGAAGAAACTGTCAAAATGCCAACCTTCACACTTTGACCAATATTTGTGTGGGACATACATGCAGAAAACCTTAAAAGAATATACCACTGTATTCAAGTCTGTCAAATTATAAATCTGACAGTTGCATTGAGTAGTATAAATCACAACAAAGCCTACAAGTATTAAAAACTAGCCTTCCATCTCACTCTCAAAAAATTAACTAACTTCAAAGATATGCCTTGGCTTAAAATGCTGTACATATTCTACAAAAAATCCCCTTCATATGTTGTGTAAAGACTAATTATCAAATAAAAAAGTTTTGCATTTTCAAAATCATAAATACTAATTAACCATCACCCTGTCAGCTTATAAAGCTGCCAGAACCTCTCAGTGAAAATTCTCTAGAATGTTACTTAGATGAAAAAGGCTTTTCAAGTGCATAGTGCTGCAGACTACTGCCTACTCTGTCTTTTTCAACAGGAGGCTTAAAACAGAAGCATGAAGGATATATAATAAATACACATAGTTTGAATGACAAAAATTCAGGATGTGTTTTCAACCAAAAAAAACTGGCCCAGACTCACAAGCTGTACATCTAGAGGCTACTGTAGGGTGCAAGTCACATCTTATCATAAAAATAAACTGAGAAGAAGAATTGCAGGAAAGATTTTATATAAAAAGTGGCAACTCAGTTCCATCTTAACGCACGCTTCTGCTGCGCATCTGGTAACAAATCTACAAACCATATGATGGTTTGCTGGCTAACAACTGAAAATTATTTATTAAAAAAATAAATGATTCATAATCAAGTCATATCTAAGTTTACTTTGGTCACCAGCAATCTGTTGTTCCTTCACTACCTGTTCTTTGTTTTCTCTACAGCTGTGTGATACAGTCAGATCATGTGTCTCCATTCATACGAATCTCTTGTACAAGACAGCTTTTGGTACTCTGCAGTAGAAATGAGAATCCAAAAAGCTATTTATAAACCCTAAGATAATATCACTGTGTGAATAGTAGGATTTTTACAATTAGGAGTGTGGGCGGGGGGGGGGGGGGGGGGGGCGGGGAGTAAGTTTAGAGAACCTGGGAGACATGTCAATGGTCTGACTGTAGTATGGGAAGAAAGAACCCAACAGTCTGAAATACAACGGCCAAATCAGAAGCCAAAAAGCAAGAAAGATACTAACATAGGTCTGCCAAAAAATTCACTCGTGACCTCAGCAAACAGATGATACAGGTATGGTTTCTGTTACACATCCTTATACAGGAATACAGAAATGGTTTCTTTCATATTAAGTTTCTTCTGCACAACCCTAAGAAGCCAAAGATGTAGCAAGAAATTAAAAAAACCCTCCTGAAGTCTTATGTGTTTAATTTTGTGTTTGCCTCTATATAGTATTTCAAAATATATATGGCAGACAATAACAATACCAAAACTGTTAGCTAACATAAAAAAAAATATTAAATCCTCGGGCTTGTTTGCATGTTACAGTCATCTTCGTGCAAAGTGTTAGTTATCAATACTAATTGTTTAGTAAAGTTATATCAATGAACTGACTGGCATACGTTAACTTCATGGACATTTTTATTGAGCAAATTTGTGATCTACGTCAGAACTGCATGCTTTAACTATCACACTGTTCAGACCTTTTAAATCTGAAAGTGGTCTTAATCATCTAAGACCTAAGATTTTGCTCAAGTCAAACATGAATGACAGAGCCAGCGGAAGACATGATGGGACGGAAAAGCACGGTGCAAATGATCTACTAGGATACAAGTACGCGGAAACAGTTATATGGGTGATGTAAGTAGAATGAGGCTGCTACATCATGGAGTGGAGCTACCTGGTATCATTTGCACTGCTGACAGGTTTGGGTTGAGCTGAGTCGCTACCGACGGGAGCGGGGCGACTGACAGCAACGCTGCAATGGTTCCGTGCATCACAAGGGACACTCCGTGTGCTGTGGCAAGAAAAAAAACTTAGGAAACAATTTTTAAAAAGTATGGATTTGAAAGTTTATTTTAAAAATAAAATTTTGCGGTGTGCATAATGAGGCCTGATTTTAAAAAGTTTTTCAAGTATATAAAGAGTTTTATGTGGAATAATTCTGTGTCTCAGAAGCTTATGGGCTGTCAACATGTACAATAATAATCTTCAAAATAAAAATCTCCAAATCTTTAGAGTAGTACTAGTTTCTGCCAACAGCTAAGCAACTTCAAAAAAAAATAAAATTCAAGTGTAAAGTTTGACACTGTGCTGATCTTCTTGAAAAATAAGGCCCTCTGTATAAAAATACGCATGGCAAAGTTCATTTTGAAATTTTTAAAAACTATTTTAGCATTAATTCTCATGTCAGCTCTTTCAAAGGGAAACAAAACCATCCATCGTTTTAAGCCTCTTCACAGCAGATTGGTAATGATGCAGAAATGCCACCATATTCCAGAATGCTACATTTTTAAGTCTCATCTATGCTAAACTACAGAAAGCACTGTCACGGGCATGTAAGCAGACATTCAAAGTGGGGAAGGAAATAAAAGTCTTGTTAATGAGCAGTTTTCACTGCATTAAAGCTTGTTACAGTGAAACATTGTTCTCGGGAAAGACAAAGGGGGTAAGAATGACTTCAAAGTGAGAAAGCATGCACCAATAACAACTGTAAAATAAAGGGGGGGTGAAAAAGAAACCATAGTCCTTAAAAGCACGTCAATAAAATTCAGATCACTAACATGCTAATTTTTGCTACCTGCTTTGCCCTCAACAGGAAAGAAAAGGTGTTCCACTCACTGACAGTCAGCATAGCCAAGAGAGGATAAACCAGTTTAGAACTCTGTACTAATGCTAAATACCTGAAGCCTTCAGGCGTGGGTATGATAAGATGAGGATTTGGTGGATCACTATGGCACCGAGGTACTTTTACAGGACGGGGACTGTTTCGATGAATAGCTGCAAACATAAAAAGGTAGCACGTTTACTCAGACGTCAGAAAAACTCTGTTAGGGCCATTTCAAGACACAAAATTAAAACGAATTCCTATTTTACAGTGTTAAGTGTGAACTGGCACATATTTTCTTATCCTTTAAGAAAAATAAAAATTATTCCAATTTTAAATAAATCAATTGTACGTATTAATGTTATTTATGTTATTTTATCACGGAACTCATCTGTAAAATAATGAAAATTCTCCACAGAATTAAAAACTAGCAATTAGAAGATGTAGTTTTAGTGAAGTAAGTACACATCTTCATTATTTCAACTTCACAGATTAAAGATGATTTGTTATCTTATTGCAAAATAACAAACCAAATAATAGTTAAAAAGCAAACAGCGTTATCATGTTCCTTTTGCATCACAATTAGTTTTCTCAGCCAATAACAGAAAACAAAATGAGCTGGGGAAAAAACTCACATATGACAGTTTTACCCATGCTAATGTCCCTCATGATAGTCTGCCCTTATAAGTGGTACAAAGGGACAGGGTCAAACCTAAAGGAGCCATCATCGTCCTCGTGCCTAGTTCATTCAGTGCCCATATGAATAGTCTGAAGCATCTTCCTTTTCCCTCAATCCCTCCTTAATTAGCCAGAAAAATACTGTGGCAGTCACATCGCAAGATTGCCCATCAAAACATGAGTTAGTACTTTCTGCCAGGCTAGGTTAATCAGTGAGTTTCTGCCTTCTTCCCACGACCAGGGCAAGTAAAAGATGCCAGGGCTAGGTGTTAATTGTCCTGTTATAATTCACAAGGACACAAGCAGAAGACCCAGAAGGCAGAACCTAACCCACTTGAGTTGGACATAGGCTGTTTCACAAAGCAAAAAGACAGGATAAAACACCAGGAGACGCCCAGCTATGTGCCTACAGGCAGCAGCATGAACACAACTGGATCCTCAGCTTTGGGAAAAGAGGTAAAGATCACAGTGGGTTTAAGTCCTTCAACATGGTATGCAAATGGAACTAGGAATTCTTATTTTTCTCCTGATCATGAGATAGAAAGGGCAGTATCTGCAGCCAAGATACAGTTTTTGTTTAGTTACATTTATTTCACACGTATTAAAGTTTCAGCCTGCTGTTCAAATCTGCACCATCCACCTGTGCCACCCCCTCCCCATGCTCTGAGCCAAAAGCTGTCAAGCAATTTAGTTTGTGTGATCTGCTGTGTCTGCAATAGCATTTATAAGAGTTTCAGTACTTTGGGATCATCATGCTACTGATTTACCTAAAATGGGCCCTCCTCTGAACAACAGTGCCAAAAGCGAATGTACAGGTTTTACATCACAGTACAGAATTTGGCTAAAATTTATTTTAGACTATGCTTCTTTCCAAAGGATTGGACTGACTTTCATTGTGAAAGGTTTCTCAGCTATAAGAGTTTCTCATCAAAATTATATCAAAATTGAAACTTCCCTGAAATACTGAAAAACCTCTCTCTTGCCTGAGTCAAATTACCCTCCCTTCATGTCATCTGTCATTAACCCTGTCCAGGAAGCGGACATCAGGAGAAAGAAAAGACGACGACGTGGTATTCTAAAAGTTAAACCAGTCAATGGACTTGGGAGGAGGAAGAGAGAAACAGTGCTGAGAAAGAGATATGTAAAAGGGAAACAGAGCTGAGGCAACATCGTTTTCTCAAGAAAAACAATGACATATGGTGATTTCACTCTAAGGCCAAAGATATTTTTTACACTATGACAAATTTTGCGATATTGGAGAACTATTTCCCACAGCTCTATCATCAAGCCCCCAGGTATAACTCCTCTGTACCTCAATAATCTAAAGTCCGTCAGAAGTGTAAATATCTGCAGTGCCACAATGAAATTTTGTGAGAGGGAGCTGTAACTGCCTCCTTAAAGTTATAATCACTTCTTTACCCAACCTTTAAAAATCACAATCCTTTACCAGAAGATCTGCAAGACTTCATCGGAATTCAAGCACAAAATCCAAGGAAAGCATCTGTAGAGCTTTTAAGTTTCTTGAGTAAAACCACCATGTATTTACACTTTCTCAGGCAATAATGGTTAAATCAACAACCACAAAAAGCTTAAAAATACTTTTATTGGTATTTCCAGCATTTTAAAACTACTTTACAATCAAACTTCTGTAACAATAGCAGCAAAGCTCCACAACAAATGCCAGTAACTTCTGCCTTACCAAGGTACAAACCTGTAACAGGACTGTGAGGTTTTCCAATAACATGGCCAATGCACTCATTCATCAGAGCTTGTAAACTCTAGAAAAGACAAACAGAAAAAGTTGTGATGTTTTATGTTAAAAGAGAGTTGATAGCCATATGGTAAAGCTCACAGTAATAAAATGACACTGGTTAAATATGTAATCTGTCAAGTAAACACCCCTACATTCTACCAATTATATTAAACTTTTGGACCCACATTAGGGTTTTGACTTTGTTGATTTTTTTTTTTTAAGCTAGGAAGTCTTAGTCTTGTCTTGCCTTTTGACCTTGTCAAAATTACATAACCGTAGGAACTGAACAATGATATATCAAATAAAACATTTCATAATATAAAGCTAGTGGAACTTGAAAATATCCATTGTTAATGAAATTAAAAATCAAGCTTGCTGGAAAAAGCTGCAACAACCTCCTCTGCCCTCCCTCTCCCCACCCCAAGAAGAAACACCCCAAAAAACCTGGTGAGTATGATGGCCTGAATCACAAGACAAAAGCCTGTAAACCAACAAATATGAAGCACTGCATATTAGAAGAAATTCACTTCCCTTATCTACCCTTGAAGTTAGCAAAACTTTCATGAAAGGGTGTTTGATAGTTACACCACTGAACTGGGGCTCAGGCAATCTGCGTTTAATTACTATGTGTACTATTCACTGTATATGTAACCTCAGACAAGTTATTAAATCTTCCTCTGGTTCAATTTACTTGTCAGAACATCAGGTATAAAACATATCTTCACAATAAAGAATTGAAATTATGTTCTTTGGTATAGCTGCTATGAAGGCTGCTTCTATATACCAGTCATTCAGATTAGCCAAAATTTCTTGCAGAAATTCAAAGACTTAGTGAAGACCGGGGAAATATGTGTTTAGCCTGTGATTGGCATATTTTACCAACCCAGATTGAGCTAGAATCTCAGCTTTAAAACTAGAGCCTTAGATCTAGACCACCATTCTTCTGTGGCATCGGGTATTATCTAAGTAAGATATTAGGATTGACACAGGCATTTCTAGGCAAAATGCTGTGGGCTCATGACCTGTGTTATATAGGAGTCGGATTAATGAAAGTGACTTCAAGTGATGCTCTCCAAAACTGAAATCCAGTTTAAGAAAGCAGAAGTTCAGAAATGCAGTTAAGGTTTTGGGATCCCCCCTTTCTCTCTCACTTGTTCAAAGTCTGTTTTAGAAACTGCGTCAAAGCAAATAAATTAAGTTGAGGAACTACTTCCTAAAGCTAAAGTATCAGTGTATTTCAAATACAAGCTTAACTCTCTCATTTAGGCAGACAACCCCTTCCCAGCAACACACACGTGGGACTAAAACATAATTTATTTCAGAGCTCTTGATAAAAATATATGTGAAAAAGACTAAACTATATCATTAGTGTATTACAGAAGATTAATGTGGTTGGTATTTCATAATCCATCTTTAAATTAATAAAAGTCAGAGGTGCTGACACTCACATTCTGCTATTTTGTGGCAACTGTGCTTTCACTTCTCTGTAGGACTGTACCAAGATCAGAGAAATAAATTCTCAGAATTTTATTTCCACAGGAAAAGGAGGAAGGCAGAGCACACAAAAAAGCCAGTTTTAGTCTACTTTTTTTTCCACAGTAATAACACAAGAAAGATGCTTTAAAGTCTGCTTCACATTGCACAATTTGAGGAAATACCTTTAAACAATTGTGATTTTGTATTCATACCCATAAATGAACTCTAAGCGCTAACTAAGCCTCAGAAGCTTATATTCAGAAATGTATTATGACAACTATAAATTGCAACTCGGTAGAAAAGTTGCTGTCAACTTTCCCAAGAGCAAAGGGAGATAGCCTCCCAGGACAGTACCAGCAACCTGTCAGCAATTTGAAAACATTAATGCCAATGGTCACAAACTTACTCTATTCAGAATCTTACAAACTGAAGAGATATCAACATCAACAGTTATATACAACAGCAATTGTTTCAGAACAGCATCTGTATTCAGACATCGTTTTATAAAAAACATCCCCGAAAACATATGTTGATAGCTTCACAAGCATTTAGAAATAAACAACAAGCAGAATAACTTATTCCATACCAAGAAGTCATCTTCTGGGAGAGCGGAAATAAATGCTGGCTCAATGGCTTGAAGAAAATCAAAACCTTGAGTTGCCCACCTATCTCAAAGAAAAAGAAAAGAGAAAATGAATTGCTCTTCGGCTAAAGCCATTGCAAGAGCTTCAACAACATCCAAGAACAGTAAATGGCAGTTAATTATTTTTCCTCTGGAAAATATGATAAAATCTTTCTAAGAAAATTGATTAATATATAAGAGGTAAAATATTTAGCTTATATTAATACTTGCCGACTTATATTCAGATAAAGTCTGATTATAGCAAGGACACTGCCAAATAAAGTGAGCAGGTCGTGCTATATACCTCAACCCCTATATGTGCTATCTTCAGGAACCGTATCATCTCATCAACTCACACTACATTTCAAAGCAACAAGCCAAACCACTATGTTCCCTGCCTAAATTTCCCTTCTGAAACAAGATCAAAAGAGTACTAATGATTTCCTGTCTATCTGATCAGCAGTAACTGGGCATCAGTGGTTTCAGCGCCTAGATCGGTAAAGTAAAGCAAGTAAGTAGCTTGGCTAAAGCAAGTTGTGTCTTCAGCCACCTGCTCTCCCTCCACTGCCTCCTCTTAGACCTACTAGAATTAGCAGCTGCAACCTACAAAATGCAAGCAGAATCACAGGATATCCTGACTTGGAAGAGCCCCACGAGAATCATCATGTCCAACTCCTGATGCAACCTAAAAGTTAAACTGAGTATCTAAGAGCATTGTCCAAATGCTTCTTGAACACTGACAGGCCTGGCTGGGGCCGTGACCAATTCCCTGGGGAGCTTGTTCCAGCACTTGACCACGTTCTCAGTGAAGAACTTTTTCCTAATATCCAACCTGAACTTCCCCTCACACAGCTTTAAGCTGGTCCCTCACGTCCTATCACCGGACACTGCAGAGAAGAGATCAGTGCCTCCCTCTCCGCTTCCCCTCATGAGGAAGTTGTAGACAGCAATGAGGTCATCCCTCAGGGTCCTCTTCTCTAAGCTGAGCAAACCTAGTATCCTCAACCACTCCTCATTAAGTCTTGCCCTCCAGTCCTTTCACCATCTTCATTGACCTTCTCTAGGCACACTGTAATATTTTTACCTCCTTCTTACATTGTGGAGCCCAAAACTGCATGGAGTACTCAAGACGAGGCTGTGCCAATGCCAAGTATGGTGGGACAATCACTTTTTTCAACTGGTTAGCTATAATGTGCCTAAGGCACCCCAGGATATGGTTGATCCTTTTCACCACCAGGGCACACTGTTGACTCACATAGAGCTTACCGTCAACCAGAACCCCAAGATCCCCTTCTCCAGCGGATCCAATCTCTTGGCCCTGATCTATACATACATCCAGGATTACACCTTCCCTGTTGCAAAATCTGGCATTTGTCCTTGTTAAATTTCATAAGGTTGGTGATTGCCCAGCACTTGTAATCTATCAAGTTCTCTCTGTAAGGCCTCTGTACCCTCAAGGGAATCAACGGCTCCTCCTAATTTAGTATCATTGGCAAACTTACTAAGTATGTACTCAACTCCTGTGTCCAGATCATTGATAAAAACATCGAAGAGAACCAGCCCTTAATTGAGCCCTGGAAAACACCCCAGTGACTGGCTGCCAGCCGGATGTTACCCCATTTACTCCAGCTCTTGGAGCCCAACCCTTCAGCCAATTGTTCACCCATTATATTGTGCACATGTCCAGCTGTATACTGGACATTTTGTCCAGAAGGATGTTGTGAGAAACAGTATCAAAAGCTTTGCTAAAATAATAATTAAAAAAAACAAGAACAAAAATCACACCACAAAAACCAACCACATCCACTGCCTTCTCTTCATCCACTAGGCGGGTAACCTTGTCATGAAAGGATAGCTAGTAAGGCGCAGCTTGCCCTCCATGAACCCGTGTTGACTTTGATGACTACATTGTCTCTGAAATGTTTTTCAGTAACTCCGAGAATAATCTTCTCCATAATTTTACCAGGAACTGAAGTGAGACTGACAAGCCTATAATTACCAGGGTCTTCCTTCTTGCCCATCTTGAAAATTGGAGTAACATTTGCTAGCTTCCAGTCAAGGGGGACCTCTCCAGATTCCCAAGACCATCGATAACTAACAGAGAAGTCTTGCAATAATATTGACCAACTTCTTCAGTACCTTGGAATGAATTCGATCAGGCCCCATAGATTTGCATGCATCCCATTGCAGCAGCAAATCTTGTACAAGTTGAAAGTCAGCCAGGAGCTTATCACTCCCCTAGTTGTCGTCCTCCAGCCCCGGGCTCCAGCGGTCCTAGGACCCATCATTTGTGTTAAAGACAGAGGCAAAGCAGGTATTAAATGTCTCTGCTTTATCTTTGTCCCTATTTGTGAGGTGACCAATCTCATCGAGTAATGGACCAATGTCATCTTAAGTCCTCCTTTTGCTGTTAACATACTTAAAAAAAGCCTTTGAAGTTGTTCTGATTTTGGGGGGTGGGGATGTGTGTGGTCCTTTTGTTTTTTTAAGATAAGCACAGCAAGCTAACTAGCCTATCCAAAGATGGTTCAGCCTACCCACTCTGTCCTCCTCTCCTTCCAGCAAGCAGAACAAACCACCTCCAGGACGGACTGATCACCCCTATACTTTAAGGAAACAAAACTGTCACTGATGTGTAATCTGCTAGCACAGATCAATATAGGTGTCGTGGTTTAATCCCAGCCAGCAACTAAGCACCACGCAGCCGCTCACTCACTCCCCCCCCCCCATCCAGTGGGATGGGGGAGAAAAACATGAAAAGAAGTAAAACTCCTGGGTTGAGATAAGAACGATTTAATAGAACAGAAAAGAAGAAACTAATAATGATAATGATAACACTAATAAAATGACAACAGTAGTAATAAAAGGATTGGAATATACAAATGATGCGCAGGGCAATTGCTCACCACCCACCGACCGACACCCAGCCAGTCCCCGAGCGGCGAATCCCTGGCCCCCACTTCCCACCCAGTTCCTAAACTAGAGGGGACGTCCCATGGTATGGAATACACTGGTGGCCAGTTTGGGTCACGTGCCCTGGCTGGGCGTGAGAAGCTGAAAAATCCTTGACTCTAGTCTAAACACTACTGAGCAACAACTGAAAACATCAGTGTTATCAACATTCTTCTCATACTGAACTCAAAACATAGCACTGTACCAGCTACTAGGAAGACAGTTAACTACATCCCAGCTGAAACCAGGACAATAGGGCACCTATTTTAATGCAAAAGAGTTCTATTAAATTTCTGATATGCTAGCTGCAAAATGCTGCAAAACCAGCTAAATAAGGCAAGTAACGGTATCATTCTGCTTGAGCCAGTTTCTCAGTTCCTCTGTTTACATCCTCAAAGTGATGTAACTTTAACTTTTTTCGTTAGCGCCCAGCAGTAGAGTTTCATAGCACGGACTGTAAGCACAATTTGAGAGATCACTGTGCACAACACTACTGTCAACAGACAGAAAGTACTTCGGACTACAACAAAAAACCTCCATAAATGCATGCATTACTGTAATCATAAAACTGAAGAATTTTCAGCAGAGTCAAAACACTTCTTCCTCATCTGTGGGCCTTACTTTAGATGCTTTCAGAAAGGACTAATAGAAGAACTTCTATAGCAGGCTAAAGCTTCCATACATACATTGTTTCCTCAACTGGCACAAAATAACACTGCTTTCTCTGTAGAACACCCAGAGAATGACTGTTGCATATTCTGCAATCTTTATTGACTCCTGATCACATAGCACTTTTGTTCCAATCTAATGACCCTTATCTAAAGTCTTTTAATTGTCTGGATCCAACAACCTCCACTCTTTCTTCCCATTTTCTGTCAGCTAACATGAAGCAAAATGTTCCACAAAATCTTCTGCTAAGCAGCTGAAGTGTTCATTTGGCTTTATGCATTTAGTATGCAAATTACTTTCAAAATTTAAGAGCCAGAAGCATCAATAGTTCAGAAGAAACTACTTCTAAACAATAAAGCATTATTCACACTGTGAAAAGTCCTGCATGGTATTTAAACACAAACTACTGTAGCAGTAACAAGTTGGCTGTTACCTGGGTCGAGTGCCTCGGCCACTCTCACATTTTGTTAGCACATAATTCATCCATTTTCTGGCAAAGCTGATATACTTGTCTCCAATTTTCTGCCTGAATTCTCCAGACATCAGACGAACAACTTCTTTATGGTACTGTAAGAAACTAAAGATTACTTTTCACATATTAATAAGAACAAAAATACCGTTTGCAATAGCCTCTGGAGTATTTGCAGGCTAACAAAACTTTACAGTATGATAACAGTCACATCCTGTTCTTAGACAAAATGATTTTATGCAAACAGTCACATATTTATAGAAAAAAAAACATGAAAAAGTATACAATACAAAATGTATTGTAGTGAGAGGCAGCACTTGAGCCATATTGCATTCCTGTGTGTATATGGGCATGTGCTGATGTTTAACAGCATACACGTCATTTAAGGAACATCCTACATAAATGCTCAGTTCTGCAATCAGAGATTGAACCACAAAGTAGTGTTTATTTTTAGTTATATTGCAGGTAACATTAGGGGATAAAGGAGTTCATATATGTACATTTAAAAAATTAAACAGAAATACCAGCTGTTTTTTAGAAGACTATCCTTAGAAGTATGTTAGGGTATGATACAATCTTAAAAAATTTTTACAAAGCTCACAGGAATCAAGTAGTGAAACAGTATACTGAAAACATCTGAACATGACATTTCCTCATCAGCACTTTAAGGCAGGCTCTCAAAAGCTACATGCACCGCATTAAAGAACCACCACAAACTTTGAAAGAATGGCTCATATTACAGTATTATGCTATTCTAGGCTGAAAAAACTGTGAGAAGCCAAGTTTCACAATGACATTCAATATCAAAGGATATTTCTGATTTCATCTAAAATGCTGCCAAGTTGCAGAGCCTACAAGGCTATACCTGAAATCATCAAGTTCTTAAAGCTTTTTAGAGTTCCAGGCATTGGTAATTGGAGTCTGAACTTAAGAGATCTATCTGTTCTTTTTCAATCATTTTCACGTAACATTTCTGCAGCAACACATATTTTTATGATGTTCTGCTAGAATTCTTCATATTTCCACAGAGTTAGAGTTACCTTATTTGCACCAATGCAAACCCAGAAATTTCAATTGGTTCTTACCAAAACTACAAGACAAACCTGCCATTAAGTTTTTGTTTCCTTACCTCAAACCCAAAATTATAACCCTGAATCATGGCTTCCCGATAGTATTGCTGCAAAGTGGCAGATTCAGATTCATCAACTTCAGCATCAAACTCAGATGTGAACATGTGATCAACTCTATCAATGGCACTGCTTATCTTATTGCATAGCTGTAATGCATCACTCTGAGTAACAACAACAAAAAGGGATGGGGGGGGCATCAAATTATTATTTATATTCTACAGTTGACAAGACTAAGGCAAACACAAATCTAACAATTACATTATTTTAAATGGAAATGTACTTTAATGCCATCACAATTCATTCAGTCTTGGAAAACCACTTTCCAGCAGTTGAACTAAGCAAGTCTTCTAATTAACTGAAGTATCATAATGAAGTTTTTTCGCTTGAGTAAGATTAACTTTAAAAATAAAGACAGTGAAGGGAGAAAAAAAACAACCAAACAAAAAACCCCAACCAAAACCAGACAGACAGGAAAAGTGAAAATGAGTTTTATTATCTGTACTGTGACCAAGCCTTTGGTTGTACTTCACCCTGGTATCTGGACACAGCTTCTATTGAACTCGGGGGGAAACGCAGGGACCTAATACTGCAACTTCAACTTAACAAATCTTTGCTTTTCTCGGTCCTCCAAAAAACCAACAAAAAAACCAAAAAAACACCAAAGAAAACCCTCATCCAACAAAAAACACACAACAGCAAAAAAACCAAAACCCCACCCACACCAAAACAAGAGCAAAAAAACAGAGAGAGACCTACCTACTTTTACATCACAAAGCAGCCATCTTCTCCAAATACGGGGGAAAAAAAAAAATGTTGTTTCTTGCAGACAGTGGATTTTCTTGCAGATGGATTTTGATAGAATTTTTTTTTAAAAAAATCAAACAATTTCTTTCAATTCAATAGTGTTGTCATACAAAGTTGTATTTATTCTGTTGCTATTAACACTTCTATTGCATTACAGAATTGTTTCCCACTTAGCAGTGCAAAAATGCTTGCACCAGTCTTGCTCAAAAATACACTCACAAATCCTTTGCAAAAACGGAATGAAAATTGTAATGAAAGTAAAGTCCACAGAGGTTGCATAAATTACAATTGCAGAATATGTCATTAGCATTGCAACTAAGTCTCCTTACATGTTTTTACTTATCAGTGAGCGAAGAACCATCAACTTTGACTGAGATAATCTCAAAAACTGCTTACCTTGAGCTGTTGTAGAGCTTTGGCAATGACTGGTTGGCTGGATGTCTGTTCCTGGTGCAGAGATACGAGCCCTTCAATAGACTGCTGGAAAGCTTTTCTCTGACTCACAAGGTGGGCAGATTGAATGACTACAAGGAGGAGGTTATCAACCTAGGAATACAAGGTACCACTAGTTCTTATAAACAAAATCCTCTCTGTAAAAACATGTCCCATATCAGCAAATTCCAAATGGTTATTTTTTTAATTCTAAAATATGAAGGACCTGTCTTGTCACTATTCATTAAAAGCTTGGTGCTGGCAGAAAAGCTTGATCTGGCAACTGAACTTGATGAACTCTCATCTTATGAGCAGAACTCTATTAGCGCAAATGCCACAGCAAGTTTTCAAGGGGAATATACTTCTTTTCACTTCTGGAAAGGTTTAGGAAACACTGTGTTTAAATTGTCTTCAGAACAGTTACACACAGAAAGGCAGCATCTAAGCAAAAGAATTATATTTTCTCAAAGCAGATGGAGGTAAAATCCATCACGTAAGTAAGCAGGTTTCATCCAAGTAATGCAATACACTTCAGGGCAAAACCTACTACTGAACAGGGAAAGCCATAAATTTACCACACAGTATTTGCTCAAATTTTGAAAATTATTAAAATGTAAGAATATGTTTTGGAAACCAGAGCTCTGATATTGCAGAAGTCTATAAAAGTACACAGTCACAGATGGTATTGCCTTTGCTGTGGCACTATGAGTCACATACATGAAATCTGTTGATTTCAAACTACAGACAATGCATCTGCAACAAGTTACTCACAAAACAAGACCTACTTCATCCTGATTTCCAATACCTCATCCCCAAAGAATATTTTCATGCTCAAAATTCTTTACATGTTGATGGGATTCTTCTATTTTATGAGCATCTTTTAAATAACACCTTACATTTTCTCTAGTTTGCAATCAAAACATGTTTATTTACAGGACACAATCTTTCTGAAGGATTTTTACTTCCTAACCCTTCAATATTGGATTGTAAAAATTAATAAACAGTGTTATACATATACACGTATAACCACATACACAAAGACACAGTGTTTTATGTGCACTTACATATGTCAGATAGAATACCATCTGCAAACTAAATTCCATCTTTTGCTGTTTTCATTTTCTGAACAAAATGCTAACTTTGACAGAAGTCCAATGAAATTCTAAAGACTTAATCAAAGGCTGTTTTTTCCATTGTTAGTCTGGACAACAGACAAACAAGAAGTAACATGCTTACACGTTAAAAACAGCAGTATGTACAGGAGTGACTTTTTCAACTGCCTGTAATTGCTAGAGCCCTCTGAATACTAGAGGCCAGGCAGAATGACATGGAAAGTCACTTTGTCCATAGACAGTAGAGCCCATTTATGGTACAGATCCAAGGAACTGCATGACATGCCAAAAGGAAAACTCACTTAGCTTAACATAAAGATATGAGAACAGGAGGGGCAGGGAGCTGCAGCTGGCTCAGTTGCTAGAGCGTAGCAGAACTGCTGGCAGGGAATCCCTGTTGGCTTGGGATGAAGGAAAGTATGACTGGAAAGATTTCTTCCTGCAGAACTGTTGAACATCCAGTAGCTTCCACAGAAATTTAATTTTAAATGTCACAATTCATCCAAGATCAAAAGTAACTGGTTTCATGCCTCTGTGTGTGGAAAGCACTCAACTGCCACACGCTCTTGGAGACTCGTGACTTCTTAATAAAATGTACAGTTTTCAAGTCCTATCCACACTTCTGATGCTGACCACCCAACTAGATATTGAAACTATCTCTTTATTATCAAAGTCCAACCCTGAAAAATGCACATTGTAGAGATTAATCCTTTTAAGAAATGCTAAAATCCATTTAATACCTGTATTAACATAACTAAGAATCAATCCTATCCTTAAATGTAACTTTTTATTACATATAAAAGGAGACATGCCACTCACTGTGGTTAATCTGAAAGGATAAGCATTCACAGAAGTGTGGAGATCACATAAACAGCGAAAAAAGAAACCAAAAACCCCAAACAACCCACCTGCATGGTGCGTAGTGTATCAACAGTTTCTACTTGTGGCACTACTTTGACTGGCTGACCTTCCCATGAGCTCCAGCTGTCATCTAATTCACGGTCTTTATCACTATGTTTGGTCATTAGTAAATAAGCTTCATACGCAACCTCATCTGAATCCTTTGAGCAATCCTTTCCAGCAGCTGCATTGAGGAGCTGCAAAATCACAGATTTTTCCCCTGCAATACTATTTGGTACAAATACTTGTAAACTCTCGAGTCCAGGGATTTGCACCTGTAGAAAAAAATATAAATATACTGAATGAGCAAATCTCACTGTCTTCTATGATACATGAAACAGATAAAATAGATATATGTCATCTCACTTAAGCATCAGGGAGGGTTTCCATCTTAAACAGCTGTGCTATGTACATACTAAAACAATACATGCAGCCATTTTTGCACTAAAAGTCAAAGTGCATTATAAGAAATCATTTGTCTTGAAATCCACTAGATCACCAACTTTCAGTGACATCTTTCCTTGTACCTTCAATTGATCCTTCTACACATTCTTCTAAAGGAATTTTGTTACAGAAATGTCTGATTTCACATATAAACTATATGTGTGTATATGTATGTATAAAATATATATACACACACATATTTTAAAAAGTAAATTAGTAAACACTAATTTAAGACTTATGAAGCACACATTTTTAAGATTGGAATATTAAAAGAAAAAAAATACCTTCAGGATCTCTAAGAAACTACATAACATTTCTCAATGGCTACAAAAGATAAGAGTAAGCAAAAATATGGCTAAAAAAAGTATCAGTTATTCTTTTACTACTCATGAAAGAGAGATTAATTAAGTCCGATAAGGGTGTTCTCTTTTAATAAAATACTACTTAAAAACTATTTCTGCATTGTATCTGTCACATTGTTAACAATACTTTAACCAAGTCAGGCACCAAAATCAGACTGTGAAAACAGTAAAATAGTTGATACCTGTGATTTGACATGAGGTAACTGACTTACAGTGAAGTTTTAATTCTCTCTTTTCAGAGTCTGATGTCATCAAGCTAAGACAAAACACTGTACTCAACGTTCTTACCATTAGGCAGCCACATTCTATAATTAAAACCATTATAATCTATAGGTCAATGTAAAAAACTAGATGGTTGTTATTGAAAGCTAAAGTAGTTTCCCAAAACTAATGAGCATCTGATTGAAAAAGCCATTAAAAATTTAAACTCCCTACACAACGTTAGGGTGCCAGTACATGAAGTGTTAATCACCAAAATGTGTGTCATTTTGAGTGGTGAAAAAAAGGGGAGAAGTAATAGATGAAGAGGGATAAATCCTGAGATCGAAATAATCTATCTAGATTATTTAAACCATGTGCTCACACAGATTTTTCAAACTCAAGATTAAATTTTTTTCTTCAAAACACATGCATAAGAACAGTGATGCTATCTTTAAGTAAAAGATCTACTGAATTTAATATCGTGTCTTAAAGCAGCCAAGAGTGGATACTTGGGGAAAAATATTTTTAAAAAGTAAACATACACTGAATTCCCTATTTTCCCACTGATGTCCTGCTGATCCAGATGTTTCATCCATATATTTAACATCCCTTTATGAATTTCTCTCCTATGAACTTGTCAGTCTCTCCTTGAACCAATTTCTACTTTTAGCAATCGTTTATATCAATCTAACAAGAATTTTGTCATGCAAAAGTTAGTAGATTATTTCCCAGTTGGGAATTATATATAATAAGTGTATGAAAGGACAAAAAAGAACAGCAGATCCAAATAAATTTAATCTGTTGAACCAATTGATTTACTTAAATTCAAACTGCAATAAAGACTTGTTAACCTAGGAATTTTTAAGGGATAAAGTGCAAAACCATAAATGTTGGAATTTATAGTGCAGTAAATATCAGGCACTGAGAGTTTAACCTACATTTGCTGTACAACAGTTTTCTAGCAACAGTTATTCTGGAACAGAACACAGTCCCTGCATTTCTCACATACTTAGTGCTTTCAAGAAAGCTCGCTAGAGCGGACCTCCACTACAATATTGTTGCTTTATAAAAGCACACAAAAAACACAGGTCCATAGTTTGAGATTATCTACTTAAACATGTCCATTTACTGATGTATCTGTTTACGTCAAAACTTCAAAGCGTTTATTTTTCATAACTCTCCCTACTAAGTGTTATTACTCCCCTCTCACAAATGAGGAAGTACTATTAAAGCAAAAAGGCTTCTCCTAGAGTCACAAAGAGAATCTTTGTGAAGACAAGGAATTAGACACTGATTTCCCAAACCAGAGACTAGCATTCTCACTCACATAAACACAGATACAGAAAATAACTTGACTTCCATAATTCAATATTAAATACATGACATTTAAAATATGTTGAGATATAGATGCCACATTAAAAACCTGAAAGTATGCCAATAAATATCCTTTGACATTTTGCTTAGCATCCCCACTCCACTTTCATGCCTCTAAACTGAATTTACCTTCACATACTCTTTTGTTTTCAGAGCGTTCAGAAGATCTCGCACAGGGGCTGACAATGCAAATTCTGCTGCTATTTCAAGGTCCTACAAATAATGACAAAACAAAAGAATATGCTTTCAGACTAAATTTATTTAAAGCATATAAATAAGATGAGAATCTACTCTTAACTTACTTTCCTCAGCATTTTAGCAAAACCAAGAGCTTTGGAGGCCCTTTCTCTAGCTTCATGAAACAGCTCTTTGAGTGCTCGGCTGGTCTCTATAACAGACCTCCTGAAACATTAGTAAGAATGAAATGACAACATTTTAATAAATCATACTGCATTTATACAGCTACTAGAAAGTAAGAATTATTTACATATATATCAATAGAAAGAACATAGTAAAGATATTTACAAGCAGCTGACTGACAAGCAGGCACATTTTTAATAAGGATATAAAAACTGAATTTAAAGAACATTACATAAACAATCTCTGATACCCTGAATTAAAAAGGTTATTAGGCTTCAAATGAACAAAATGATGGTTCATTATTACTGCATACAGAAATATTAGCAATAAAGTCTATGGAGTCTTGCATTTATTTATGAAGTTTTCATTCTAAGAAATAAAATGCAGTATGTACCTGTCAGGGGTATAGAAACATGAGTAAGTGTGTTTGTTATTATTAAGCCAAATGGCTTAATACCTGATTTCATCTGATGCAGTACTGTCATCGGCACTGGCCCAAAATTCATCACAACTGTCTTGTAGTCCAGAATCTAAAAATATTCCTGTAGATTTCAGCAGCATTCCTGCAATATCACTGTAGCAACAGAAATGGTGGAACTTCAGAGTCTTATTCAGGTAGCATGGCACCTTAAACTTCTTCCTACTCTGTCCAATGCAAGAGAGCCGCGTTGCCAAGTCCGCCTGCAGAAACAAGCAGCATCTTGGGGGCCCTCAGTTACTCTACGCGCACGGGGCTAGGAGGAATGGGAACTTTCCATAGAAGCAGTCATTCCTGTTATAGCTAGAGTAAGAGCAATCTGCAGTTACTGCATCCTACAGCTACAGTCATTGTAATAATCCATAAATTCACAAAAGCTATCAGCTGCTTACTGAGGCCTCAAGAAGCCCAACATGGGAACCCTGAACAAGTGCCGACTTGAATACATATCTGGTACAAATCAACACCATCAGCAGAGTAATTAAATAAAAGCTACCAGAATAGTTTTCCAGCTTGAGCTTCGCCCCCTCTTATATAAGGAGTTATTTCTTTGGTGAAATTCCATTCCTCCTCCAACAGATTTTTTAAACTATGAGATGCTTGAGGTAACTGCTGTAGCATTTGGATCCAGCTTCGCATATAATCAAAGTAAACCTGTACACGGAAAGAGATAATTTAAACAGAAATTGTTACACAACATGTAACTAAGGATTGTAACTTCTCAAATCAACAAACAATCTCAGTATTATACAATTTGTAGAATCTATTTCTACAACATTTTTCATTTGTTATGACTGAAAATGAGCTACATGTTTCCACTCTAAAGCTGCAATTTATGGCTCAGGAAGTAGAAAGTGCTACTGAAGTATTAAATACTATGTCTCCATTATACTCTTCTGAAAATACTGACAGTATCACCACCTCACTTGCTGTGCTGCTATTCACCATTGTATCAGTGAATACCCACAGTGGCCAGAGTTTTTAAAGCTGAACTACTGAAAAACAGTCTCTATATCTTTTATTAACTGGATTACTCTGAAAGGTTTTATCTGAACATATCCTCCTGGATACGGATAAGTGCAGTGAACAGGCTTCTCAGATTATGCATTATACCTTGTGTTCCTTTATATCAAGTCTTCTCTCTCACCTTTATTTAATTATTATTGTTTTAAACCAACATAAA
This sequence comes from Haliaeetus leucocephalus, assembly GCF_000737465.1. Classification (NCBI taxonomy): domain Eukaryota; kingdom Metazoa; phylum Chordata; class Aves; order Accipitriformes; family Accipitridae; genus Haliaeetus; species Haliaeetus leucocephalus. The sequence continues at coordinate 1,726,993 of NW_010973428.1, forward strand.
AATCCAGGTAAGTACAATTCTTCTTCAAACATCGGCCCTTTAGGATCATACTGAATGCAAAAAACATGGCTGCAATTTGTTTTAGTTCAATAATCCCTAACATCAAGCAATGTCCCTCCTCGGAAATGGTTAAGACACTTCCCATTGACCACAGGTATTTTTGGACCTAGGACATAGAACCACTGAATGATTTGGGTTGGAAAGGACCTTAAAGATCATCTAGTTCCAACCCCCCTGCCATGAGCAGGGACACCTTCCACTAGACCAGGTTGCTCAAAGCCCCATCCAACCTGGCCTTGAACACTTCCAGGGATGGGGCATCCACAGCTTCTCTGGGCAACCTGTTCCAGTGCCTCACCATCCTCACAGTGAAGAATCTCTTCCTTGTACCTAGTCTAAATCTACCCTGTTTCAGTTTAAAGCCATTATCCCTCGTCCTATCACTACATGCCCTTGTACAAAGTCCCTGCCCATCTTTCCTGTAGGCCCCCTGTAGGTACTGGAAGGCTGCTGTAAGGTCTCCCCGGAGCCTTCTCTTCTCCAGGCTGAACACCACCAACTCTCTCAGCCTGTCTTCACAGGAGAGGTGCTCCAGCCCTCTGATCATCTTCATGGCCCTCCTCTGGATCCGCTCGAGCAGATCCATGTCTTTCTTATGCTGGGGGCCCCACAGCTGAACGCAGTACTCCAGGTGGGGTCTCACAAGAGCAGAGTAGATATGGAAAACCTTAAAACTCTACTCTGGATTAAGTAGGTACTGTGTTTTGGTAGTCTCAGACCATAGCCCCATTCTTGACTTTATTTAATTCACCTTTCACTCTCAGCCTAATTTCTCTTCCAGTACTCCTCTTAGCTACCTTGCCTGCCTATACAAGGAGTCCATAGGAAAAGACAGTAAGTTCCACCTCTCACCCCTCATTAATCCTGCCTTAACCTTCTGATTTCATACAAGTTTTCCCTATCCCTATTTCCAGTCCACATCATCTCTTCAGCTCTCTTTGCCCAGCTGTCCCAGTCTTCTGACAGTCTTGACCATTCATCCAATCTTTCTCCCCTGCTCCTGGTGCTACACAAACCTGCAACTCTGAATAGGCGCAAACTGTGATTCTTTGAAGTCCAATATATTTATTCCTATTTACACAGTCTTGTTACCACCCCTTTCAAGACCCACAAAAAGCAAAACCCTTATACAACTGAAACTGCTGCCAAAGTTCAACCTCTTGCCTCAAAGCACAAAAACATTACAGCTACCTAAAAAAAACCAAAACAAAAACCACCAGGTAAGGAATTTCAAAATGGACAAGATGAACCATTTCCCTTTCATCTAGCCAGGTCATTTCTGCTGGAAGTTTCTAGACATTTCAGATGGAGATGAAGGCAGGCACACAGCATCAGAAACTTTAGTTAAAACAATATAGTTTCACCACTGTATGCTATGAAAAGCATGTAATAGGAAAATCCATGCATACTTAGCAACAGATGGTACCAACAGCTCTGCTGACGACAGTAGTGATGAGGTACTGAGGTGTATCTTGGGGGGGGGGGGGGCCACAATAGTGAGGACAAAGCTCAAACAACTCACAAAAGAATAAAAATCAGTCACATGCAAGGGAATGTAATTTAAACTAAATTTACTTAATATTTAATTTAATATCTTTCAGAGAGGCCAAGTGCTTGTCTTGAAAATACTTCTTTGTATTTAACTTATTGCAATAATGAATACACATTAACACTAAGGTATCATTAATGGATGAATGCAATACCAAGATATTAAGACATGATGTTAGTCAAACAATTGTATTTTTTTTTTATTCAATACTAACAGTATTAAATATTAAAAGTTTAGTTTAAATGTATGGAATTTACATTTCTACATATGAACCATTTTGTCATAAATACAGGCAATTTACAAGTATACTACTGTACCACAGTCCAGTAAACAAAAAACAGTATTGCTAAATGGCAATGACTATTGTGTTACCTTTACAAGTCCACTAAAACAATAAAATTATGTTGAAGTAGCACAACATAAAAAAAAGAAAAAAGAAAGAAAAAAAAAGAAAGCAAGACCTATACCCAACAGGGACAACAGATTTCTATTAGCAGTATTCAGATTAATACACTTACTAGATCTCCAAATATTTTCTCCTTTTTGCAGCTTACCATTAACATTTTATGCAGGTCCTCTTCAAAAGAATCAATGTTGCAATCAATCTTTTGTAAGTCATCTAACACCTCACGTAACATAAACTGGTAATATTGCTTCATTAACAGGCCACCCTTCAGAACCTCTTTACACTCTCTCACTAGCTGCAAGAGAAAAACCCAAAACCTGCCATCAGTCAAGACATTACTCTTAAATTCTCCCTGGGAAGTGAAAACTTAATTTGTCAGTCCAGTTTGTCTAAATGCGTTAAGTTTATCACTACATAATTTCTACAGTTTTTAGAAATGAATACAGTCACTTTACATATCTGCAGGAAAGATGTGACTAGTTTTCCAGGGTTATTTAATTGCCATCATGCCATTTGCCACATAACTGTAAATGGAGATGGAAGCAGATGTTTCAGAATTCATTCCCTGCACAGAGCCACAGCAAGCAACTTACTGGGTAGTTAAAAAGTTTAGAAGTGGGCAAGAGGGCTCACAATCATTAAATCACAAGTTTAAATGGAAGCAAGTCAGGAACAACATGCAATGTGTTTGACAGATGCTTAGAGACCTATGACAAATGTTTTACTGCAGGAAATTCATTGTCAATCTATTGAGCAGGTGTCGACAACCCTAAAAGGCATACCAGACCTTAAAACAGTTAGTGCTTCTTTTGTTGCTTCCCTGGGCAAGGCTAACAGGAGGAAAGTTATCTTTTCAATCATAGAAGTGGTGACATTTTGCCAAACACCTATCACTCCTCCCTGAAAGCTTACAGCTTTTATTTATTTGAAGAAGCATGCACTACCACAGACATAGGAGTACACAAACAGCAAGAATGGTTTCAAACCTACACCAATGAAAGCCTTTCTTTCAGAAGTCCTTCAGTGCTAAGTGTGTATTCTTCCGAAATCATTATCAGTCTCCAAGTCTGACAACCCCTGACCTTTTCTGAGCAACTACTTCATTAAATTGCGAGTCTGAGAGGAAGAGAGGGGTTCATTTTGAGGGTCAGAGGGAATGGAATTGTTGGTTGGTTAATCTGCTTTTTAAAGTCTTCTCTAATGGCTATCCTGGCAAAATAATATAGCAATATAGTGGACTCAATGTATGAGAAATTGTAATGGCATGAAAGCAAAAAAACGTACAATAATGTTATTAATATGACAACAGTCTTTGGAATGTTTTACAAGCCAGAACACATTACGTTGTGCTCCTCTGCATGCAAGGGAAACAAGGGTAATATTCTGAACTCTGTAGTTTAAAACTGACCAATAGTTAGGCAAAAAAGGGAAAAAAAAAAATTTTTTATAAGGTGAAAATCCAATAATTACATATTTATACCCCTAATACGTCACATATTTAAAATCAGATGTGCATTCTTCACTCTCCACTCAATCACATTCAGTGTACTCTGTGTTAACCTTGTAGACTTTTTTGCCCTTGGATCCACAAAAAACCCCATAACTTGTTCAAAGAATTTAAAACTGATATTTAACTACCTGTCACAGAGACAGATGGGACTTAGCAATATCACTTATCCATTAAACTTTACTAGACAGTATGGCATATCTTACAATACAAGCAAAGTTCACTTCTAAAATTTGCAAAGAGTAACATTTGTCTATTCCAAATTAAAATACTCTCAAGACTTCATAAAAAAATAGTCATTTTTTGTTTAAATAATACTGCCATACAGTGATGTGTAGTGCTATTGAATAACAGAATATAGGAATTACAAAAAACCCTGTAGTGCTAATTTTAAGTGTCAACTTTTGGAACTGAAATTCACAAGGCAATAGGCAAACAAAAAATATGGTCCATAACGAGCACACTAAAGAATGTGCAGCTTAAACTGAAAATATTATCCCTATTACTGGTTTGTTTAATGGGTTTCTTTTCGTTTAGGGAGTTTGTACAAGAAATTCTTTTCTGCAAAGCAGGTGGGGCAGGTCACACAGCCTCCAGGGTACTGTAGTTTAGAGCAAGAAACTTCATATTAAGTTTTCTTGGGTTTGGTGGTTTGTTTTTTGTTTCTCCCTACCCCCAATATTTACTTGACTTATAAAATAGCAATATGTCACCAAACATTCACATTTTCCTGTCCCAGTAATTTCCAAAATTTACAGCACACCTACTCTAAGTGACCTATAACCATACCCAATATATAAAACCTGATTAAGCAGAACACAGTAACTAATCAGTACATTGTAGCCCTGCTCTAAGTGGTGTCAGTTACTTATCAGAAACGAGGCAGGTGTGACTTTTCACTTTTCCACTAGGTCAGACTACCTCAGAGTTAATGCATTCCACATGACAATAACAGACCATAAGCAGTCTGTACAAAATGTTGATGGCTGACATAAGGACTGTTGACACAAAAATGCCAGGAGGTACAACATGCTGTTAAGACCATCTAGACAGAGTGCTGATCATCAGATATGATTTTCCCCATCCAAACACACATGCTTTAGCTGGCTTCTTCTTTAATCATTAAAATGTGTTCAAATACTACCTGCTTAACAGGTGTGTGGATAACAGAAATGGTAATGCAATAAATCAGCACCTGCATCAACATACAATATGCTGCTGTGCTTCTAGCTACAGATTTTAATAGGTGTTGATGAAAAAGAAATTACTTATTTGTAAATTGCATTTCTCTATTACAGTAGCCTACAATCTGGAACTAAAAATCTTCTAACAGTATTGACCTAATTTCTCCAGTCATTTTGTAAGGAAGAAGCTTTTATGAAACGACAGTACAATCTACTACTGTTTTGAAGATACAAACTGGTATGAAAGATCTAGAGAGATCTGATAGTTATTTTGCAGAAGATCATAGCACTGTAAGACACTCAACACAGGTTAGAACAGACAAACAGCGTCTAATTTAACCACATAACAGAAATAACCTGTGTGCACATACACACACACACACCCCCCTCCACTTTTCAGCACAAATGCAGAACTTGAGAACCGTCGTGAACTGTTCAGGAACTACACTGCCACCACATAATGGCAAATTGCCTTTAAAAGACAACAGCTCTCTCTGATAATGGGATCATCAGGATCACAAAAGCTACTGCTAAAAATGAAACATGGATGAGATGGCTTAAAAAGGGGAAGCTAGTGAGAAAGGATGGGAGGAAAAGTATACTGTAGGAAGCATATATCTGTGCTGGTTTTCTTTTTGTGTGTATGCTTTTTCTCGCAAACCAGATTTTTTTTTTTTTTAAATACAGAATTGACTTGCTAGTAATCCAAAAATTAAACCTCGCCTTGGAAAAGCTAAGTATCAGGACTAGCATGTCTGACACATCCAAACAGTACTGCTACACGTTTCAAATGGTACCAAAAAGTAGGAGACACTTAAAAGTCTCAGTGCCTCAAATGACACCCAGTAGGTCCATGACGACAGAACCCAAACAGCACTGTGCTACATGCATACGAAGAACAATTCAAAGGATTGGGTTTGTTCAACCTAGAGAGGAGAATACGCACGGGGAATCTAACCACAGTTTTCCAATGCCTAGAGGGTAGTTACAGAGAAGACGGGGGCACTCCTTTCACAAGGATGCACGGCAACTCAACAAGAGGCAACAGGCACAAGTTGCTTCAGGAAAATTCTGTCTGGATACAGGAAAAAAAATGCTTTACTGGGAGAAAAAATAAAACGCTGGAACAGATTGGCTGGAAAAGCAGTAGAATCTCTCTCTCACTGAAAGTATTCATGATCTGGCCTAACAAGGCCCTGGACAACCTAATATAGGGCCCAGCTTTCACTACAGAACGTTGGACCAGAGTATGTCCAACCCAAACTTCTCTGTAATTCTGTAACATTCTGTGAACCTGCAGAACAACACAGACCCCTAGACTGTTGTGAGCCTGCCCAAGATTTCAGTAATTATAATTCTTCAGGAAACAAATACATCTATTTATGAAATACCCTCCACAGCTCCTTTGCCTGTTCAGAAATACTGCGTGGGACAGCAAGCATTTGCTGAGTTGAATTCATTTTTTCAATGTAATTAGCAAGACAGTATACGCCATCAAAACAGTCTGTAACAAACACATTCTTTTCCAGGAAGAAAGTGTCATTTTTACTTAACTCAAACTCCATAAGGAGAATACAAAACCTAAGGGCAAAAAAATAGCCCCAAACTCTGTGAAAAAAGGATATATTGTGCTTTACAATACAGTATGCTATACTGCATTTTACTGTAACTATGACTCTTAAGATTGAAATTGTAGGTACTGTACTTTTGGATACAAGGGCATCCAAAATCCTAGTATACCAAGGACCAAAAAAGGTGGGGAGTAAGGCGGGGGGAGGGGGGAAAAGAGAGAGGACTGAAATTTACTTGGGACCGTGAAGTAACTTAGCAATTGATTTTGGAGCAGCAGATAACTGGAATAGGAAATCATAATCAGCCCAAGAGCCTATTTAACTGTTTACCCTTAAAGACCACCTGATAAAACTCTGATCTGGTTATGCTTGCCAGGGAGCAGGGAGATGACTTCAGACAATTTTAATATATCCTGGACCAGACTTTGAAAAATGGCATTGATCTAAACAGCCTTCATTGTATCAGATAACCAACAGAAAAGAAATCCCCATACAACATTCTCAGCCAGTGACAGGACTGACAAACTTGGGTCACTACCCACAGAAATTATCGAATATTTATATAAAACAATATGCTAGGAAAGAAGATTTTTTTTTTTTTTCATTTTGTTTTTCTTCTTAATCAACTTCCACTATGTGTCCATCACATGTTGGCAGAGGTCTTACTTTTGCAATGAAAAAAGGATCAAATCAAAGAAAAAAAGAAATATACAGACCCTTAAAACTGGTTACGCTGCCTAAGAAACCCAAATAGAGGATGATGTGCTGGACAAGGTTATATAGCTTATAATGCAAATGGAACAAATATTGTTTACCTTCACTGGCTAATAATTCTTTGATCACCAGTTTTGATTCCTGGAAGTCTAAATCAGAGAGTTATATATGACCAGTTGTTTACTATGCAAAATCCAGATCTCCATATGAAATATAAGACTATTTATAAAAAGTTATTACATAATTATATATTGTCATTTCTTAAACTAATCCTCTTTAAACCAGCAACCTTATCATAATGACATGACAAAGTAATTTCAAATAGGAACTATTAAAACAACAGTTGAAGCAAACCTGTTTAATACTCAAAAGAGATGGTTCCCCAGCAGGTCTTTGTTCCAACCTTAGCTTGAGACATTCATGGATAACATTGAGCAGGACTCGGCAGAGGACCAAGAATGCAGGTTCAAAAGATGGCAAATCCATGGATTTCAGCTCCTCCCATGATACAGTGCTGCATTTTTGCTCACAACAAGGTGGGGAATTTAATAACTGCACATAATCTGAACACAACATGGGATCTGGAAATTCTGAAAACTGTAACAAGAAATAGGTATCATGAAAATGATCCTTAAATTCTTTAGGATTTAGCATTTGTTTAAAGAAGCATGCACTAAAGTCTATTTTTAAAAGGTAAGAGTCTATTAACTGGCAAATCACAGAAGTTTCAATTTCTCTCTTTTTTTTTTGAGGATCAGCAGGATGAGGAAAAGAATTATGGACCCTTGGGAGTGAACAAAACAATCTCTTAACTTTATGTTTCTGTTTTAAAATTATTAAACCATCCATTAAAGCTGGAGATCACCTCACTACACAGGAAGAAACTGCAGTTTGAGATTATGATGAACATACAAGTTAATCCTAACATAATATATAGAGACATATAGTCAGTTCATTATAAGATACAATACTTGAGAATTTAAAAATATATTAAAAAAATAAATAAATCAAAAGGTCTTACACTAATGGCTATATCTAGAGAAACAAGTTTGCACTTGGCTATGTCAGGTGAGTAATCTTGTTCCTTTTCAAATACATAGTGCATATATTATATAAAATTCCACATTGTAAAGTAACACAATATTCAAGAAAGTGTCGCTAGCTAAAATGAAAAAAAAACTATTGAAAAAATAACTTATGAACTTTGGTAGATGTTAAGAAATTGAAACTGAAATTTAAAAAGGAAGATAAAATATAAAGAGATCAAGCTGGTTTTTTCAATTAATAAACTTATTTTCATTTAAATGAAAATGAAATTTGAATGAAATTACATTTCTAATTAGAGAAAATAATTGAAACTATCTGAAATATACATCCTAGATATCTAAATTATATACCTTCTGATAACATTCTAAGCAAAGCTGTACATGGAGGCACTCTGGCATTTAATTTAGGAAGAAAATTTGGACTGCAACACATGTATAGCTCTTAAAGATAACAACACACTGTACCTCATTTAAGGACAAGATTTGTTTCAGATGAACTTTGTTTTATTCTACTTCTCATTTCATGGCTGCTAACTATGACACCTGAATATCCTTCATTCATGTATTAGACATAACTAGCATTTTTTAGGTTCTTCTTCAGTGCCAAATTTAAATAACATCACTTCAAAGGAGGGGAAACATTACCAGAAATTAGACAGAATGATAAAGTGCTGCCTAGAGAGTTAAAAAAAATTTAAGCCACTTTTAAGCTTATTATCTAGCAGAAAATTAAAAAAAAATAAATAGTTTATTCCTTTACACCTACGTGCACATTTTTAACATTTGTGTCTACAGTGTTGTACAAGCTCTGCTTTCTCAGAAGAGCCACACAAAATTACAGCTACCGATAAAGTCAGTTTTCTTAGTGTTTTTATTTTTTAATACTGTGATGCTTCTCAACTGTTGGGGGGATGGAATAGCATATTCATTACTGTCTAATGTTGGCACAACACACACTATGCGCTGCAGATTCTTAAGTGGTTTCTAAAACCACTAGCTCATTTTGCAGAGATAGCAAACATGCGTGAGTGGGGATTTCCTTTATACCTAGTTTAGCTGAAGTTTAATCACTAGTTGATCTACAGTATAAGAACTTATCTTCTTAGATGGTATATTAATTCTTCTTTTTACTAACTCTCTTTTAAAGAAACATACAGCACCAGAATAGCTCCAGAGCTAAAGGCTTTTATACAAGACGTTTTCATTAATAACAGATCATGAAAATACTACACTTACACAGCACAAAATATTTAAGAAATACAATCCTCACTGTGATGCAATTATAGTGTTGAAAAATTTAGTTCTTATAAAAATATTAAAGAACTAGTCTATGGTATGATAAATAACACAACAAAATTGAATAAATATGTTTTTCATTTTCTAACATTAAGGATAACAGCACATGACATTAGGGCTTAGTATTAGATACCTGAACCTCTACTGACTCATCTTAATCTTGAGTGGGCCCAGTCCGAAATGTTTCAAATGACTATCAAATACTTCTTTAAAAACCCCCAAGAAAACAAGTCCAAGCCATTTATTGAGATCATACATAAAATCCATACTCAAAAGTGCAGCCAGTTGAATAAACAACAAGCAGGGTACATGGGCTTAAGTACTATTCTACTAAAATAACATCTCTGATTTTGTAAACTGAAAGAAGAAATATTAGCCATTTTCCTTAAGAATCAAATCATACAACTTCTACACAAACAGACCCTGTACTGCCTAGAGCCTTGTTAAAGTATCAGAGCCTTTGACAAATGAAACTTGCACTTTAAAAAACACTAAAACCAGCTATCTGGATTAACATTTACACATACTTAAGATGAAATGAGCATTAAAATGGATACAGTGGAAGAATCCAGAAAGCACATTTTAGATGAAAGATAGTGTTTAAGTAACAACAGAAATTAAAGTATGTCCAGAGATTTTAAAGGGTATGTACACACATGAACACAGAGTCAAGATACAAAAATAACAGAACAAAGATGAACAAAACACTAACAGCTCTGGCTGCATACAAATATCAAACTGAACTGCACTAAAAAAACCCCAAGACACTACGTTCAAATGCCATAAGATGCAAAGACCAAGCAATTCAAAACCGTCTCTTCTATTTTAGTCTGATGTCATCTTTTGCTGCAGTAGGTACCACGCTTCTGACAAACAGTATTTTCTTTTTTTGACAGCATTCTTTTAACTTTGGGGCAGGAAAGAAGTTTACAATTTTATAACATTCACCTTTAGTCATAAAATAATTTCTTAAAAGAGGACAATATTCCAAAGAAAATGTAATCGTTACTGAAAATGAACATTCAAATAAGTCGCAAGGGTGGAGAAGGAGGAAGAAAAGATTAACCTTCTGTCTTACACAAGTCATCCAACACTAAATTACCAAGAACTCTAATTCTGTGAAGCTGCAGCAAAGACTCTAGCTACTTATATTTCATTAACTTGTTTCAAGAACCTTTATGAAGTCAAAACATTTGAGGTATTTAGCAATTTCAAAAATACATTCTAAGTAGTTTTCAATACTCCCAAATTATGGTTTTTTTCCCTTTGGTTTTTTAAAGGTACTTCTACCTGTATATTAAGCTGAACTTTCTATCTAAGTATATATGGTTTGGGGGTACTTTTGGTTACTGTAACAGATACCTCCAAGTTTTGCTTAGGCACATGACTCTAGAAATACAGAGATTTTCTTAATGCAAAACTTCCTAGAACACGAGTTGAAACCAAGTAGAGAATAAATAAAAATTCAACTAACTTCATTTTTAACAGTAATATCTACATTAGCAACAGAACAAATAAAAACTTTCAGAATCAAATAACTTTATAAATATAAATCTATTCAACCTAAAAAAAAACACCTCTGAGGGAGATAAACAATTCTTGTTCCTTTTGCAAATGTGAGTCAACACTAAGAGCATCGTGTCAAAGACCACATGTGGTATCCATATTAGCGCGGGGACAATGGCTAAGAAATTCCTTCGTCCAGAATCCACGGTTAGGCCCCACACACAGTGCTACTCGTATCGAGGAGGGCACGTAATCCTTACTACTAGTTCTTCCCAATATAAAAATGCCTGAGAGTTAGGTAATAGTTTGTATTAAGCAACATTATTCTGCCTTGAAAGAATTAGTGATCACAACTTACCATATGAAACTTTAGCTACTGTCCTTCATTTACTGCTTATTTCATAATTTTGTTTTTATTAACTCACAATCATTCTTAATTAAGAATATAAAATGACCCCAAACCCCCAAAAATGAAACTAAGAGACAGCTGAGAAATGCAACATGCTAACATGACTTGCTTTCATAGATTTCAAGGTTAAGAAAATCCATTCATTTATCCGATCTGGCCTCAAGCACAACATGCCACCACAGTAATTCATTTATTTAGATGAGGAAAAACCCAAAACAATAGTGACATTTTCATAAAGGATGTCTTGCAGAGCGATATCCAGTCTTGAAGACAAGAAAAGGAAAATGACCAGTCCCATTGCTAATTTTTCTCATGATTCAGCTTTTGTACCTAATTTTCCATTGTAATTTTTCTGATTTGTACCTTTAGACATTAGAAAATGTAATGAGCAAAGATGTTACCATAAAAATGTCATTTCAGTTACAAACAAGAACAGAGAACTAGCTTGTGCTTCACACAAATTCTAATTCAGGTCAAATGACAGATTCATTTCAGCGGAAGCAGAACTGGGCTCTTCATCATATCATACACTATCCTTCAAAAACCAACACAGCAACCAAAACTTTCCTAAGATCCCAATTCCTCCAGTTTCAGTTAGAAACAATACAGCAGGGGAGGTACTCCTGTTATCCATTTACACTAGTAGCAACCTACCTCCAGCTGATGATCACTCCTTACCAACGCCATACGGGCCCTTTGCAATGAACCATGCATTAGCTTGTGCAGTCTTAAAATTAGCTTCCTCAACCCCATTTGCTTCAGTGCTTTATCTACAAATGGCCTGTAAATAGAGGTCAAACAGTGTTGGCTGCAGCTTGCCTCAGCACTGCATTCTGGAATAACCCAAGAGGCAGAGTCATCCTCAGATTCAAGCCTATCAAACCTCCTTGAAAAATGGTCCTGAAAGTCAAAATTTGGCTTATTAGTAAAATTGTTCTTGATGGCTTGTCTAAGTTCCTCAACATTCTCCTCAGATATTTGTTCTTCACCATCGCTCTCCTCTGTGCATGTTCCTGAGGATTCCTTTACTTCTGTTTCCCTATCAACTTCTTCATCCTCTGGATCGTTGTCCTTAGATGGTCGAGGAGAAGGAATTTCAAACACTGGCCAGCCAATGTCAGAAAGATTTTTGATACCCAATACGGTTCCCATAATCCTTAGTTTTTGATTTAAGTCTTTCGTAATATTTAACCATAGACAGAGTGCCTGCACTCTGTCTTGGAAGTCCTTTGCAGCATACTTTTCATAGTCCTTTTGAAGAGCCTGCAGAGATGGATAAAGTGCTTCTATATACTCGAGCAGCTCCATTATCCGCTTTACTTGCTCAAATGAGACCCGCTGGCGATGGAGGTGTTCATGGTAACTTGAGTAACCCAAAGCACTAGTTCCACGTGTTGCCTTGCAAACTCCTTCTCCTGAAGTACCATTGAGACTGGCTCCATTTTTTACACAGGAGAAGCTTCCATAGTTCACTTTGAAGGTGAGGATTTCATTGATGATATCAGGGATAGCTTGACGGGCTGCATAGAGATAGAGGTCTTGGTCATTAATGCTCCGGCCAGCATGCCAAGCTTGCAGCTCCAGCCAGATCAGTTCATTGGATCGGTTCAGCCAGACAGAAGAGGTGTTTTCAGGTCCTCTCTGCTCCCTGTCCTTTTTCTTTGAGACTGAGGTAAGTTTTAACAAAAGCCGCAGGGTTTCAAAGAATTTTAAGCGGTCTGCTGGGCAGTCAGTCCTAGAAGTCTGGCGTGCAGTTCTGGGTATTGGCATGGGCACAGAGACTGGAAGCTTAGCATTGCTACAGCCAAGGCTGAGGTAAGGCTTATTAAGATCAACATCTGGAATTGTTTTTTTTGGCAGAGACCCACCAACTGAGTCTAACATAAATGAGCACTGCACATTTTTCTTGTGATCTCGTTCTGTCGTCCTTAGGGTGTCTCGGATCTTTTTTCCTTGCTTATAGCTGTGCTCCTCCACATTCTCAATGGTTTTCCCATTGTCTTTATGCACTGACTGAGTTGGCACACTCATTTTTTCTGTAAGAAAAGAAAAAAAAGAATGTGACTGCAGCAACAAGAAAAAGCATCACTCAATCCAGCTCCCGATCACATTTCTTAGGTTCAGCATAAAACATTTTTTAATACCAACAAAACAAAATAGGCATGGGTAGAAGTAAAACATAGTCTTCAATATTACCATTAGTACAACTAAATCAATAGCAGCACCAAAAGGAAAATTTTTTTTCTCTTCTTGCTTTACCTCTTTTGTAGAAAGGACCTCAGAGAATTCTCATTATTCTGAGTATGCCATCTACTGAGAATTGAGTATGATCAAAAGGAAAAGAATGGTTTTCAAGTTCATTTTCCAAACATTTGTCACACAAACTCCCAAACAAAAACTCAAAATGCAACAGAGCATTATTAAGGTTTCCAAGTCAAACAGAATTAAAGAGACTCCATTGCACATGCAATTTCATAAAAACTAGAGCATGTACAGATTCTGAAATTTAGCTTGAATGATCTAATCCTGGCTCTTGGAGGGCTTGGTCTTAGTTCTGGGAACGCATCTGTAGTCTTAATACACTGCCTTAACACCAGGATCCTACCTCCCCACTCTCCCAACACACAAACACTTGCCTTCTCCCTTACCTCACAACAGCAGCCCTTTCCTGCCTAACTGTGCAATCTCCTCTTCTCTTCCTCCTCTTTCCTCACAAGCAGCAGACATTATCACCCTTTTGCAGCACTAACAGAAGCACTTTAATCTAGGCTTTGCAGATCAGGACAGGAGAAACTACTTGGTATCAAAACAGTGGTTCTCTCCCTCTTAAGGAATTAGTGGCAGGCTGGAGAGAAGCACCTGTATGTAGACAGCTGCAGTCCAGAGATCAGCAGTTAGAACACAACAAGCTACACAGCCACAGGGCCCCCTGCTTATTCAAGAACAGAAAAGACTTTCAGAATGATGGCTGAATACTTTGTCTTCTTTTCACTGTTCACTGTGACTCTAAGGATTATCAGATGCACACAGCTCATTCCCCACTCTAGAAGTAGTAATTTCCTTAGAGTCTTTGCTACTGTGCTTCTCACTATAACATCCATTAATACCAGAAATACTAATAAGCTTATTTGCAAAACAGGCCTGCTCAGTGGAAGAATAATGTTATTCCCTTTCTATATATGGAAAATCATGATAAAAGTCCGTCAAGCCAGCATGCTTTTGGGTGCCAAAAATGGGAAAAGCTATTGCTCAACATTTCAGAACACCGAGCACTTCGTGTTCAATGCTCCCTGACTTCAATTGCACCTTGATTTCTCACCAATTTGCAAACCACATCCCAAAATCTCTAGTTTGCTTCTAGGAAAACAAGAAACAGACAGAAAATTTTAATTTGCACTATTTGCCTAGCATCACACAAATTTTCGTGACAGAATGCTGTTATCATATGATGCACTTCACTGACTTAATTATCAGATGGCCTTTCATTCTTGTTCCATTCACTACATATCTTCCAGCATCTGCAACAAAAGAAGGTACAGCCATAGAGAAATCTGCTTCCTCCATCACAAAATTCCAAATAATCTCTACTCATGTAAGACAGCAGTGCTATAGAAGAGGACTGGTGTGGTAACATAGCTCAAAGACTATCAAATGTATGCACACAAAGGCATTGTATTAAGGTTGCAGAGACACCTGAAACAAAAGTAGAGAGGTATGTGGTCAGAACACCTTCCTTGCTTGCTTCCATTACAAACCCTGTTTTCAGCTGTTAATGAGCAATAACCAAGTTAATAAGGGTGTGACCTGCCACACTGCCTCCTTCCAATCCCCATACCTAAAAAAAAATAATTTAACCCTTGTCATAGTTGTGTAGGATCGGGGCAGGTCACAGTGTGTACAATGGCATTTAACCCTGGGAAAAAAAATTATATTCTGAAGGATATGAGGAAGAAAAAAAAAGAATCACAAAATCATCACAGAAACTGTTTCTTGCAAATATGGACTTCATTAATGCCTCTTATACTACTGTTATTTCAGGTATTCATACATCTTTCTCTGAACAGCTACCAAGTACAACAGCAGCTGACATGAAAACCTAACTCAAACACAGTTTCCTCCTGGAAACGGAAGCCTACCAGTGCTTCTAAGAAACCTGCTATAGAATTCACTATCACTGATTTTACCTTTATCTACTCAAACACTACTGTCAGACAGCAGTACCTCACCCTCACTGGTTACTAACTTGTGAGGTTAACCAGCACCACACAGAACACAAGACTAAAAGTCCCACTGAGCGTATCAGCTTGAATTCCACACCACAGTTGGCACTGCCGTGAGGAGCAACAGCCCAAAAAGCTAGGACAGGCAAGGAGCGGGAAGACGTGTTCTGCATTGGCAGGAAAGAAGAAGGAAGATGAAGGAGGTTGGCAGAGATGAAACACACACACATAAATACCCCCCTCAGACTGTGAGGTAGTTTAGGAATGGATCAACTTTTAACAGCACTTCGATGTTAAATATTTTGGTAACCTTGCAAAATAAATGAAAACCTTGGCACATTTAAAGATCACTTTCTGAACTTACACTCTAGCTACCAGGAGGTCCTATAAACCCCTTCGGTTTGTATTTTTAACATGTTATTCTCCTTCAATATTGATCTTCAGATTCTCCACCTCACCAAAACACATTGAAAGAAAGGTAAGTTAAAAATATTATTCATTGTTAGACATCCAAAATGTCCTAATACTTAAATATTCATCATTCTTAACAAAGCCCAGGCACAATAATCTACAAATTGTTTCAAAATCCTCTCATTTTATCAAATAAACAGGTGCCAATGATTCAAATATACCCAACAATTCTGTAATAAATGAGTATCAGTGTTATAATTGTAAGAGCTCCTACTTCTCATTTTATTGCAGTTTTGTAATACAGGCTTAAATTAATTTGTAAAACACATTCAGCTGTACTAACAAATTTTGCGTTACAATTACCTTTACTGCTACATGGGGCAGGTAGGTTTCATGACTAAGCAACAATTGGTTGTTGAGAGGGAGCAACCAATAGATGGTAGAGTCTGAGACCTTAAACAGCTCATTAAAAAAAAAAAAAAAAAAAAAAGAAAAAATGACAAAACGAACTTAAGGAACTTGATAGGGGTAAGAAAGTAGGACGGACAGAGGTTCCCCTTCAAGTATGAAGTTGCAGAAGTTTCATACTAAAAAGCAGACAGGAGCACTGTTTTTTACATAGTCCAAGGAGCTAACACTTCAATAAGTAAGCAAGCATCACTGGACTGACATTCCATACCCTCCGAGTCACAAAAACAGGTAGGAGACACACCTATGTCTTAGAAGCAACTTTGAAATGCAGTTAGCTTAGAAAATGTGAATCCCATGGGTCTTGGGCTGCAGGAGAAACGATTCAGAAACAAGTTTAAACAGCTTATTGCATCAGTTTATTTTTCGATACTAAATGCAAGTTATAAAAAACTTGGTGTGACAGAAACTAAACAAACATTGGAGAAGCAAGTAAGCAAGGCCCTAGTGCCCAAAATTCTTTCAGTTGTCTAAATAAAGATATATTAAATCTGTGTTATATGTAAATGTCTGAAAAGTTATTTCAAATTTACTTTTTTAAACTGATTAATTACATCAAACTAACCCCCGAATGAATTCTCTCACTGAAGTAAAACCAATTCAATCTCCAATAATAGCATATGCACACCCATTCCAGGTCAATCAACTAGTCCACTTCGAAGTTGTTAGTTTTGGGGTGGGTTTCTTCCCTGCACCCCCCCCCATACTGAATAAATTGCCTATACGTATAATCTCAGAAAAAGTTAAACAAAATGAACTATGAACTTTCCAGAAAAGATATTTTACGCAATGTAACACCATCCAATTCATACCAAAAAACCCCACAAAACAAAAACCAAACCCAAACATATTTTAAAGATACACTCACAGCAACCAAGAACAGGATATTGTTATTCCAGAAGCAAGAACCATTCCCCTTGCAAGTAGTGAGAGAGAGACCTACATAAGGTTAACGTTTCATTAAAAGAGTTTAACTTAGCCAAAAGGCACAACTAAAAGCCAATAAAAGTAGCTTAATAATTCCAATGCCTACACAGCTAACTGGCAAGTATAACAAGATTTCTCTCTTCAATTTAGTTTAAGGAAGAGGTCTTCTGGTGAATGCTTTCTTCATAGTGACATTATTCAGAGGCTGTATGAAATGGAAGGGAACCAAAAGCTTTGGAAGATGTTTGTGTGAGCCCTTCTTTTATTAGAAACTTGCACTCCACAACTCTGTGAAACTGAAGAATAGACTGTATTCCCTTATTCACACTAAACCATTTACCTTCTTCTCCCCTACACTTCACCTTGAAAATGTAATCCTTGCAAGTAAATGCACTTTGTGATAACATTTCCCACTTCCTCTGAAGCGATTTAAAAAATGGCTTCCAAAATATTAACTGGCAATAGTCAAGCTGCCATAACGACTCCAGCAAATAACTGTGTCTAACATGGTTTTTCTTAAAAACAAAGAACACCCCGCCCACTTCCACCCCCAAAAAACCCCCAACCAAACCTAGGTATAATTCTGTATGAAAATACTGAACATAGAATCTTAAAAACTGGGGGGTTTACCCCCATCACAAGCTGAGCAAAACAACCAAAATAGCACAATTTTTTCTTTTTTTCTTGGAAGGGCAGCTTGAAAAGATGTAGCTACCACATGTTTTTTAAAACTATCTTTTCAACAAGCAATTACCATATTCTATATCTGCTCAAAATTAAAGAAAGAAAAGCTTAAAATTCATACTTTAACCTAAAAATGTTTTATTTAGTATTAGATGTCGTTACTCAGTAACATTAGGAAAAAAACATACAGCAAGTATCTTTTGTTTTTTCCCAGTTATGACTTTATGACTAAAGCATCAACAGAAGTAAACAGTGGTAACTACAATTTAATTGCTTCATTGACACTGAAGAGTAAAGAATAACCACTGAAAACTTTATTTTTCTGTAAAACAGACTGTGAAGTGCTTCAGAACATGAAATTGGGGCAGAGAGGCAACTACGCCATTACTAGAGACCACAGAAGCACAGAAAAAATTTGATTGGAAAATACCTCTGAAGGTCATTTCTTCCAACCTCCTGCTCAAAGCAGGGTTTATTTCAAAACTAGTTTAGCTTACTCATGATCTTATACAGTTGGAAATCTTTGGAAATCTCCAAAGATAGAGATTCAACAACCCAACCACCTCTCTGGCAAACTGTTCACTCTTTGACCATTCTCATGGTAAAATTTTTCTTCTAATACCCAGAGTTTTCCCTTGCTGCAACTTAGGACAGCTGCCTCCTGTCCTTTCACTGCACCTCAGTATCTCACTCCATCTTCTGCATATCTCCTCTGTCAAGTAATGAAGGGCTACTACTATGACTTTATGGTCATTTTAGGAAAAAAAAAAACAAAAAAACAAACAACAAAATACCACACCTACCTTTCAAAGTGGAACGGCTAGCAGGTCTCCCAACGTTATTCTTCTGGTGCTTTGTTGACATACGCTTCATCTGGCGGGGTGTACTAGGAGGAGAAGTTCCATAGAAGGCGTCAGCACTTGCTTCATCTGATAATTCCTCAGGGTCAGATTCAGAGATCTTGCAAGTAGCATCTTCTGATTTGCATTCTTTCCTGTAGAGAACAAGTTAAACCACGATGTTAAAGAATTTTTCCTTGCAATATCTGTTTAGAAAGCTAATCCATCAATCCCAACCACAGTCAACCTTCTACATTTTCCTGACACAGCCATGTATATTTACCAAAGTTTTTTCACACCCATAAGGGCAACTTTCCAATCAAGCAAAGTATAAGCAACATACAACAAAATGGATGCATAGCCAGAGTGTCACTAGGAGAACACAATGTGTATGTAACATATTTGTTTCTGAGAAAACTTGCAGCAAGCCTAAACTAAGAGGTACACAAAACAAACAAAGGTTCAAAAATACTAACATAATGCAAGCCAGTCAATCTAATCAGCGGCAGAGACAACAGCAGAGGTCTTCCCTTCTATCTTCCACCCCCTAACTTGTGCATATCATGAAGGCAACTTCTAAGTTCACTGAAAAGGCTCTCCACCCTTCACAAAACTTCTATCTAGCACAGGAGACCTAAATGTATGTTACGTACTTTTCACTGATTTTAATATTAAGTAGGTTTAACCTTAGAACCTTTTTTTTTTGGTAGCAAAAAAAAATAACAGGGTTTGTATAGTAACTTTTTAGCCTCGATTACTTTGGCACTTTGGGAAAATACCAGTAATACTTCAAAAAAAACCCTCAGAGCTCATGCAAACACGAAATTAAAATAATGTATATATGTTCTTCAAACTCCAAATCCAGATGGTCAGCTTAACCACTGGATGCGGTATCACTGAATTCAACAGAAAGCATGTATTTTTGCAGGATTAGTACCTATGTCAGTACAGAATCCAACACAATAGCTTTCCAACCCCAGGTAGGACCTTTCATTGCTATTACATCTAGCAGCATTGGCAAACACTGCAGAGTAGCATTACATACAGTATTACAAAACTGTAATTTATTTCATTATTTAAAAAATGCTGACTTGTCTTTGTAATTTTCCAAAACTCTAAACTATTTTGATTTAAATTGTTCAAAGATAAAACTATAGAGTAACTTTTTTCCTTCAGTGAGGTACAGGCCTTAAAAAAAAAAATCAGAACAACAAAACAACAACTGCATGGTATCACATAGTTAACCCTAGCTATGGCACAATTCCATTGCAGAACAAGACAATCAAAGTCCAGACTGCTATGATTTTGGTCTCCTCCCCAGCCAAAAACTCCTGTAGCCTTTCCTTTGAGTCTATTCTGGCACTCACACAACTGCCCACTAAGCCAAAGCCAGGAGCTGACCTATTTGTAAATTCCCATGGCAAAAAAAGGAAAAGCCATCGGTTTTCGTATGTAAAATATGGGCAAGCTCAAAGACAACTTCCAGTGCCAGCTTCCTCTCATAAGAAGAGGTCAGATGTGAAACAACCACAATGTGGGGCATGCACTCTTATACTAGGACTTGCTTTAAAAATAAAATACAACAAATACAATAAATGAGTAATCATGTCAGATACCCTTTCCTTCCCCCTGGACACTTGCTCTGTCCCACCAAATAAGATTAGTTCAGTAGAGTGGCACTTGGGCACAATACCACTAATAGCTAGATCTCCTCTCCACGATCAAGTGACACACAGCAACGAAACTGCTCTCAGACTGTGAACAACTGAACTTCAGTACATTTTATGCTGCTCACTGATGTATTAAGAAATTTTAAATTCATATATGGAAACAAGGTATTTTAAGACAATCTGTGAACTGTATCATTGCCCCACCAATAACGTATCATTTGAATTCTTCACAATGTTAAAAAAGCCCCACAAAATAATGAAATTCTCTGGTCAATTCAGGCTTCAGGGGAAAGCAGATGGCAGCAGGATGGGTTTTTAGTTTCTCTCACTATCCCTTTATACCAAACTGATGCTTATCTACCCAGGATAAATACAGAGAAGGGAAAAAAAGGGGAGGAGGAGGAGAGGATCCCAAGGCCAAAACAAGTCCCTAACTGACTGAATCCCATGGGTAGGCTGAAGCTCAAAGTGGCACTGAGACCTCTGCCATCTCTCAGAATATGGGACCCATCACCCCAGCATAGTCCTCTCATCCTCACCACTCCCCACCTGTGCCATACATGCAACTCTCTTGCTTTAACATATATCTGGGAGAAGAACATGCACCACTCTAGCTTGGAGGAAGAAAAAAATGCACTTTGCCTCCATCTCTTCACATATTTTATTTCTGAAGCAGGCATGCAAATAACACCATCTTGACTCTGGTAAAAGACATGGAGGCAAAGAAACATTCGACCTAAATCAGACAGTGCAAGACTAGCATCAGTACATGATAACGTCAATTTTAATTTCACTTGAAATCACAAACAACATTTTACTTGCTACTATTTTTGAGGCAGACGATGAACATTACTCATGCTCTGGTGGAATGAGTCTGAGTGTCTGCAGGAAGAAATAAGCCCAAATATTGCCAGCCAGTAGAATAGCAGTAAGGCTAACAAGAAAAAAAAAAATCAGATACTGTACTTTTTCTTTGCCTTTAGCTATAAAGAGAAATAAATACCTTAACATGCAGAACAGTTATGTTTTCTGCAAAGCCATGGAAATATTTAGTGTGTGAAATTACTCTTCTCACATTACAGCTTTGAGAAGGCAGTAGGCAAGTTCACCAACTATTGTAGATGAAGGACTCGGGTGGTACCAGAGCACCACCTGTAGTCTAAGGAGAGCCCTACAGTGAATTTGGGTATAATGACAATCACTCAGAATCACCAATACTTTTAGCTTAGTTTCCTTGCCTTGGAAAATTGTGCTGTTTGTGTGTCTTCTAACAGTCTGATTTAATTAACCACTACTGGCCAAATAAAACAAAGAAGTCTTAATCTGTTCCTACAGATCTTGTGAAAACAGGTGGATAAATAAGAGAAAAGGATCTTGTAAATGCTGAACTGCGAAAGCAGAACACAAGTTTATATATTCTTGGACAACAGAAAAATTTTACTTCTGAGAACTCCTGCAAACATCCCTACTGCAGAAAAAAACTTCAGGCAGAGCACACCCTTCTGATTTTGCCAAAGACAAATCAACCACAAGAGACTAAACCACATGAAACAAGAAGTCATTAGTTCCAGTGCTTACAGAACTATTTATTTTTTCAATGATCTCACTGGCCTGGCAAGGCGCAGGGTGGGGTGCTGATGCTCTTGCAGGGCCTGGCAGAGCGGATCCTGCAGCACACACATTAGGTCTCAGTTCCAAGGCAGTTTTAAACTCGGACAAGTTACCTCGCTATAAAAGACCAGTGAAAACACTGGTTTTGTTTTGGTTTTAAGTGAGTAACCTCTGCTAAGAGTCTAACAATCAAACCTCTTCACCAGGCTGCTGGGTCTTTCCTCAACAGTCACTACCTTGTTTGTTTCTTGCTAGTTCGATCAGAGAGCATGAAGTCCAAAAATACTCAAAACACCCTCCAATCTCACACATGAGTAACATACATACCTATACAGTGGGATCCAGCATGCATTACTTAACATTTAGGGGGGGGAGGGGGGGGCATCCTGGGTAATTTAGTAAGCTATTCTTTAATTTGTTAAAAAACATAGCAGATTTATCACAAAACATGCAGCACTAGAAGTCACATCACAAAACAGCAATCATGCTCTACAGAACCACTTGTTAGCAGCTGACGAGATGATCTAACTGGAGCAGGCTGGTCTGCTTAGAGAGAAGGCGGCACAGCTTGCAACTCAAGCTTAAAAATTCAGCATGCTCAGTTTAGGGTTTGTGTGCAAAGGCTGTATCTCAACTCGGAGCTCAAATCAATGCCAGTGAACACAAAGACTCAGTTTCATCAGTGAAAGCCTTATTGTGCAACAATGCACTAGATACATAGGGTCTGAACTAAAGCAACTACATCAGCTTAGTCATGCTGGTATCAATTTTTCTCATCCAGATGACACCAGACACACATGATCATCAGCAGAAAACCTCTGGTATTAAAACCAGTTATAATTTTAACAGATTACTGACATAGCATTTGTAATGTTTGTGTGCTATTTACTTTTATGAACCAAAGACTAATTAAATCTGCAAACCTATAAAACGCACTGCTGGCAAACCTAAATCAGATTATAGTATTGGTTATTACACAGAATTGTTGGTTCCTAAATACTGTTGCAACCAGAGTTAGGAAACATTAATCAAAGCTGATTTCTTGTTTGCTACCAAGAACTGCAGGTTTTCTCCCCCACAGCCAGTGAAAACCATCCTAATCTTAATCGGGCATATACCCAAAAAAGTGAAAGCTAAAAGTGTGACAACTGAAGTTACTATTTGCCAAGGACAGTTTAAACCCAATGCTTACGAGAAAAATTGGAAGCACATAGTTTTCAAATCAGTCTGTTTACAGGCTGGTCTCATCCCCAATTTTAATGAACAAAATGCTTCTTATCAATTTTACCCTAGGAATATAGAAGAGACTGTAGCCAGGATGCATAAATCAGGAATACTGGGAGAGTTGCAAGAGCAATATGGCAAAAAAAAAAAAACAACTCAAACAAAACATCTTGACAGCTCTGAAATGCAACAAAAAAATAATAACCAAGAATGTTTCCAACAACTACGGTGTGTTACACCAAGGTGCACTTCAACCAGAATCTGAATAAACAGAATACAGAATTTCTTCAATTTGCATATGTAGATGACAACAGGATTATTATTTTTTGGGGGGGTTGTTTTTTTTTTTTAACTGAGTCTAAGTGTTGGCAATATATCTACAATCTCAGTCATGAAAACTGAGATACGTCTTCTAGATTTTTGAAGGCCTGCAAACAAAAATAGGAGGGGAAAAACTGGCCTGTGAAATCTGAAGCAACAGGACAGGGAGCAAGAAGTCTGGTAACTGTTGCTCTTGATGAAGGCCATGAGCCTTTCAAAAAATACAGTCATTTATCATTAAAAATAAATGAACACATGAAAAGACCACTGAAGATCACATGGGGACATGTTAAAATTAAGTAGGCTAAAGTCACACTGAAGAGTATGATTTTTAACCGGTATAAACTTTTTGCACTTTACTGAAGCATTACTCAAACTTTAAAAGTTTGTAACAACCAATAATAAGAGGTCATGCTAAAAACTGTGACAGCTATATGGGGAAAACATTTTTTTTAATCTTCCCTTTATAACAGCTACCCTTGATCCCCATAAGCAGAAGTTTGAACTTATTAGGCACTTAGATAATTAACTCGGGTTCGGCCACTGCTTATCATGCCACACACAGTTTAAAAGCTTGCTGGGAATCGGAGCAGCAGAGGTCATGTGATTGGACTACAAGCACATAGCAATAAATCCGAGTTAGGCAATTAAAACACAGTAGCCAGGGTAATCACCCACCACCACAGTTATGAAGCTGGGCGCTCCACAGGCTGCTGCCGTAAACATCTTCCTGCAGTATCAAAGGCATTACACCATTCACACTTCAGTTAGGGTCTTTCTCAACACTTCCCATGGCACCCTGCCATTTCCATATAGAGAACTGCAAGATCTGTACAAGGTCCACCACCAAACTACCAACTACTCGTTCTTGACACTCAGTGTCTTTGTTTAAAAGGCAAGTGTCTAATTTTCAAACATAAATTCCTTCACAGGGATTCAGCTCGATAATTAAAGTATGTAGGAAGACAACGCTTCATCAACTAATTGACAATGTGCATTACTAAGAACAGGCTAAGGTAGCAGAAAACATAAGTGCTACACATTGCCAATCAAATCTTTTTAAAGCTAGGGTAGCTCTCCCTAAATGTAACTGCAACCATTCTATTTCAAAGATAAACAATATTCTGACAAGAACATAATTGCAAATTGTCGTCATCTGGCAGCTGCTGGCAATGCAAAGAGCAAACAGGATTTTTAGGTAACCATCTCTGCATCTGTTCAAACTGAAAAACAAAACGGTATCCAGTTAGAGCTGCTAAACACCACACACAACACAACTCTGGAATCAGCAGCTCTAACCTCTCTTCTGTGGGGCAGCACTGGGTTTCGATTTATCTGCATAGCACAAGAGAACGTGACAGTACTCTTGGACCAACAGCCCAGGGAAGGAACTTCATTAATCAACCTGTAGCTCTTTGGGAAGCTAAGACTGAGGATTAGACAACCTAATCAGGAAAACAAGTTAAGATGAAATGAACTCAAATTCTGCTAAAGTACAGGACTGCTATCTGGTGTAAACTTGTATTACGTTCCAACATTATGAAAGCATCACACACTCCTATTTTTTAATCGCCTTTTAAAGATTCCCTGTTCTGAGGGAAGCTATAAACTTAAATGAATGGACTTGGTTCTGAAAACTTCCTGAACTGAAAGCAGAAAGGACTATAAATCCAATTTTGCATACAGTCTTCTCTTAAAGATCTGCTACATTTTTGAATACTAAAAGTGCGTGCTTGCAGCTATTGCATTCAAAGCAGTTATTATAAACTGCTGTAAGGGCAGCAAAAGAAACAAAAAACCTTGAAGTAAGAAGGACTGTAAGTGCAATTCTGAGGAAGCCTTCAGTAAAAATCAAGAAACAAATCTTGTGGGTTTTTTATTATTTGTTTTTTATTACAGAGCAGCAGGAATTTGCTCACAGTTTGTACAAATAAAACTGTATTTTTTGCTAAATACATCCTGTGTAAATTTGGCACAGTGTTATGGGGTGGGGGGGAAATAGCCTGGTTAACTAGATACGAAAATTCTGTGACTAGCACGGACATTTACATGGTGTATGTGTCATGTATTCCTATTGTGACTATACCTGCAGAGACAGTAAAAAAATATTGTTCACATTAAAACCTAATACTGACATACAGTAATGGAGATACTTGACCTTGCATTCACATTTGAATCTCAAGTGCCTGAGCTCAGCATTTCCAAGCAGTCAGTCTTAAATCTTAATCACCAATAACTTCTGATTGCTACTAACATATTAATAGGACTTAGTGTTACAAACTTGGTAATATACTTGATAAGATTTTTAACAATATAATTAAATTTGACTTGAAACTAAGGACATGTCTGGCTTTTTAATTTGCTATCCTTAAGATAAGTTGGGTAAGCTATAGGAAAGCACCAAGTTTTAGAGGTTTTTTTGAACGAGAATCACCACCACAAAAATAAATTACAGATACACTCCTTCTTAAAAGTTCTTCTAGTGTAAAAATCTTATAAAAACAGAAAAGCTTTCAAATTATGAAGGGCGAATGCAATTAGAATTGTAAAAAGCACTGCGTCTCTATTAAGGCCTGGATCGGCTTCCTCCTGAGAAAAAAAAACTTTATCCCTCTTGAAATCACTGTTTGGCAAATGAATACCCATGGTTTCGGGTAAGGAACTGGAAGGAGTATCTGTTACCTGCTGCCTTCCCAAATTTTAGAGAAAAGAAGGGCACACAGACCCATGCCACATCCCACCAGTAGAACAAAAAGCACTGAAAGCAACTTTGAGCTGGGGGAGAGCAGCAACAAAAGCTTTGGTGTTCCAAGTTTCCAGCTCACAAGGATCTTGGAGACATTACTTTACTCTAGAAAAGAGGCATCTGGATAACTTAACTTGACAATAAACCCTGGCAGAAAAACACCTAACAGCAATCTCATAGTGCAAAACGGGAGCTTCAGAGTATCATCTCTTCTGGCATGAAAGCTGTATTTAAAAAAAAAAAAAAAAAAAAAAAAAAGGAAGAGAGGAAGCACAAAATAAAAACATTGTTCTCTAAAGCACTCATAATTCTTCCTGCAGTTGGTAAGTAAAAATCAAGACTGCTAATTCCTTTCATTCTCAGGACCTGTTTTTCAAGCACACTTCTCTAACTCCATTAGTATATCCCTATGATCACCCTTATATCTGCATTATTCTTCCTTTCTACAGGAGGTGGCTAATCCTACCTATCAAATGCATCCATTTCCCATCTCTTCTGAAAGCTAATATTTATGAGGGTCACATTCAACCTTTCATCAATTTGTCTAACCATAAAAGCAGATATTATGTAAGGCACACCAATGTCAAGGCTAAAATGAATGGGGAAAAAAAAACCCTTGAAACTTATCTTAAAATTACAAGAAAGTTTGAAGGAAACGGAGATGCTAAAGATAATGCCTGGAAGTAATCTGAGGAAACGAAAAAATATTTTGTCATGTTGTTGTCTTAAAACAACATTCTAAAGCAGAAAACTAGGGCTTTTCTGTATTCACTAAGTATTTCAAAATAACATTTTAAAGAAGAAATAGTATAACAACTTCAGTTTTAAGAAATATTCATATTCAAGTTCAGCTGTTCCTCCCAGAGGAATGAGGGAAAGGCAAGATACATTATCAATTGTCTCTATAGTCTAGGAATGAAAAACCAGTGTGCTGGGGAAAAAAAGGTAGCACTTGGGCAGGGGACGGTAGAATTTATTTATAACAGAGGTAGTAGTTTTATCATTTACTGCTGCCGCTAACTGAAAAAAAGCGCTTTTCTCTTTCAGCAAGTAAGTCCGCAGATGCAAATTCTACAGAATCTGTTTTCATTAGAACAGCTTACAGCAGAGAAGCTTGTAAGAGCACAAATAACATGAAGTAATATTAAAAAACTTTCTAAATTGAGTATGAAATGTAATGAAGCTTATTCACACAATTTTCTACAGCGATGAAGTAAAGAGCCTCAGAAACTACCAAGACTATAGTCACAGTAAGCTGACACAAGAAGGGGAACATGTTACAGTGTGCCTTTTGTCTCGCAGGTTGCGCATCCCTGGCCCCTCTGCAGAGAAGCCAACAATCGTGTGAACTCAGTCACCAATTTGATGGGGGAAAAACCCCATTAATTTTTTGGTGCATCAGTTACCCATCAGATAATAAGCTGAAGTGAAAACTCCACAGACACATGACTACTAGATCCAGAAAGAACGCAGTGGAGGAGCTTGGCTGCTTCTTGGGGAAAGACCAGGGGAAGAAAGCAACCTGCTGTTCCAACATGTTGAGTGTAATGTAAAACTGTGCCCTCGGTCACTCTCTTCTGGCTGCAGCTGAAGCAATTTATAAGATGTGATGCCATGATGACTGTCCTTTCTGCTTTCCACTGACACTTTGCCAGAAGTCACCAGTGCCCAAGATGCACAAGAGTAACTGGAAGTACCGACCCTGGTCCTTCACTGGTGCTGCCAAAACAATCCAGCTTAGCTGGAATGTCTTTGTTAGCAGGATTTTTCCAACTTCAACCACTTTAATTTTAATTAAGCAACCAAATGTACTTAATGTTATGCTAGCAAGTTTCATATGACAGATATTCCTTGTTTGGGGGGGGGGGGGAAGAGAAGGATGTTAGGAGATGAAAATAGTAATTTCTAGTCTGGGTCAGCTGCAAAACTAATGTAATTTTTTACTTGCAGTAATGATAAAAGCAAAATACTTAGGCAGGAAGATGCTTAAGGTAATACCTGTATCACTACCAAGAACTGACTGAATTACATAACTCCAGTATCTTATTTATAAATTAACCTATGAACAAGGGGTCATGAACACAGAAATAATTACAGAAACACTACAACTTCATTGGTAAATAGTCAGAATGTAATAGTAGCCCTGTAGTAGCCATGCTTTGCTCACTATTTATGCTTTGTTTATCTTTGAAGACTAACCTGTAGCATGGCTGCACAAATGCAAACACCCAATGCTGCTATGAAGCCCTGACATACATCCTGCCACCTGCTTGCAAACTATGGGTTTACGCTACAACAGCCCTGCTAACAGTTAAGCACCAAGTACAATAAATCCCAGATCAGCTAAGGCCTGAGAGAAGTACAAAGCAAGTATTTCTGCTGCATGATTGGCAGTGGTTTGGAGCAAGACTTCACTGTGACAGAACAACCACTATTTCTGCAGAAATCTACAAGGAAAAAAAAGTCATTATTGGGGAAAAGACTAATGTAAAGCTTAGAGCTAAACAGTTAATCTTTAATTAATTCCCAATGACATCTTTTCACCCTTGGTAACTCTTAATTAAACTGTTCAATTAGAACAGAAGGACCCAGCAAGTGTGAACACACTTCATTTCTATAGTACGCTTCAAGCACATGACTGACTGTAGCCAGTTCCCCCCATTACAAAGTTCCTTACAGCCCTACTGTATTGACTGGCAGTATTTCTTTTAAGAGAAATTCAAACAAAATCTTCTGCTTCTCAAGATCTGGAAACTACAACAGTCAGTTTTGTAAATTACTAATACTTTGACACTTTCCCCCACATTCTCCTATATTCTTGGGCAGAAGCTTCTAAGTGCTTGATTATTATATTTAGGACAGAAAGACACAGTCACAGAAAAATGTAACAAAGGCTACTGAAACATCAGAAAGGTGTTGAAGCACCTTTTAACTTAGTATAAAAATATGGTAAACTTCAAACAGAAATCATCAAACAATGAGCTAAAAATAAATTAAGCAAAATGCAAATTAGTATTAATCACATCTTTTTATTGCAAGCAGATATAAGAGCTATTGAGACCTATTTAAATGATCCAAGGAAGTAATTTTTCTTCTGCAAGTTATACCAACTAGAAATAAGTACAAAAAATAAATAAAATAGAGCTCTTATAACAGTTTTGGCAGTTCTTCATGTTCTCATCTCAGAAAAAAATAATAATCAGAACTTCCTGTTCTTTTTTTACTAGCAAATTTGGAAGCAGAGAAAGGTTAACTAATTTTTCCATCTTGGATTATTATAAATTTTCATGCAAGTTTGGATTATGACATAACAGCATTTAGAGAATATGCATGCACTTTCATCTCTGAGCTTTTTTTCCCCCATTCACAAATAGATTATTTGATTAAAACTGTACCATATGTTATTTCAGTAAGAACAACAGACTGTGTAAAAAAGTGTGAAAATGTTGATGGGTTTGTCACGTATCCACATTTAAGCCTACCAGGTGAGGCTCCAAATGGATCAAAGGTTAGAACGGTAGGAGTTAAGAGAGCTTCACCCAGCCCAGCCAGTATCCAGCTCTCTCCTCTTCAATGCCTCAGAACAACTAATGCCAAAGTGTTAATTGGTTTCAGTCACCATGCTTCATCCTTAGTGCTACTTTTTCAACCTCAAGTATATCCTAACCCATCTTTGGGAAAAAAAATATTTTTTTTTAAACTGCAATTTCCAGGAACAGCACTTTATCTTTTCTTTTTTTTTTTTAATATGAGAAGCCCTGAAATACATTTTCATCACTAAGGTAAAGATGGTTGAGCATTACAAAGCACAGTATAAATCCAAAGGATAAGCGCTGCAGTTAAATTCTTGGCACATGCACAAATCAGATCCCAAGGTCTCAAGCTACTCAAGCTACACACCTAAAAAATAAAGTATATTTAATTAATAACTACTTATGAAAATTCTATACTATCAAATCTCGATGGATTTTCAGGAAAATTTAAACCACATCAGGAAAAGTTACATACTACTGGGAAAAGAGATACTACGACAGAAAGCGTTAGGCTGCTAGGCTCAGCTATAAGTATATCATATACAACAGCGATAAACTGGGAAAGACACAGACCTAGGATAAAAGATAACAGGCCATTCTTCCCCCCCTCTCCCATGCACAGACTTTACTCTTCTGGCAGAAAGTTCCATTCCTAGACAAGAAAAAGCTGACAACTAGTTTTGATCCCAAAGTTTCAGTTAATCTTTTAGATGAAGTCAGCGTCTACAGGAACCCTAAAGGTAAAGAAGCATTAAAAGTTAAATATGTTTTTAGTGGAAGGTGGTGCCTAAGCACTGGATGCTGGACTACTAATCCACGACCTTTGGAAAACCCAGACCATGCAACGGAGCTGCAGTACTCTGTGAACTATTTGGAGCATCCCAAATGCGCAATGGACATGCCCACAGAGAGTTCTATGGCGCAACCGAGAAGTAACAGAGGCATAAGTAACTGTGGCCTTGTTACCACTTACTGGATGGATGTTTCATAGCTAAAATGATAAAAACCTTTACAAATACTACTCTCAGAGAAGCCATCAGCAAGTAAACCAGCAGCACACATAAGCCAAGGTCAGAATAAATCATACATGTATACCACATTAGAAAGCAACATAAGACAGTCAATACCATTAAACGTTAGCAGGACATGGAAGGAACAGAATTAATTTCCTCCTTCTACCTCATGACAGCAGCAGACATTCATCAGGGCAATAAAGTTATTTCCCATCTTGTCTAGATACAGAATAAACCTG
Organism: Haliaeetus leucocephalus; assembly: GCF_000737465.1. NCBI lineage: Eukaryota > Metazoa > Chordata > Aves > Accipitriformes > Accipitridae > Haliaeetus > Haliaeetus leucocephalus. Next base: position 1,758,147 of record NW_010973428.1, read on the forward strand.
ACCAGGGTTCACAGCAAGCTGATGTGATTTTACATATAGGGTTCTTGGACTGGACATGAGTGCACATTTAACAACACAGTAACACTCAAACTCAGGTGTTAAGAGCAAACATTCTGGTTTGGCTTTATGTTTGCAGTTGGCCAAGGATGAGCATGGGACAATTATCAGTTCTTTAAATTAATAAGCTTCTAAGTTATTTTTAAAAATTAAAAAATTATTTAGTTAATAGATTACAGGATAAACAACGCATCAATGCAGTTAACACCTGAGAGCAGAAGAAAACTTAATGAAAGTAATAGCCCTGCAGACATAAATGGCATATACAACAGCAAATGCAACCACACAGCTGAAGAAATAAGAACCAAGATAACTGTATCTTCCTGTGCTGAGAAGTCAACATACTACTTGACTAGCAGTGAGTAGTATAAAAAAATTGTCTTCTAAATCTATTTTAAATCCAGTTTAAAAGAATAGTTTGTATATAATTGAAGAAGCGTGGTTGTCAGGGAAGCCGAATCTTTATAAGCCTTTAAAAATCCCAATTTGCTCCCTAAAATAAAAATTACTGCATATCCCTTATCCTTTCCTTTAAATTCAGTACATCTGTTTTTCATCACAGCACGGTTTGCATTCCACAAGGGCCAATATCACTAGCTTACATAATAGTAAAACCAACCTTGACACAGACAGCACTAATTAACAGACATAAAAACAACTCAGGCAGCCACACAACGCAGACTAATCCTTGCTGCTACAAATGCCAAAGACATCTCAACTAGCACTTCATGGGTGTTTGCGCGTAGGTGGAGTAATCAGTCATTCATCCCAATCTTGCACATGTAAACAAGAAAATGCAATACATGAAGAATAGAGATTACATCTTACCTCATTTAAATGCATGACCCCCCCACCCCCCCAAAAAAAGGATTGTAAAACTCTGTACACTTAAACCATTTTTTCCCAGCGAAGCTATGATCCTAAGTTGATAAAATAAAATAGTTTTAAACTCTTTCACTGCTGATACACTATCGGTCATACAGATAGTTTGGCAAACAGAAGAATAGGTTGAGCACAATTCACGACATGACCTCAGGCTTCGCCTAAATAACAGATGCTGCAGACTGACAGCCCAATTCATTGTCATCATAGAGCAAACAAATCTGATAGACAGACCACTGAAAAATTCCCCAGTGTGGAGGAATTCACAATTCTGTCCTGCTTTATTCACAGCCTTGCTCCTTCCTTCACCCCCTGCGCTGGATATATGCCAGGAGAAGAGGGCTACGAACAATCAAGGCACAAGTTAGAGTAGCCCTACGGCTCTTCATGCCTTTGCAGTGCCACCAAAATTGGCATCCCAACAAAGGAAATGCTTAAGGCCTCATTTTTCTCTATAGTGGATTTCGTGCCAGAAAATTCTTGGGAAAGCCTAAAATTGGGCTCGGAAAATTTAAAGCCTATAGGCCATAACCAAGAAGCACCAAACATGTACCTGTTTTAATTAGCATTCTGAATTGTCTAAGTGGAAACATCTATCTTGAAAACTTTGTTTGCTTTGTTACAAGGATTGATAGTTAAATGTGAATTCTTTCCAAAACCTTTTAGTCATATCTTTTCATTTACCCATAACCACTGCAGGCTGTCCAATGTCCAAGTGCAATCCTATCTCACAATCGACATGTGCTCATAAGTTCCCTGAGCGTTTTTCAGTTTAGAGCTGCCTCCCCTCTCTCCCCACCCCAAAGTCTATGTTTCAAGAAAGAAAGGAAGACCTGGGAAAAACAGTTTGCTTTTGGAGAGGGATTCTCAATCAAATGCTTTGGACTAAGGACTATATAATTAAAAAAAAAAAGCCATGAACATATTGTGTGCTTGCCTTAGATTTATAAAATGTACCATTGCATTTATATTCTGACAAGACACAGAATCCTTACACAGTTTTCCAACACAGAAGGCAGTCTCACAACAATGAATCAATAAACTTTCTCTTTTAAACAAATGTAGGTGTATTGCTAATGAGAATGACCAAGTACTTCTCCAACAGAATTAAATTTAACTTAAAAAGAATGCATTATACCGGCGCCCTTCAGTGCTAGCCAGAACTCTTTATCACAAGAACACATTCTTACTCTACAAACAGGATTAAAAGCTATCTGCCACCAAATGGATTTCAAATTCCCAAGCCTGCACACAGTCCCACTGATTTCAACAAGATTCCGACCTCACAGCCATAAGACTGAACACCTAATAACTCCAAAGTTTACATCAACTTTAATCATGTTGAAACAGCTTCACTTTACTCTTGTATTACTTTTAAGAAAAAGCAGTACTACATAAAGCCAGAGAAACAGTTCTCTTCTAAAGCAGATGTGAAGTTGATACACAAAGTACATACAGAAGTGAATCACAGTGGAGTACACGCATTACCCTACACAAATTAAGGCTACCTAATTGTTTTGAGACATCTCCTTCCCACCCACCAGCTCACTCTGAAATAACTAATTCAATTTTCATTTGCTGGGTAAAGTTGCCACCGCACTATCCACACCCACATCCGACTCACATAAACTGTCTTTTAATAAGCAGAATCCAGCAGAGGTCAGAAATGGCCCTAGACAGGAAATGCCTGGGTGTTTTCCATTCAGGCACTGCAGATTACTCTTCTACATGAAGGCAGCCCAGGTCTAGGGTCATGCTGTTGTACCAGCTTAATTTTAAATCATTTTCTGCTTAACATGCGCTATTATTCTTTGAAGATACTGTAAAAAGGAACTTGGAAGCTTACAAATTCAGTCGCCCTACTGGCATTTATATTTCCTAATATTTCTGTTAAATCTAATTAACTGTTATATACCTTCTGGTTTGGGCATTCTCATGACGTAAGAAAAACAAATCATTAAAATACATTAATGAAAACTCAAACCAGACATTGTTCAACACCATAGCCTCGATCCAAACTGGAGTGCATCACCGCTTCCCTTTTATTACATTAGTACGAAACAGTAGCTTGCAATATCCAAGAATGATCTCAGGAACGTGACAACACATAGCTTTTTTGCACAGCACACCTGGAATACAACATGCTTGACTACTGCCTTACAGTACTAATTGATCACACAAGCGTTTTAAAAAACGTTTCCTGAATGCCTCCTAGTGAGAAGTGAAGTGCATCAACAGGATGTTATTTTAAAAGGAGAAATAATTGCCAAGGAATTAATAACTTGGACTTATGCAACACTTCTATAGCCGGTTGGAAACACTAGACCATGAAGTAATTTGCATCCCCATCTCTCAGCAGGGCACAGAGGGAGACTTGCAAAAAAACAATCTGCAGGTCAGCACAATCAGGAGGTAACAGCAGTTGCAAAAAGCTTGAGGCATCATAACGCTAGCCGTCTGTGGAAGTTGTTGGGCTGCTTTTTTTTTTTTTAAACTGTATCTTCTGACAAATACCGGCTGCAACGTTGCCAGGAGCGATGCTCCAAGATCCTGCAGTTTTATCGGCGCGCCAGAGAGAACCTACCTACCTGGTTTTAATCACGGCTGCTATAAACACCAGACACCCTTCCATAAGGCAGCGTTTTTAGCACCACCGTTCACAACTCAACGGGCACAGGTCACACTTTGTCAGCCTCCAGGGGGGCTCCAACAGCTGCTCCCCCTCCCCGCACCCTCCCGAGCCACCGGCTCCAGCCCTGACTGCCGGTAAAAGTTTTCCCCGAGAGCTGGCTTTGCGAGTGCCCCAGAAACACCCGTTTGCTCCTGCTGCTCAACGAGGGGGGAGGAAACGGTTTGTTTTTAATTGTAGAGTGCCCACAAACATTGCCTTACCCACCGCAGCCACTAGAGATTTCTTATCGAAGCACTTTCTCACTCGGTGGGCGCTTTATAGAAGCGCTGAAGCAGCAGCAGCAGCCGGAGCTCTTGCATCGCGCAGGGACCGGGGGGTGGGAAGGTTAAAACGGCAGCCCCAGCCGCCCACCGCTCCCGCGGCCGTGCCCCCGCAGCGCAGAAGGGGCGGCTGGCACTCGCAGCCGCGGGCGCGGCGGCCCCGGCCCCCCACGCCACGCTCTGGCAGCAGGCGGCCTGCCCCGCTCTCCGGACACAGCTCCCTATTTGGCAGCGCTGGGTACTGACCTCCCCGGCGGCGGCGGCTCCTCCATGGCGGCGGCGGCGGCAAAGACCAGCGCGGCGACGTTTCTCATGCATGCACCGAGGCCGGCATGGCGGCGGATCGCGGTGCGCGGCCCGGCCTGGCCCGCTGCGGCGCCGGGGGTGCAGCGAGGAGAGGGAGGAGAGGGGAAGGGGGATGGGGGAGGGTGCTCTACCCAGCTGCAGGAACCCGGCCGCGCAGAGCCGCCCGCGCGGCCGCCATCTTGAAAACAGCCTCCGCGGGCAGAGAAGCCGGGAGCATCGCTACGGCGCGCGAGGAGGGACCGGCCGAGCCAGAGGCGCTCGCTCCGCCGCGGCCGGGCGGGGAGCGGCTCCAGGGGTGGGGTCCCCCCCCCCCCCCGCCCCCCGGCCCCCCCGGGGGGGGGGACACCCGCCCCTCGGCCAGGCGGTGGGGACGGGGCGCGCTGCGAAGCGGCGGCGTTTCCCTCCGGGGATGCAGGGGAGGTATTTCCCCGCCGTTCTCCGGGAGGGGCCGCGTTTATTCCGGCGCCAGGCGGTGAGGGAGGCGCGGCGGGAGCTGCCGCCCCGCCAGCTGGCGCCTGGCTCCCTCCCCACCCGTGACAGGGCTGTGGGCCGTTAGCGGCTGCCATTCGCATGCGGGCGCCGGGGGGCCTCGGAAACTGCAAGTTTCACCAACTTTAGCAGGCAAGGATAGAAGAAAGACCTAAGTTCTGAGAGGAAGATGGTTTCCCTCAGCAGGTAGCAGCTCCCCGCAGCCTGCTTGCATGAGGGCCAAGGCACGCTGAGGCCGGAGGTACCGCGGCCTTCTGCGAGACATTCGAGGGCACCAGAGGCCCTCGAGGAAGAGGGGGTGCGTGGAAGAATGGTTAGGGGCACTCAGAGCTTTGCAGGAGAAAAGAAAAAAAAGCAGGCATCATTTATTGTGCTGCTTACGGAGTAACTTGTTTAATTTTATAAACCTGGTCTTTCTAAAGCCTCCAGCAGCACTGGTTATCAGCCTTGAACAGAGAACTGGAGCCACGTTATCCATTTGGAAATTCAGGGAGGAAAAATGTAATTTCCTGAACTATAGCTTGGCTGGAATACCGACGTTAACGCCCTTCAAAGGCAGAAAAGTGCCATGAGTTAGTTAATTGTTAGAGTTGGAGAGAGAGCACCTCATCTTTTGTTTTATAGGACTGGAAGGACAGCAGCAAACCCTGGTATCAGTAATGTGTATACAAACACTACATGTTACTTCTGAAGAGTGAAATTTGAACTTGGACTGGAATCAATGCTAGATTCTGCTTTATGCCCAGTTCCTTCATTGAATTACAAGAAATTTACACAGATTTCTAGCCTGATACAAAAGTTCGGTTGTAAAGTCACTGTTCATGATACAGTTGTCCATGTATCTGTCCAAGTTCAAGAAACGAAGTTTCTACAAATTTATTTTAACAGGCCCTTTGAAATAGATTTTTTTTTTAAGGCTGAAATGCAGAAGATACTTCAACTATACATTTATCATCTTAAAAAATACATGCATTAAAATGTACGACCAGATGAAATAACTTTATGCAGCAAGCCAGCTCCCTGTTTTCTATAGGTCAAGAAAAATACCTGGATCATCATGCCCCTGATGGTCATAACATCTAAACATCAAGACATTCAGCATTTCTGTGCAGAGTTATTATTTAAGATTACTTCATATAATTGAAAAAAGCACTATTTAGCATGTTAATGATTTTTTGCCAAATACTTCTGCCCCAAACCAAAAAGCAGTTCTAAAGGCAGATACACATAATACATTCCTACTAATCTGTCATGGTGAACAAAACCTAGAAACTATAGATGAAGAAAGTCAACATTAGAAATTCTGAAGTGGTAACCTAATAAATTACTTGTCATCTCCATAAAAACATAAATTCTCTAAATCTAAAGCAAAGCTTTACAGTATGCACATTTTTAGTATGACTGCAAATAACAAAGGCTCAATGTCATTGATGAAATAATTGCATAGCAGTGGCTTCTGGCATTCTTCTCAGATACATTATGGATCATCATCTGACGCCACCTCTTCAGCTAGTTGCAGGGCAGAGAAGTCTTTATGTTTAGCAATCATGGCAAAATTTTTCAGCTGCTTTGCTTCTTCAATCAAAACAATCAGTGTAGTGGTATGTTAGAAGCACAGAGTTTTCATTAACTGGGAAAAAAAAAATCTGATATTGCCTTTTGCCAGAGATGTCATGGCATGACGGTGTGGATGTGCAGACATCCCAGGGGCCCTTGGCAAAGGTGAAAGTGGGGACTGCTCCCTGCCACTACTTTCGGTAAATATTAAGATGATTTACTGAAGTAAATTGGGGTTCACTGCAGCCTCTCAAACAAGGAAGTCCAGAATAATCTTCCCTGCATGCCTCTTCCCCTTTCCCTTTAGGGCAACCCAGCATACTGGGTTGCGTCACATTCTTGTGGTATACCATAGAGAATATGCTAAAACTACAGATAACTGGCCGAGCAAAGCAAGGCTGTAAGTTTAATACAATGACACTTTGTCTGCAATAGGCAATAGCATGCAACATAGCTCCTGGCACCAAGGAGAAAATTGTAAGAGGAGATGTTTGTGAATGGCCTATGGAGAACTTGGAAGGAAAGGAGAAGAGATGCAGGAATATATGGAGCTGATAGTACAGGAAACAGCAGATGACATAAAACTGTCAGAGCCCATATAGAGATAATATTTAGCAAAGACGAAATTTAAAGAAGTTACAGAGGTCTTACAAAAATTGATACACACAAAATTAATTTAATTATTTTTTGCTTCTTTTAAGGGATGTCTTTTTATTTCAAAGACTCCCTGGCTGCCAGTTTGTGAGTCTAAACATCAGCATTGCACAGGTGCATGAAAATTAATAAATGAAATTGTTCACTCTGGTTCCACTACTGGAACAGAAGAAGGCACAAAATTAAAACAGACATTACAATAAATGATGTCTTAATCTGTCAGAAAATTGAGTTAAAATTTTAGTAATATTAATGGATTTTATTGTCTGATGTGACAAAATTGTGACCCCAAAATTCTAGGTTTAAAAACAAACAAACAGGCAACTGTCAAAGTAGACAAACTTATTTCAGTTTATCTTCTGTTTTCTGAAGTTTTAGGATGAATTTTCTTCTTTTTTTCAGCAACCATTTGGGTTTATGCTTTTAGCAGCTACTGTGATTGCTTAGGAATTGCTTTTTATTCCAGCATTGTGCCTTTTATTACACCAGCAGTCCTAGAACTTGCAATAAATATTTAAGGGATGGCAATAGCATCCTAGCAACAAAAATAGGTCTTTCAAATAGCTTTTTTTAATGTCTGCTGCAACTACCCTTTAAATTTCTATCTGTTCCTGGGGCATAGATTCTGTTATTCCTTTCTCCTCATTTCATCACAAGTATCAGGCAGGATCGTACATGCAGCTGTGCTTTTGCCATTTGTGAATTCTAGAGCTCTTTTCTATATACAAAAAATTCTAATGAAGAAAGATTGGGTTTGTGTAGGTAAATATGTTATAAGAATATCTTTCAAAAATTTTCTCCCAGTACCTGTCACAAGGCCAAACTGCCAAACTTTTATTTCACGTTATGAATGTTATGCAGTATAAGGCACAACTTGGTCTTTTTTTTAACACAGTTAATGAAACATAGTAATCAGATGGTTCTTCACTGTGAACTACATGCAAAAATTAAATTCTTGACAAAAACAGATTTGTAGATTTAGTTTTTTCCTTCCAATAAATTATTTATTTTAATTCCACTAAAAGCTGTTTAAAAGTAAAAGCAAAGTTAATTAGACATAATCCCCCTTTCAGCAGCAGACACTGGAAAGCAGCCTGTTAGGTATAGTTAATCTAGATCTAGTTAAAAGTGCTGAAGATAGAATTTTCATTTTTTCTTGGTCACAGATTAGAAATGCTCTTTTGCAATGTGATGAAGAGGAAAGCATGAACCATACCTGCATTTAATATCTAGAAGACAATCTGACACCATTTCTTTCTTATGTAGATATTGCAATGAGCTACTCCAGAGTCAAAATAAAATACCAAGATACCTGGTAACATGCAGATTCTTCCATCTACAGTTTTGTTGCTTTCACAGAGGAGCAGGTTGGGGCTTTTTCTGAAAGAAACAGAACTCAGTTTTCGGTGTCATATAATTTGAGCTTTGCTGCAATTGATTTGAAGTGTGAACCTCTGAAAGAAATTAAGGGGTCATGCTGTATATACCCCTGTTCAATCATCCGTTACCACTGTGATTCATTCACTTCAGAGGCTCGCATGATAGCTGCCAAAGCTTGTTCAGCAGCATGGTTTAACACCCATGCTATAATAGGAGCCAGCTAGCTTGAGGGAGATAGAGTATTTCTGTCTGAACACTGTCATCTCACATGCTGTATGTTAGATCACAGAGGGCTTGATATCATTAACTCATCGCTATTAAAGGAGTATTTGTTAGTAAGAGTAGCATGAGGTCAGAAGCATTCCTGGGATTATTGTCTTGTCACTTCAACTGGGTATTATTTTTTGTTTGGTACTTCCTGTCCTAAAAAGCAACTGTATGTAACACTGCCTCTGCCATTATTAAAAGGGCATGACCCAAATAAGGGAAGTGTAAACCTCAGTTCTGCTTAAAGCGGTATGCTTTTACTACGTAAAGCTGGTCTTTGGGTTTGGTGCATGTAAAGCTGGGCATAGCTAAAACCACTGGGTGGTATTCAAAGGTACCTAGACTCTGGACATAGAAATGATTGACCTTAGAGACTGAAAATGTTTCTGAGTCAAGGCAAGTATTGTAACAGTCTGGCTACAGTAGCTTATGTCTTCCCAAGAACTGACTTTGGGCCTGTGAAAATAAGCTGCACTGAATTTAGTGCTACTTGATTACCAACAACAGAGTAAGCTTTCTTAAAGCTAGCTTGGCTCCTGCTAAATCACACTATAATCCTTTCCCCAACTGTATAATAGACATACTCGGTGACTAGCCGTGGGACATTTATAAATAAGACCAAGATCATTGCAGTGCTTGTCTGTATTTGTGTTCAGTATTATATTTTCATGTTCAAAGAAGCTCCACTGAAGAATTGAGGCCCATCCTCTGAAACCATGTTTGTAGACCCAGAGCATGTTCATCTCTTTTCTGTGCGTGCCTGACAGTACAATTTAGCACATCATTGTGTGCAACTCTCTGTGTTTTAAAGCATCTTGCAAGTTTGAACACTTGTTTATATTAAAAGTTTTAAAGTGATGCTATTTATTTTCATCAGCCCAGAAAGCAAAAAAAAGTTCCAGACGATATCATTTAAAATATCTGGTTGTGCATCTGAGATTCTTTCTATATCTGCCTTACAGCAGCTGCGTTATCCCAGCAGAAAACAGCTGTGAGATCTGTATCAAACTTCCCTGCCTAGGGATATCTTCTACAGCTCCTGTCCATCTCTCCTCCTTCCAGTAGTTCCTTCTACGAAGTGAGAGTAATCACAGAAAACCAGCGTAGCTGGCATATTCCTTTACCCCAGCAGTTCCTGACTGTTGCATCAGCTGTATGGAGTTATAAGCAGCCATGAGAAAATTTTAATCTTAATTTAATGTTAATCCTTGCAAACATTTATGTACACATCAGTTCACTTATATAATAGGCATGCTGAAATCAATGGGACAACCCTGGGAGAACAGTTACTCATATATATAAATGTTTATAGGATTCATTTCCTCCTTTTGCTCTGAATCATCTGGAAGAATTTACCACCCACAACTTCACAAGGTGAGTTTCGTGGTGTAATCCTGTTGATGGCTCAGTTCTGGTGAGCAGCAATAGGAACCAAGATATTCTCCGCTTGGTGCAATGCCCCGCTAACTAGAAGACAGCAAGATCGTAACTCATTCTAGAACTTCCAGTTGTCTCCGATTGTGCAGTGTTTCAGGTTTTATCTTACACCTTCGTCTCTGTCCACTTCATTACTTAAAAAAAGCTGTTACCTCATTGTGAGCGTAAATATTTTCATCCTTTTAAATACTTACACAGTTCCTACAGTATAAAACACTCTAAAGAGTTAATTGCCTGACATTATTTCAATTTATTCAGAGTTTTTTATTCTCATTTGACTCTTATGGGCCCCTATCATTATTTCTATAACTGTTTCACATTTCCTTTTCTTCACATGCTTATTTTAAGACACATCCATGCTAGGAAACATAGCACTCAGCATTTGAAATAACTGTTGAATGATGTGAGCTAATCCGCTTTCCTGGCAGTAGCAGTCTCTCCAGCTACAGCCAGCTGAGGAATCCAGTTTATGACCCTTCTATTAGGGAGCTGAGATCCGTGTGATATTCTCTACTGAGCAGCTACAGAAGAGGTAGTCTCCACGCATTTAGCACCTCTGTAAGGCAGTTCAGAAGGAGTCATGGATGTTAGTTATGAGTGCCAGTACTTCTGAAACCTTCCTAGACAAAAATAAGGGAGAACCGTAAAGGACAGTGCTGGAATCTCTGGAAGAGCTATGAAAAGCTGGACAGCAAAGCTTAACACCTCCTTCCCCCATTTTTCCTTCTTTTCTCTTCCCGCCCTAGAGAACTTCAACCAAGAAAAACTTGTATATTCTATAGGATTTTAAAGAGTCTTTTTTTCCTATCCATTTTGTATGATGGAGTTCACACATCCTTCTGCAAAGAATCAGAGCACCACAGATCTGCAGGTATCACACAGCATTTGGCTGCCGTACTTAGTACCTTCTACTGTGATAAGAGATCCCCAGGATCTCCAGGTGCATTATAAATACATGCTGGTTGTTGCACAGGTGATAAATTGTAAGGCAATGTATTATGCCTGTTGGTTTGCTTGACTGGGACAGGTTTCTGAGCCCTTTTCCTCTGACTTTTTCTCTTGCCAGCTTAAGGAGCTCTCTGCTCGTCTCATTAGCCAGGAGACTCTCTGAAGTTGTTTAGGGAGGCTTGTGTCTGTTTGGGACTGAGGAGACCTAGTAGCAGGTGAAGTGAATGATCTAACCATTCCTATTATCCCAGAAGCACAGGAGGGTGGATTAAGAAAAAAAAAATGAATAATTCCAGTGATCTCAACTGTGTTATTTGTAAGATCCGTAACATATGCAGGCTGTCTCTAAGAGTTTCAGAATTTATTCAGCATTGCCTTCATGCATTTGTGAGTAAAAAATGATGCTGTATCAAACATATTTGTGCACATCGCCTTTCTGAAACCTGCTTTCAAGTACTCTACATTTTGACCTCTCCTAAGGATAGATATAGGTTCAAATAACATGGGTCAGAATCAAAGGCAACACCAAGCTGACTGTCTGAACCATTACCAAAGTTACGGAAGCATTGTGTGACTTATGCCTTCAGAATTCCTGTATTTTCATCTTTAAATTCACAACTGTAATATTACAGTACTGGCATGTATGTGTTTCATCTTTTGAATTAAACTGCGTATTAGCCAAAACAAAAAACTCATTTAACCAGGTACTTTATGGAGATGTAGTATTAACATTCACCATGGAATACAAGGGATAAAATTATTCCAGAACAAATGCATTTGGTACAAAGACAGGTTATTATTTTTTTTGTGGCTGCAGAATCTTCTTATGGAGGTCTACAGAAGTTTATAGTTGCAATGAGCACAAATCTTATCCCAGTTACACCTTTTTTCTAACATCCTCCTTCCCCTCCCCCTGAATTCATCACAGTTGCAAAGACTACACAGAACTAGCAGAACTACCTCTGTAGGTGACTTGAAAAAGTTTTGCCTTTGCTGTCAGATGGCCTGTGGAGTTTTATATATCCCTGGTAATCCTATTATCTCACACATGGCATAAGAGTTCCTTCTTTTTCAGTTGTTGATGGGAAAATATGTTACAGATAAATGAAATATAATCTATTTTTACTGTGTTGGCTAACATGTGGTTTAGATTTACCCATGTAACCATGACGTTTTTGCAAAAGGAAAAGAAATTTTGGGAAAATTTGAAAAAAATTGTTAGGTTTTATTTTAATGTAAGTATTTTTTATTACCATAGCAACATTCTTAGTGAAAGTGTGAGAGGATGCATCATTTTGCTTTTTTTCCTAGGCTTATAATTTTCCAAAAATCTTCACAATGAACCAATACTTTCCACATTCTGACTCCATCCAAGAAAGGGTTTTGTCAAAATCTGGACAAAATGCATTTAACAATTTGGAATCCCATTCATGTTCTTTCATTCCTAAGGAAAAAAATTATGGAATGTTTTCGTACTTTTTTTCCTACAAATCAAAATTCAAAAAACCCAAGTGAAGTGGCATCAAAAGAGTTCAGGTGAAGAGCATCTGAAAAAAATTGTTTGCTAATATAACCATGTGAACATAAGTAATCCATGTGAAAATTCATCTCAGTCTAAGGCCAGTGCAGTTAGTGCTTTGCAGTCGCTACCATACTAATGCTCAGGGAAGAGCAGAATATCAGGGAAATAATTATTTCTAGTGCATCTGCCAAAGAAGAGTTCAGTAGCAGAATCTGAAACAGCAGTGTCTGTTAACAAGCATTAGATGTTTATATTGTTTTGGTTTAAAAGATGAAGATAAAGTTCCTGTTATCTTTATGGGTATACAGTTAGTCTCATCAATATATGACAATGGTATCACTGATACCATGACTGTGTTTTGCTTGAGATAAAAACAAAGTGATGTCACTGATTTTTAACCAATTATGATGTTAAAATATAACATAACTTGTAACTTTATTCTGTTTTTCTTAGCAATGTGAATGCTTTTGAAATTGCTCTTTTTTTAAAAGATGGTTGCTATCAGCATCTTTGGGTGGATTTCACTATGACTGTGAGGATACAATGGGCTTTGTTTTTTTAAGAGTAGCTATTTTAACCCTAAATTGTACTCTGAAGCCATTTAATTCCACAGCAATTGCTCTCAGCTGTGGTGATAATCAGAAATACAAAGAAAGATGTCAAAATTTTGTAAGTTCTTGTTTCTATCCAGGGAAAATAGAATGAGCTAGTGTGTTGCTGGAGAACGGGATGACCTTGTTGAAGCTGAGTTCCTCCTCTCTTACAGGCTGAATGCTATGGCATGTTTCAGCCCTATTTCTGCTGTTTATCTATAGATAGTCTGAAGACTGGGAGAGAAATCTTCTTCACCCTTAATCCCAGCAGACACCCGTCAATTAGCCCTACTACTTAGCCTAGACATTAAGACACTAACATAAAATATACTGACCTCAGTTAAAAGACTCCAGCTTTCTAACGATGCATGGATGTTGCAGCAGACAGAGCTTGGAAAAAATGCTTATCTGCAGATTCAGCACCCAGTTTTCAACAGGGCAAGCACACATGATTCTTTCAGTAGTACTGGAGAAGGACTGCTGACTGTCGGAAGCATTCAGTATGGGTCAGTTTTAACACTTCGTGACATGTTGCATAACTATAACCTGCCTGAGATGAGATCGCAAAATTCTTTATCTTCTAACTAACTGTTTAGATGGACACTAACTCTGTAGGTGGACATTTGATCTATAGCCCATCTGTCTGAGGTAGACTCTGATGTCTTCATTAGGCGTAGATGACTACTCACAGAATGAGAAGATATGTATTCTATAAGCTATGGAAGATGACTAATACATACTATATTTCTAAAGGGACAGTTAAGGTATTTAATATAAGAATAGACTGCTATTCTTAGCTGGATTTAAAATTTCAAGAATAACACTTCAGTTAAAATTTTTGCATTAAAATGTAATATTTACATGTTTATAAAACATCTCCAAATGACAGCTGAGTTCTGGGGTCCCCAGCACAAAAGAGACCTGGATATGCTGGAGTGAGTCCAGTGAAGGATCACAAAGGTAGTGAAAGATGTGGAGCATCTGAAATCTGAGGAGAGACTGAGAGAGCTAGGACTGTTCAGCCTGGAGAAGAGAAGGCTCAGGAAGGATCTTACCAATGTGTATAAATACTTGATGGGGGGGAGTAAAGAAGATGGAGCCAGGCTCTTCCCAGTGGTGTCCAGTGAAAGGACAAGAGGCAATGGGAACAAACTAAACCACAGGAAATTCTGTTTAAACATGAGAAAAACTTCCCTTACCATGAGGGTGGTCAAACAATGGCATAGGTCACTCAGAGAAGTTGTGGAGTCTCCATTCTCGGAGGTACTCAAAACCCAACTGGTTGTGGCCCTGAGCAACCTGCTCCTGCTTACCCTGCTTTAAGCAGAGGGTTGGGATGAGGTGATCTCCAGAGGAATCTTTCCACCTCAATCATTCTATGATTGATCTCATAAATACTTTTGAATTACAAGCAATCTCTAATACAGAAAGTTCGTTAGAAAATACAACTATTTAAAAGCACACAGCACCACAAAACTTTTGATATTATTTATCATTTTGTTACAAGTTATGTGTTTTTTAAATGATGAATTTTGAGTAAAGAACAATTGCAGGTAAGAAGTTATTCTAAAATATATCATTCACACTGCTGTTAAGTAGCCACTTCTGCATATTAAATTGTAACTTCCTGTCAGAAGAAGGTGTACAAATACCATTTATATGGATATAAGGACAGCTTTGTGAGCACGTCCTTTTTCTTCTCCTTTCCAAGTTGTGTCATTTCTTACTAATGAAGTTTTACAGCCACGATGACAATACTGCCCCCGCTCCCTTTTTTTTATACTTGGACTGTAGGTTAATTGTTTTAAGACACTTTTAAAGAACAATTAACATTAACAATGTCTTTTGCTTTTGTACTTCAAGTGATACAAAATTCTGATATTCAACTTGTATAAATTATAAACCATTGCATTTTACATGTCAAATAAACCAAGCCTGTCATTATTTGGATGCGGTCAGCTTGACTGCTCCACAAAAAGTGAATGTGACACCCTTATTCATTTGTACGAAGTCAGATTATGAAAATCTTAGACTCCCCTGATTTCAGTAGCTGTTTTCCCTGTGTGAGGTTTGCCTAACCAAGAGATGAATTGGCTCTGTGCTATTCCCCATTCATGGCACTGCTGAGCCTTCTGATATATTTTAATTATCACACTGCTTGTATTTGAAAATAGCCTGTAAGCATGTTTTGTGTGGCATGTACCTAAAGTCTATTTATATTACCAATATTTCTCAGAGTTGCATTTCATGCTACATTTATTACAGCTATTCCAAATCTCCTTGTTGTATCCACAACAGCCTGCCAACCAGTGCTGAGTAAGAGGATTTAACTGGGAATGGATCGCCCTCCCTGAAGTAATTAGCTCACATAGACTTCAGAAAGGGATGTTTTGCCTGCCTCATCGCTTGTCTAAAGAGGTAAGGGCAGAGCTATCAAAATTACTCTCTGATGTAATGCAGTGAGTATGAGTCTCCTGGAAAGCTTCAAGTTGTAGGTGCCACAGTCACAGCTTGTAGGGTTACCATCAGAGAGTCCAGCTTCCTGTCACTGTAAGGTCAAATTATCTTTATTTGAAGTTAAAAGATTTCTGCCTGAGAAAGCAGTAACAAGCAACCAGCCTTTTAAATGTACCATTGAATGCCTTTCCTATTTGATCATCAACATTTTGGTCCACAGCTCAGTAACTAAAGTGCACTGACAAGTTTTCTTCATATTATACTATTTGCAATCTTTAGTGGAAACCAGAAGTGAATCTGATTAGCAGCTTGACATTCACAGAGCCTTATATTCATGCATAAATATGAAGATTCAATGTAAACCAGTTGTGCTCATATTGGTTGTTCTAGAAGATGATTATGAAAATGTGGCTATCTGAATATAAAAATAATCTGAAAGATACTCTTTAAATGTACAGTGTCAGTATCCAAAGCTACATAAAAAATCAGCCAGCTTACCTATATGATGTTACAAAGCAAGTCTGCTAGGTTTTCTAGCTGCTTCTTTTTAACATGCTTCATCCTTTGTGTTTTTTTTAATTTTAATTTAGAAATATAACATTACTGTTGTATGATGAGGGGAGCGGATTAAGAAATATCCTTAGATAAATACAATTATAGCCATGACAGGGCAAATCCAGATGTAAAATCTAATGGTAGGTTCTGTTAGTAATTGTAGTTGCGTACAGCAGATATAGAAACGTTGGAACAGCAGAAACAAGAGGATGTTATAGGTATTGCCTACTGTAACTTGACCCTTATACAAACCTGGTTTAAGTATTCATTTAGCAATGGTTGACTGCACTGAATTTAGCTGCTTTTTTTTCAAAGTAAGAAGTCTGCCTTAAAAATAAATAACTGAGGTTTAATTCATGTCATTTATTATGATGTGTTTATGAACCATGCTTCTCACCTCTGTATATTGCTTGATTTTTCTGCTTCCATATGCTTGGATTACATGGCACTTTGTTCCAAAGCATTCTCGCTCAGACTGATCTTCATTTCTGTATGATCTGCCTAGCTGAAAAAGGTTTTCTTGGTGTATTTATATTGGGGAAAACTGGCAGAACTATAAATACAGCACCAGCAGTGCTTATGAGCATAATTGAATCTCTTCCCATTGCAGCATAAAACTATAATAAAGTGTGCATTTTTTACCAGTATAACTAAATCAATAAACAGAGCTGCTACTGGCATATGTCATAGACATCCATCATTAGCTTACTTTGAAAGTCTCATTTATTGTGCATACAAGTAGGAAAAAAGTTTATTCTTATCAATAAAATAAGACCCAGTTTCAGTGCCAGGAAGATGCACTTTTTTTTGCCAAGGGCAAAGAACTCTCTAAGGAACAGGCTGCACAGTTTAGCTGTTGAATGCTCATCCAGCTGCGTTCTCCCCATCTGCCAAATATATTATCAGAGCAGTACCCAGATTCCTTGGCTATAAACAAAAGCCTGAATGTTCTTTTTAGTGTCACCAGCAACCCTTGATATTCAAGGTTCATATTTCCTTGAAGTGCTAGATAAGGAAAGAAGTTTTTCCAAACCCCTAGCCTCTATCCATGTAAGATAATTAATATTACATTTTCAGTCTAGTTCAAGGTTTTTAAACCAAGCTGGCCTGTTTTGCACTTTCTGTGTAAAATGGAAAGGCACAGAGGGAATTGCAATGCTCAGTATCTCTGAACACCTTTGCAAGGGTATGTAGGTATGTATTTAATCTGCATTTGGTAGGGCTAAATCTTAACAAAAACATGGGCAGAATGGAAGAGCTGCAAATTCAGCAGCGACCTGGCGAGAACTCCCTGTGGCTTTGCAGGAGGATGAGGTCACGGCAGAAGGGCAGACATGTCATAGGCCAGCTCGTTTTTGCTGCAAACCATCTTGCTCCTGCTCTGCAGAGTGCTGACCTGCCATGAGCCTGAGGGGAATTGCATTGCAGAGCTTCTGCTTGTCTCTCCCTTGCCCGAGTGCTCCGTCCCCTTACCTCCATGGGTAGTGGCAGAGTGCATGGCCCATGCTGACTCAACTTTCAGGTTATTGTGGTGTGAGTCATAACCATGCTACATGCTGCATATCTGCAAAAGTAGGGGTACAAACAATGTGAACGGGGAGGTGTTTTGCCTCTTGGTTGGATGTCAACACTCAGCCATAGGAAGAAAAACCAGAAGAAATTGTTCAGGGACTCTGGTTCTTTCCTCCCAGCATTCTAGTACACTTGGAGGAGTATTCAAGTTACACCTGTTTAGGGAAGGTGTAACCTCTGACTTGGGCTGCCTAGCTGGCTAAACAAGCAGGAACGGGTCAGGGTGATGCAAGCCCTGCCCATGCCCTTCCCCGTCAGACTATTTGTTCCCTCATAGGTACCAAGCAGACTCTGAAGCTTTTAAGCAGGGGAGAGGGTTAAAGAGACACATCTTTGAGAGCTACAGTCAAAAATAACCTGGCATTATTGCAGTATTTTTACAGAAATACATTTAGTTAATTTATTTAGGCATAAGGATGCCCCTATAAGCCAAAACACGGAGTTCACGAGAGAAAGAAGAAGATAGAACAGGTATTCGGTGAATGGCTACTGAACCAATAATGAGATATTATGGTGCTAGGACAAGTTTGTTAATTTTCAGCAAAGACCAGTTGAGAGTCTTGCAATAGAAAAAGATGCTAAAAGTTATTTTATAGAAGGGAAGCTTGCTAATCTGTACTATTGAAAAGGCCAATATATTCCCTGTGTATAAATTTGGTTTTGAGGTGTTTCCAGGAAAAACACAATAGTGAATAAAGGGTGCTTCATCCACAAAAATACATTTTCAAGTGCTCTTAGAAATGAAAGAGTCACCAGCTCTTATGACACTGATTGCTTAAAAATGGATCCTTTCAAGGGAAGGAGGACAATAAAGCATTCTTGCAGGAAGTCTTAATCGCTAGCAACATTGGCCGAGTTTAAAATTTGCTGGCGAGTAGGAGCTGAGGATGTACTAAATCGTATTGGGCTTAAGCTTACAACTGGGCAAGCAGTATATTCACTGGACAAAGTTAGACCCTTGTTCTGCTTATGAGCTGCTTTTAAAATTGCAAAACAAAAAAACTTTCCCAAATGTGTCACAAATTGGAATTACTTGTACAAAACATTCATCAAACAAGTTTAAGCTAATGCCTGTTGCAAATATTCCTTGGAGTATTTGACATTTGTGCCATGGTATTTGTGTGCTGTGTGACATTCATGATGTGTTTATGCTGCATGAGGAAATGCTTCACCCAGAAGATTGCTGCTGTTCTGCTGTGGGTTGACTAATGTCACCCCTGTAGAGGGAGGCACTGTGCTCCCCTTATATCAAAGCTCTGAAAACAAGAGAAGGTGGAAGATGAATGGTGCCTCAGTCCTCTGCTGGTCTCTCCGTTCACTGGTGACATTTCCATTTTTGATTAAAGAAATTTCAGCTACTGTTATAACAGACACTTTGGCAGGCAAGCAAAGAAAGTCTCTTGCCTCAGAGCATTAGGAAGAATTCTTTGAGCCCCAGCTTCATGAACCATGTGAATTAGAGGCAAATATAAACTCAGATTAAATTTCTATCTTCAATTTTGAAGCAAAGTGCTTGGAGATGTGATCCAGAAATATTCTAAAGTTTCAGTAAGCAAAGCAAAGAGCAAATAAAAAAGGATCTCCATACTTAGGCCAGCCTTCTCATTCTGGGGACCTGAATCATGACTTCTGACTGCTTGGGTTAGCAATTCTGTATTTAGCAGTGACCAAAATGTTCAAAAATAGCTTCTCACTATTTGTGCAGCTATATTTATGCTGGGTAAAAGCCATGCTAAGCTGCTAAAAAAAGAAACCCAGACCTTGGCAGTTAGCAGGGCATGTCCACAAAGATCAATATGCAACATTGCCTCTTGAATCTGAAGTTCTCTACTATTGCCTCTCCACAGTGACAGACTGACAGGAGCTGCTCTGAGGCACTCCTCCTCCTCTTCTATGACTTGTCCTTTAAGTGCGATGCATAAAGCAACTGTATTCAAATTGATTGAACTTCCAAAAGGGCAGGGTCACTGGGCAAAAATTTTACTTCCCTTGGAAGTGAAAAAAACTGTGATCTCATAAGCTACATATTTAGAGAACTGTGGAAAGTGTTCCTGACTGAACGCAGGCAAGCCTTAACAAATCACCTGCATTTCCTGCTCTTGTCTACCCCAGTCTGATTTATTTGTTGATCTTATCCACTCACATAAATCTTATCTTTTAGATAGTTGGTTCTTTGGGATAGAAACCATCACTTCCCATTTTTTTTTAAGACAACAGTGGATAATATGGCTGGACTTTTTCACTTGCTATATTGTAAGTGTTAAATAAATAACAATTTTGGTCAATTCCTAGTCTCAGTGTTGTGTCCAAAGCTATAATAGGAAGCAAATGAAGTACTGGAAATCAATTTGCTTGGGCCTCTATCTGGGAGACTTCCTCATTCCAGAATACAGGGTTTGAAAGCTGACATCTGGAGTGATAAGATAAGTTTTCTGCTCTATCGTATGTGCCTTCTGGCATATATATGTACTTTAGATGCAGATTAAGACTGTTACGTTAAAAATGTGTCCCTCCTGTTATGTGTTGGCAGTCTCAACACTATAGAAACTCCTTTAAACTCCTCCAGTCCAAATCCCAGATATCAGTACTGTAATGTCCAGAATCAGAACCTGGCCAACCCTTACTCAGAGAAGCAACCAGCCTCTCTCACCCTAGTGTGGCTTGTGCAAGTGCCAGCCAGTCACAGCTGCACCTCCTCAGGGCACCAGCTGCTCCCCTATGCTAGCCTAGGAGAGCAGGACAGACCACAGGTCGGTCTGTCCTTGTATTGATCAGTACAAACCCTGCCTCTAACCCCAAAACAAAGAAAAGACTATAAAAAGAGAATGTATACTGCTGTAATCCAAACAGGGAGCTCTTGTGGGAGACTCTTTTTCTCTAAAATAAACCAGAGCAATATTGCAATACGCTGGCCTTTATGCAAGCCTGTGCCCGCACTATTGCCTTGAAGATACTTTGATGGAAATTTCTCCATGTCTCATTTTGATTTTCAAGTGACTTTTGCTGCCTAGAATTCCTGTACGTCCTTCCTTTCTAAAACTTGTAGCAACCGGTCTCTGTGGTGCAAAATCATACGTCGTGTTATTTGAGCTATTTATTGCTATCTGTATATTTCTTATCCGTACATACCTAGATGAATATGTTACATATACTTTAATGGGACATGTTTGTAAAATATACTGGCATATGCAACTCTGGTAATGACTCTAAAGATTAACAGGTTTAAAACTATGCCAAAGGTGGTTTGGATGACTGTATTTGCCACATGTAGCTAGCTGTGTAATGTTTTGATAGCTCCTGCATAGCAGATTCTTGCACATTATTCAATAGAGCTTAAGTTTTCATTAAATATGTACAAGAAGAACATGGAAGCATCCCTGATTTTTATCTCTCTAGTGTCCTTCAGGAATCAGCTGCCATTGTTCTGGATTATATGGGAGATGTGATCTTAGAATCACTCCATTTCACACCATTAGTGTATCAGTGAGAGGTTAGGACACACTGCCAAGTAATTTATCCAGTTAGTGTTAGAAATTACGATTATGTGTAAGGTGAAAAAATATGCAGAGTGAAATATGCAAACAACTATGCAATGTGACCTGCCACAGCAGTCCTTCTGCATCAGTTCCTCCAAAGATCTTGGGTCACCTGAGAAGCTGCACTTCCTCCCCACCTTCCACCTTCCCACAGGGGCAGCAAGCTGTCGCAGCAGCAAAACACTGAAAAGCAAACAGGCCTGAGCCCCACAAGAAACAAAAGGGGTTTTCTGTCCTTCTACGGCTTCTAGCTCTGTAGAAGTGAAATCCTGCTCTGCAGTCAACATTCACACCAAATGCCTGTGGAACCACCCTTTCAAGACTACCTACAAAAACAATAGTAAGATTTTTTTCAGTTAAATTCTTTCAGCCTGTTGGTGGTATATATATCTATCTTTTTATATACGTAAATATTGCAAAATACTTGGCTGTACTTTTTTGATATTTGCATATTCTGTAGCTCTGTCATTTCACAAAAAAGACAAAAATATTTTATTGGTGGTAACTGCTATTATGCTATTCAGTTGCCTAATGAAATGCTTTAGAGTGAAATGCAAAGCCCACACGCCTTTCCAGAGGATTTGAAAAATGTGATTATAATGACACACAATCTGTTTGTCAGTCCAACTTCCAAGCCTGTACCCAGCAGGAAAAGTCACAGTGAACGTAAGCATGGAAAAAAATATGTAAAAGGTCCTTGCTACTATTACATTTGTGCATCTGTAGGGACAAGGATGACAGTTCACCAAGTGCCCCGAACACTCAATTTTTCCTTTGAGAGAAACTGCGTTCAGTTTTTTCTCTACAAAGACGCCTCTGAGCTTGGATTCTTTCCTATGGTGCTGAATGCCAGCTTGTTCTGCAAAGAGAAGGAAGGGATTTAAAAGGACATGAAGCTAAATGGACTTCTGACTAGATGGGCAATTATAACAAAAGTAAGTTTGCATTATATAGGGAGGCAGAACTTTTTACTTCATTGCAGTATGCACACAAGATCACTTTATTTCTGTTAAATAATTTCCTTTGCTTGTAACGCCCCTCTTGTGTCGTGACTCCTCTACCTGTGAAACTAAATAGCTACTAGAATGGCAGGGGGAGGCCCTCATAAAAATTGTATGACCCGGCTTTATTTATTTTTTTTTTTTTTCTCTGCACTAAGACCATATGATCCAGAGAGACTGGCTGAAAGCATAGAAGTTGTCTGCAGTTCTTGATATTTGTGAAGTGTTTGCACTATTTATTTTTACTGTCTGTGTTAGACCTCTCGGTTCCCTGCCCCTTTGTTCTTCGCTGCTTAGCCCTGGGGAGGAAGATCCTGAGGCAGAACCGGCACCAGCAGCACAAGCGGAATGAAAGGCTTTTCTGCCCATCAGCGAAACAGATGGGCTCACTGGTTCACCAAACTCCCCCTGCGCTGCCTGGTCAGAGCGGTCTGGCAGGCTCCAAGAGCTGCAGCTCTGCACTCAAGCCCGGCAGGAGCAGTTGCACCTTTTTCCATTTCTGTCTAAACACATCGCAGGACAAGGCCAAGTCATTTTCCTCAGAACCTATGGCAATCCAAATAAAAGCCAGGCTTGCTGTATGTTTCCTTGACATTCTCCAGGGAATGATTTACCGCCTGACTGGCTGATGGGCCGCAGCCCTCCGGCCGGGGCACCCCAGCCTGAGGGACACCCCTGGGTGGCTGGGCCCGGTGTGCACAAGACGTGCTGGGGCAGAAGCTGAGGGACCAGCGGCAGCGGGACAATGGAGTAAAGAGGATTTACAGAAAGGAGAGTGCTCCTTCCCACGCTGGTCCGTAGCCAGGGGCTCTGTAGCCAGCGGCAAGGCCAGGCCAGAGGTGACTCCCCGAGGTGGCTCGGAGGTGACCTGTGAGGGAGCTCGCTTCTGACGGTATCTGCTTTTCTGACCAGAGTTATTACGGGCGACCAGCCGAGAAGGACAGCTGCTGTGGGGCGTTCCTCAGTACTGATGGGAGCTGTGGGGTTGCCTTTGGGGGTGGGGAGATTTCACCTCCCTTGCCCTTTGGCACCCAGCACCCTGCTATCTGCTAGAGAGCGCCTCCGGCAGCAGGTCTCCCCGCTTAAACCTTACGTGCGGCCTGAGCCAAGCCCTCGGGCTTTGTATGTGTGGAGCACTCACAGACCCGCTGCTGGTACCAGCAAGAGGTGTGGGAGCTCACGCGAGCTTGCGAGAGAAGGCGCGCTGGCAGCGGAGGTGCGGGAAGCAGTCACACCTCTGGCCACGGGAGGATGGCCTCATCCCTCCCGGCCCGTGAGTCACGCAGCTGGGTACCTACTGCAGCCGCCGACCGCAGCTGTAGGCATGTCTGCTGCCGCTGCAAGTCACACCGCTCCGTCTCTTCTGCTGCCTTAGTCATTGCCATCTGCTCTGTGAAGGGAGTCAGGTGAACTCTTATGACAAGCTGGATTAAAAGATTATCATCCCAGCTGTTTGCTTCTGCTTCACCGCTGCAGTGCTTTTACTGCACAGCTCTTGTGTTCTGTGAAATTTTATGAACGAGAAAACAAACCAAGCCGGTAATGGCAGAATATGGAGGGATGGGTTAACGGTGTGAATAGTCTGGGGGATAATCTGGTCTCAGAGACAGCTGAAACATTTTATCTGGCTGTGATCTAAGTCAGGTTTTATTTGGAAACAGCTGTAATGGCTTAAAACCTTACCATTTCCTAGCTGTCCCTTGCAGTGTAGTGTTTTTCTGCAGGTGACTACTGCCCATCTAGCTGAGCTTCACTCAGAGGTTGCTTGCCCGAATGCAAGGCAGTCAGCTTAGACTGAGCCGCAGCAGATGGGGCTTTTAAACTCAGCCAAGCAACTTTGCCCAGAGGCTACCGTGTAGGGCTCAGAGGATGTGCTCTTTAGGAGAGTGAGATCCCTCAGAGCAGACAGCTGAAATCAAATGGTCAAATGTAGTCAATAGTATCTTAAAGCACCAAAGCTGTTTGTATTCTGAAGGTTAAGCCATCCTGTTCGGCACTTTAAATTCCAGTTTATCTGAATTTTCTATGTACTTGTAAAAGGAATATTTTAATAATTAATCAAAGTAGTTTTACAAAAGCAAAATATATTTTTAGTATTTTGTGGCTATAGAATGATTTTTTATGTTTGCCTCATATGTCTCTGAAAATTTCAAATTTGCACATATCGGATGTGTAAGGGAAAAGCTGCAGCAGACCATCATATTGGATTTATTTGCCAGCAAAATCCTCTCAAAATACAAAAATTATTTAAGTTCTAACTACACTGAGATAAACTCGATGGTTTGCTAACTTTATGTAAGTAACTGTAATATCGTACAGTAATAATATGTAGGCACTTCAGTCAATTTTTCTAGGATGTAGGTGGCACTCTGAAATTTTCAGATGGCCCAGTCTGGTTGCTTGTTCTCATCCATAGGATAAGAAATACACATCCCAAACACCAAGGAAAAAAAAAAAGAAGACAGAAACAAAATGATTGTCTGCCTTCCCTTAAGAAACAGCTCCCAAGCTAGCCTAAAGCACCTCTGGAAATATACCACTCCATTGGGGCTTCCCAGGTTAGGAAAGCATGAACAACTAGAAAATCATATTTCTTGACCAGAAAAGGAGAGCTCACTGTCTACTGAAATACAGAGGTTCTCTTATTTTTAAGTTAATCTCAGTCCTACAGTGATCTGGACAAAATCACAGAGGCTAGGTATTTAAAATACCTGTTCCCACACACATTCAGTAGAAACACCCAGAAATCAAGGAAGCAGATAGGCACGTGTTGTCATCCTCTTTTTACTCACAAGGAATGCAAACACTGCTTTACCCAAAGTGGGTCATCAGGTGCTGGGGATTAAGCGTGCAGGACTGGGGGTGCCTGCCCCAGCCAGTGGTGGCCACCCCACAGGAGGTCCAGGCCAGGGAGGTCCCTGCAGATGGTGGCAGGTTCCCTTGTCCTCCTCGGCACTCTTCCACCAGAGGCGGAAAGGGAGGTGGTGTGGCGTTGTGAGAGATGTTACGTGAGAAAAATAGACAGAGCTCTGCAATAAGCATAAGTGACCAAGGGTTTTGGCCTTGCCACTCTCTTGTTCCCTAAACTTGGTCAAGATTTTTTTATTCTTCGCACCTCCGTTTCATCTCCAAGGCACTTTCTCCTGGCCTGCTCGGCTGTATGGCACCAAGCCCTGGGTCCCAATCTCTGCTGGGAGCACTCATAGCAATACTAATCAGGATGATAGTCATGATTAATAAGAAACAATTCTTTTAAGCATAGCATCTTTTATAACCAACCAAACAACAAAGAAAAAGAGCTACCAAAGCAATAAAAAAATCCAGGCAGGACTGGAACCCAAAGAAAGTAAAACACAATAGTTTAAAGAAAGCTTCTCTACTTACTGCAAATATATAATGGCCTCTTCCAGAATTGTGCTGCGCTGAACGTGTACTGGGGTCCAGTCGCTTGGGTGGAGTGGCAGAGGGTAAGAAACAAACTGCAGAAGCAGCAGGAACAGATTTAAAGGTCACCAAGCTCACTCAGTTTGGAAAACAAGTGAACGCTATGATACTGTGAACAACACTGTGCCTACTGTCTATTACACCACTCCCCGTGACTGTTATCCCACTCCTTTTTCACTGTCATTACAATAAAAAAATGCAGAGCAGTAAGGAAATAGCTTGCGTATGTGTCCATGGTGGAAGGGTGATGTGCAGGTACTCACACTTCATGGAGACCATGACTTGCTGCTGGCTCCCTATAACAAGTCAGCCTGAGAATGTATGGAGAGTTGGGTATTGAAATGATTTTTCCTACCCTAATAAAATACATTTTAAATGGAAGCTGTGTGTCTCATTTTCCATTTACTTGTCTGAAAAATACTAGTTTCCTTTTATGTTCCCTACACTCATTTTCCTCCAAGGCCCTGTAACTCAGGTCTAAGGCACGCACACCAGATAACAAAAGGCTTGACAGAAAGTGCATGGAGATTGTCGGAAGTAGTTCCCTGTCACTGCTTTTGGGTGTTTGGTCACATAACTCAGGAAGAGAAAGGGAGTCCTTACCCCAGCTCCTCCCAGGGCCGTCACAGGGCAGGCTCCGAGCACCACAGGCCAGGTGGGAAACCTGTCAAGGTGAGCCAAGGAGTGGGGGACTCTCCCCAGAGCACTTTCAGATTGAGGGGGGGTTACTGCCTAGGGGCTGTGGGACTCACGATGGGATGCAGGGGAAGAACATCTTAGGGTTGTACATGCTTATTTTGGGATGCTTAGGGAAGGAAGCAAAGGCAGGGGATGGGAGGTTTGAATGTCTTTTGGGGAGGAACAAGTGTGGGAAAATAGAGGGAGAAGGGAATAAAAGGGGCTGATAACGTGTAAATGGGTGGGTGGTACGTACACTTCTCTAGCCACACTCTGCACCTGATCGGTGCTGTCTGTCCTGTCTTCCCATTAAACTCCATTTCTGTTTTTCTGGTTGGGGGACTCTCTATTCTGTTTGCACCTGTGTGGAGGTTTAAGTGCAGCAACTGGCATCAGACCATGGGTCATAGAGGCAAACAGAAAGAGCAGCTTGTGTATATTGTGTGCGAGTGTGTATGTCAGCGTGTGATCACCAGAAGATATCAAGCCTGAATACCCATAAGCAGGGTAAGAAGCTTGGGAGCTAGTTATTAAAGCAGCTATAAACCTGGCCCAGTTACTGGAGAGATCAGAGAGGCTGAGAGCTGGTTACTAGGAGGACAAGTGGGTCCCATGGTCACGCATCTGGCCGTGTGTATACGTGTAAATGTGTATGTGGTTGTGTGTATGCTGGGAATAGGTGCTCAGCCTCACTACGGGCTGGACATGCAGCAGCTCTGTCAGGCTAGTGGATTTAGCAACACCTAGCAAAAAGTGTACATATATGTGTTTAAAGTCAGTGAACCAAAGCTGAATAATATTTCCTATCGATATATTGTTCTGAATCTTCATGTTTCCCTATTATATGCCTCATCATATGCTTCACATTTTTCATTTGCTGCAGTTATCGTATTTATAGAGTCAGATTTTTGCAAGCAAGTTTTAAGAATTCATAAAATTAGTTTGAGACCCTCAAATACATGTCCTTTCATTACCCCACTGTTTTTTTCCCTAAACTGTGTTTGCACATTAAATAAAATGTTAATGCACCTTTTCTAATTCATGAGTACTGAGGTCTTCTAGTTCAAAATGGCTTGAAAGCTTGATTTTTGGCCTGCTTTTTTTCATGCATTTTGTACCATTTTCATATCTTTGTCTCTCATTGACCTTTTGTTGCCAATGTCTGTATCATTGCTTTTCTAATTACTTAGTCTTCCTCCACTTTTTATTTCATGTCAGCTCCTCTTTTCTCACCTGGGTTTAATGAAGCAGGAATCGAGCAACACACTTACTAAGGTCAAACTTTTGCACCCTCAAGAGCAGGATGAATTCAAGGCAAAGCTATTCTGAGCATTTCTCATTTCAATAATCAATTACTTTCCTAGGGAGAAAAAGAAAGTGCCAGTGATTTAGTCATCTGGCTCCCAACAGGCAAGATATGAGTAAGACCTTGCATTTTCTTACCTTTGCTTGGACTTTCCTTGTCGTTGTTACTTTGCTTATTGTTGCAGGCTGGTTGAAATTAGCAAGACACCATTAGTGTTATGGGAGCAATCCAGCTCTGGAAATAATGGCTACAGTTCTCTGCAATGTTTCTGTGACTTTGCAAGTAAAAACAGGTGAAAGTCTGTCTCTGGGTATCATGCTTAAATTCTCCATTGCACCGCTCTCCTCTCTTTCCATCAGCACTGACATTTCAATCTTGAATCACTTCTCCTTTTCCCTTCTGGTCCTTTTAATCATTTCAACAAGGGAGAAAGAAGCAGAGGGAAAAGAGAAGGGACTGGAATCAAGTTTCCATATAAATTTAGCTCAGTGGAATGGGTAAGGAAATAGCAAAGGAGTTGTGAATTAGCTCAGTAAATAACCAAATACCTCCTGCCTACGTGCAACAATGTGGTTACTAGGATCTTTATCATTTTGGATCTTGTGCTGTTATACCCTTCTTTTCAAATACAATATCATAAGCAGCACTCTTCCAGACATCGACAGAACAACACTTTTTTAAAGAAAGCTTATACAAAATTGTAGTAAGATCAAAGGATGGATTGGATCAGCAAAAATTCAGCTTCGATTCTTTTAAAAGCAAAGCCTACTTTAACTTCCATCCCTCTGGCTGGTCTGGAGACCAAGGCAGATTCAGTGGTAAAAAATGTTTCAGGACTATCTTCTGCCCAAATTGAACTGTGATTTCAGATCACATGTCTATGCTTACGCTGTATGACTTTTTGCTGCCTAAGGACAAAAAAATGGCTCCCACACTTCTTATATAATGCTCAGTTAATTGCAACCACAGTATAATATTTCGTGAAATGGAAGCAGACCAGTTAGAAGGTATATTGAAGGTACATGCATTTTATTCCTGTTTTTGCTTTTTCCCTCAGGAAGTGAAAACAATTTGTGGAGAGGGAAGAGATTTTCATTGCTGTTACACATTCCTGAGCTGTGATTTTCAGTCCTCACTGTCTTTAGTGATAAACAACAAATACAGTGAGCATGACAAAGAAGTGATATAGGTAAAAAAAAAGGCATAACTGCTGAAATGAAAGAGTATCAGTGGAAGTTAGCCATGTCTGTGTTAATGCCATATCTCTGCAGCCTTAAATTGAGAGATCTCCTCCTTCCTTGAAAGAAGAGGATCTTCTTCCTTATAGCCTTCACATGCTGCCTGCTACAGAAAAGACCTGAGCATGTGTGTGCCTCCAGTGGAAAAAAAATGTACTTTGAGTTTTTCTTTTTGTTCTCAGACTTATTGCTGGAAGAGATATTGAGAGGATTTCAGAAAGACGTATACCATTTCTTGGTACAGTACCCTACACATAAAGAATACATAAAAGGGGCAATTGAGGTTTTTGTCTTATTTGTGAAGTCTGACTCAAGACATCTCGAAACACAAATAAACTGAATTTGTCTGCAAAAAGGAAAATTAATAATACACTGGCTGTTTTAATATCAGGATATATGTTCTCAATAGCAGCAGTGTACACTATTATTTTAAGGAAACAAATGATGGATGATAATGTCCAAGAGATCTCAGTGGACTAACTTGAGTTTTACAGGTGTGCATGAGTTTAGGCTTGGATGCCATACCTTAAGTAGCAGATATTTTCTTGAGAAAATAGAAGCCTTTTTGTTAACAGACTTATAATAATGCTTTAGTAAAAGTGTAAAAAAAGTTACATTATAATGAACTGAGAATTTTGATATAGCATTGCAAATAGACCAGGTATTATTCGGTTTCTTTTCTTGACACATGTACATTTTAAAGTCTGCTCAGCTGTCTGTATCTTATTGCTGAGGATGATATTTTGACTCCATTGAAGTCTGTGACAACTCCCCTTGATTACAGCGGCCCTTTGATGATCTCGCTTTCAGGTACACATTGAATGAAATATAGTAGTCATTCATTTATTTGCATGTTTAGCATTTTTATTTTGTTTTGCGCAGAGGAAAGAAATTCTTACCAGTTAATAATATGACAATAAAAACTAAAAAGTAAAAATAATAAAGTGGTGAGTGATAACACATGGAAAGGTCAAAAAACCTGTTTTGATGGTATGAACATATCTATAAGATGGAAAATCAGGAAACTGACAGTGTGATGAGTGCCAATAGCATCGAAGATTGCGTAAATGAATGCTATATCAATTGCACATCCTGACTAAAGACTTCGAGTGGCAAAGCTCCTTAGATATCGCAATCATCATAAGTAATAGTCTGCACTGCAATACCTCAAAGGTCATCGCAAAAACCATCACGGGCATGCACTGTCCTGTTTCAAGAAAATGTCAAAATGCTGAAGCTTTAGCAGCTTCTGAGGCTCTTGATAGCCAGCTGGGTGACTCCTGCCTAGAATGTAAACTCTCTCTACACTCCTGTAAAATTCTCTTCCATAGAGTCTCCCCCTTTTCCAGGCAAGGGAAAGTATTTTTTGTTCTCTCAGCTAAATTCTGCCACCTGGTTGTCAGTATTTGTCCTGTTGTAACTTAATGAAATGGCTGAAGCATTAGGCTACCTAGGTATTAGAAAGAAGAAACATCAATAAAAATAGAAAGGTAGCGCACAGAAGAGTCTGTGGTCATATATAAAATCTTGCATTATGGCAGAAGAGACTGCTTGACTACCTTGTCCAAAGAAAGGATGTGTGGTCACAGCCCCCTGATCACAAGGGTCTTGATAAAAATCAGTTATCTCTTGCAGTCTCTCAACAGCAAAAAAAGAGTAAATAAAAAGGCCCAAAGGTTCTCTGTTTCTCCCATCCCATTAACAGTGAGCATGTTGAAGTGGAAGGAGAACTTGCTCAGCATATTCTTGAGAACAGATGGAAATGAAGCAAGCTCTCTTTCAATGGGACTATATACACTGTAGGTGGATTTATCTGATCAAATGCAGAGATCTACAGTGTAGATGTCTCCTGCCAAGTTCATCACACTAAATTCCTCTTGTAGTCAATGAGAGAAATGAGAATTCCCAGGATGTGGCTCATCCAGAAGTAGACATATGTGTTCAGTCAGACAAACTGTTTCCAAATACATATCCCTCAATTGATTGGAAAGGGAATCTGAAGGGTGACTAATCAGTCACAGACTAGTTAGAAATCAGTATTTACCTAATATCTTAACTTCATCTTAAGTTAGGTAAGTTGAATTCCACTCTTCATTTCTTTTCTAGTAGGAGCAGGACACCAAAAGATTTTCCTGTATGTTCCCCAGGAATGGTGCTGCCATTTCACCTGACTGTATGCGGGGGCTCTGGGGGAGAGGTACTGAGTTTCAGAAAATCCTTCTATTAATCTCCTTTTTGGAAAGTCCCTGCATCGTCCTCTTCATTTTGCATTGTTTATCCCTGTAATGATCCCAGGCTTCAATATTTGAACTTGGTGACTACAGTAAAAAAAAAATCTCATTTTAGTTGTCCTTTCCAAAGCTCAAGTCCAGAGGCCATACCTTATTTTCTGCTGATTTAATTTGCCTTATATCCAGTAATGCCATAAATGCTTGACTATCTAAAATATTTGAGAACATTTTGTATATTCTTAGGGCAGAAGAGGTAAAACATTGAAATAGCAAAATTAGCTTGTAGGATAAGATATTTGCATTATCAGACAGCTTGAAAATGTAAAGCTGGGCTTCTTGAAATATATTCAGTAAGATTTGAACCTTATTCAAAGGTTCAAACTTTGAAGTTTGAACTAGAACAAGAAAATGAGACATGGAGAAGTGGCCCAAGACACAGTGACATCTGTTTTGGAGCTTGTGGTCCCATCTTTGTTCCAAGTGCCGGATGACACGACTTCCTGGACTATTGGGATTACAAAGAGCTGAGATCCAAGATACTATAAAGTTTCAGAGAAAAATAGGTTATCTGTTCTACCTCTCTGTCCTACAACAGTACAACTTCTTCTACATCAGTCCTATGAGAGGCTTGTCTAACCTGTCCTTAAGACATCTTTTCAGATTATCTATTCCAGGGCTTTCTTGTTACGCCATGGCAGGTTTTTCTTCATGTCTGTCCTGAGTCTTTCAAATTTAAATTTAAGCTTATCCATCATGAGTACAAGCCTCTTAAACACCTGAAGGTTTCTATTGTGTCTACCCACTGCCACAGAACTGCAAGTTTTCTCTTAATGACAAGAAACCTATCTCACAGGTAATATTTTAAGATAATTAACCATTCTTAATGTCCTTGCTCAAACTGTCTTTGGAAATGCCGTGCCAAAACTGGGCAATTTTGATACTAAGCCTTCCGGCTTGTGAACCGTGGGAAAGCTCAGTCTCTTTTTTGCAGATTTGCTATACATCTAGCTGTTTTCCACTCCATTTTGCATAACTATTTTGTCTGGATAAAATTAAGGTCTTGCACTGCCCTTTTTTCCTGACTGCTCCTCCTGTTTGTCAAGATAGTGTGGAATGCTACTCTTGTGCTCGAGTGTACCTGAACACAGTCAAGCTTTGGGTCAATATTAATTATTCCATCATACAACTGAGCCATGGAGACTCTAAGTGCTAGAAGAGTCTGGTTGGTAAAGAAATTAGACCTCTGAGGTCAAATGCCAGGACCATTGTGCATTTTGCAGTCTTTTCAGTCCTTCTTTCTTGAAAACTGCAGTTGTATAACAATACATTGTCAAGCCAAAGGACAATGGAACATTACATACTGCTTTTTCTCCCCCTGCTCAGCTGTTTTTCCCCATCTGTGATGAGTCTGGCTTTCAGGTGGCACCTATGTCCCTAGCTAGACTAAACCATCTCTTTTCCAGCTCTGGAGCTACGAACT
The DNA here is from genome assembly GCF_000737465.1 of Haliaeetus leucocephalus. NCBI lineage: Eukaryota > Metazoa > Chordata > Aves > Accipitriformes > Accipitridae > Haliaeetus > Haliaeetus leucocephalus. Next base: position 1,790,689 of record NW_010973428.1, read on the forward strand.
TCTATAAGGGAAAGTCAGTTTTAATAAGCTGCTGGGACTCCAGGCAGAGCATCCCCCTAGGGACACTGTGTGCCTCTAGGCTTTGCCTGGTGCTTTCAAATAGTTTCCAGTGCAAAGAAACTTCTGTTAGGAGATCCTATTAGAGAAATTTAACTTAGAGAGAATTCACTCTAAACTCTGTGAAATTTAACAGTCTTGTAAATGATAATTCATCCAACTCCTTCCCTATTTACATCAGTCCTTGCTTTCATGTTTTTACCAGAGCTGTAAGAGTTAAGAACAGCCTCCCTGATTGGAGTAGTATGTAGGAGATAAGCTTTCAACATACACAATTTTACAATGGACTTTGATAATATTTTATGTGTGACAACATGGTACGAGAGGACGAGAGGAAATGGCCTCAAGTTGCACCAGGGGAGGTTTAGATTGGATATTAGAAAAAATTTCTTTACTGAAAGGGTTGTCAGGTGTTGGAACAGGCTGCCCAGGGAAGTGGTTGAGTCACCATCCCTGGAGGTGTTCAAAAAACACGTAGACACGGCACTTCAGTCTGTGGTTTAGTTGGCATGGTGGTGTTGCGTTGATGGTTGGACTCGATGATCTTAAAGGTCTTTTCCAACCTAAACGATTCTATGATTCTATGAACTCTCCAATTGCAGGGAACTAGACTGAAGGTTCTTTTCAGTCCTGTATTCCTTATCTTGTAGGTAACCCTTTCATAGCACAGACAATTGGAGTTGACCATGCAGAGTCCGGGATTCTGCTCAGAGACATTGTCCATGATTTTCAGCAATATTATCTACATCTTTAGTTAAACAAAATGAGGCATAGCAATTTCAGAATAACAGCATGTTTAGTAAGATGAGAGCGCCTTCACCTTTCCCAGCACTCAGTACAAACATTTAAATATTATTTTGTAACATCTTAAATTCCAGGTCATGTTTGGAGATTAAAAAATGGAGATTGGAACTGAGGAAATTATTAACTTAATTTACCACATTTGTTTGCTGATGTGTAACTCCAGTGGGAATCAATAAAAATTTATGCACTCACACACACAGCTTCCAGCCCCAGCCCCAGCCAGCTGGGCCAAAATGGGCATTAGCAAAGCTGTCTTTCCCTTGCATTGCTATGCTCCGGTATGATTTCTTTGCCTTACATTTGAAATAGTAAAGTTAAAACCAAATATTTTTAAAATCAAGTTTGTGAGGTCAGGTTGTGATTTTCAGATTTGCTGACTAACTGCCATAGTCACTGCAAGAACATCAGACCCATGGTAGCTGAGAATTGCAAAAAATCAAGGACCTTTATTAAGCTGTCTGACTGTCATCTGAAAATGGTGACAGGTATACTTAAAGCACAAATGTTAGTAACGCTGTTCCGCATTACAGACTTGTATCATATCGATGGAATCTGTAGCTCTCATCTTGTCTTTGAGAAATATCTTTTGTAGAGGCTGGCACAGGCATGAAAATGGGTGCCATGCTCCTAACAAGCTGCTGCAAGATTCTATATGATTTAGGGATGGGCTTAAGAAACAGAACTCAAGTACCACACAGTATCAGGCTTGAGGAATTAAGCTACAACCAAGGTGATGTTAAAATGACTGGCTGGGAGAGTGCTAGAGAAGCTGCTCTGTTGGGATACCCTGTTATCCAGGATCACTTCCTTGGTTATCCCTTTACAATTTTGGGGAAAGGATACAGTCTAGACAAGGATGCCTTTCAGATGTTCTTAGAATTAGACTTTTAAAAGTCTACAAAAAAGCCCTGTTTCGTTGCAGCTAAAACATCTATTGAACTCCATTGAAATGTGGATCAGGTCCTGTATCTGCTTTTTGCCTCTGTTACTATGAAATATTTCATGATTTAGCAATTCTAATTGTAATCCTCCTTTTCTGAAATCCAAACTTTTAAAAAGCAGCATGAGCAAAGGCACAGAACATTCACTCTTTTCTGTGACTACTCTTTCATGAGGCTTTTTTATTGCATATGAAAATAGGAGCAAAATAAGCTTTTAGCAGATTAATATATAATTTTCAGTTGCCTAGATGTTGCAGGATTTGTTTTTCAAGGAAATGTAAGTGGATTTACAAAATGCTAAGCAATATGGTAAACTTTTTAAAAGATTTTTTAGCTTATGTGTAAAAGCTTTGGGAATTTGGAGTAAGCATTTCAGTGACCACAGTGCAATCAACTTTCATGTAACATCAAAAAATGATAGCGTGTTTTCATTTAGACATTAGATAAGCCTATTTTACTGGTGTAGCTGCATTTTTAAGATACAGTAACAAGCATGCCAATACATTTTGTACAATTACGAGTAATTCAGAAATGCCATATTGTCCTAGTTTCATCTGGAATAAAGTTAATTTTCTTCCTAGTAGCTGGTATAAAGCTGTGTTTTGGATTTAGGATAAGAAGAATGTTGATAACAGACTGATGTTTTAGTTGTTGCTAAACAGACAGCTGACCCAAATGAGCCAAAGGGGTATTCCATACCATATGTTGTCATGCCCAGTATATAAACTGGGGAAGTTGGCTGGGGGACACCGCAGCTTGGGGATTGGATTGGCACCAGCCAGTGGGTGATGAGAAATTGTATCGTGCATCACTTGGTTTGTATATTCGATTATTATCACTATTAGTATTTTTTTCCCCCTTTCTTTTCTGTCCTATTAAATTATCTTTATCTCAACCCATGAGTTTACTTTTTTTTTTCAATTCTCTCCCCCACCCCACTGTGGGGGGCAGTGAATGAGTGGCTGTGTGGTGCTTAGTTGCTGGCTGGGATTAAACCCCAACACATATGACATAAATATATAGAAAAATAATAAAATATAGCAGGAATGTGCTGTGTGTACATTGGGTTATTAAGAAAGATTTATTTTACCTGATCATCCTTATTACTTCCAGGTAATGCGGTATAGTGCCTCAGTCAAGCTCCCTTTGAATATTTTGGATTAATCCAAGTTCATTTCTAAGAGAAGTGTCTGTAAGCAAATAAATCATTTTATTTTTATGGTTGTCCTGATCAATTTTCCTGTGCTATTCCTGTGCTTATAATAGAATGGGCTTCAAACCATGATGATGCATATTGCTTATGTTTTGAAATCAGCTTTTGTATTTTTATTTCAAAGTCCTTGTCAGACAGTTTAAGCCATACTTTCCTTTTCTTGCTGCTGCTTAGAGATTCAGTTAAGTCTCACTCCTACTTGAGTATGCATCCCACCCAAATTCTCTCCTGTTCATCTTGAACCAGCTAGAATCCACACCTCTGTGAGCAAAAAGGAATGAGTAGTTGAACTGGAACCATTTTGAAGAACACAAGGAAATTGAGATTAGAGATGGAGAGAGTCACAAATGGCTTTGTAATTCTGTAAGGGGGTGCTATCTGTCTCACTGTCCATGTACTTCCAAGGTCCTCCTTGCTATCACTTTTGATAAATTCAGAACTTTGCATATAATTATCCTCGTGACTCCTCTGTAAGCAAGGCACTTAAAAGATAAGGAGCTAACATGCAAGGAAGCTACAAATGGGATCTAAAATGGAATAGTGCCTAGTCTCAGGGCATTAAACCCCTATGCCATGCCTTAAGCTACTATTTGTCTTCAGAAGCAATACTCTGTACTGCTGAGGGCTCTGTCTTTGTCCTGCCATCTCCTGTGTTCCTCACTACCTATTCCAGCAACACTACCCTGTACACTCCCAGGAGAATGAACTTTATTCAGTTTGCCACCATTAATACAAATGAAAGAAATAATATTTTAACACAAATGCTACATGGGAAGCTGGAGATACAGTCACACGCTGTCAGAAACTGTAGCAGGAGAACAGCTTGAATAAAATGGCCTATTGCTCTTCATATGCTGTCCCCTCTCAGTTTCAACAGGGTCTTCCTGTTGAAAACAGGACACCTTTAATGAATTTCCTTGTATAAGTAAGTACTCTGTTTGTATCTCTAATTTTCTTTTACTGATGATAGTGGAATAACATGCGCATGTTTGTGTAGGACTGAGGTTTGAAATTTGCTAAATATTTCATAACAAGTGCAGAACGTCAGTTAGGTAAGACATATGTAAAGCGATACTGATTCATCAGCAGTGTATTTTGTTTCAGTTTATCTTCTATCGTGAGAGAAAAGAAAGGGGGAGGATTACAGAGGAATAAATGATGGAACTCAGAAGGGGGTGCTATGCCAGAAGTGGGCAGGTAGCACACTCCACACATCAAAGTTTGGTCTTCTCATATTTGTCTAAATATTATGAATGATTCTTTCTGAACTATCCATTAATAGTGTGTTTTAAACAATTCTATACCATAGATTATCAAAGACAGTTACTTATTGCTGAGATTAATTTACAATTAATAATTTCCTCCACATATCTCTCACTCTGACTTTTATCTCTTACCACAAAAATAAGCACGACAGATATGCTTTTAAGACAATGTGTGATATGTCCCATTTTAATTTAAATGGTATCATATGCTTCCAGTTTTTGTGGTCCTTGCTCAAGCAAAATACTTACTTGGAAAAAAAATAACACAATGAAGATTTCATCCTTAACTTAAATGGGGCCAGGATTTTGTTGTTTGTGTAAGCGATAGTATGTGAAAAATGAAACTGAAATAGTATCATTATATTGATGAGCTTTTTCACTGCTAATATATTATTGTTACTATATGAGATGCATGCAAGAAGGTCTATCTGCTCTTCAGGTAGATTCACACAGTTAGGACATTCATGTCACTGGAAACCCTCTGTTGTTTCGTCAGTGTCCTCTCTCTGTATCTTCCAAAGAAAATGTCACAGTTCTTTATGTGAACCTCTTTTAAACCTTGTAGGCTAGAAACAATAGACGTGACAATAAAAGTCAAACAGATCAGCTGCATGAAAATATAGACGAGTACTGTTGCCCTTTGAGATTGTAGAATTTCCTGTAAAATGTGGACATGCAGCTGGTGGTTCTTTGGGGCATTCCAGTGGCAATAGAGAGACTTTTTATGACAGTTTATCTTACAGAAAAATATTCAGGCAGAGACATCAGATCCACAAGAGGAGTATCCATTTTCTTGGCTTTCAGGTTACATAAACTGAGGCACAAACATTTAAAAAAAAAAAAATAAAAAAAAAAATTAAGTTCTTCTGTAACGGTATTTTTCTTTCTACTACAGCTTTACACATGAAATTTTTGCTCATGTATGGTTTGAAGACAACTACTGCAGGAAGCCTGATGGGAATGAAAATAGACCCTGGTGTTTCACAACCAATCCTGGTACCAGATTAGATTACTGTGGCATTCCAGAGTGTAAAGGCCAGAGTATGTATGTTTCTTCCTTCCATTCTCCCCACTATGTTGTCTACCGTGATTTTTATTTTCTTTTGTAAGATATATTTGAGTATGAGAGAATATTCAGATTCTTCTGTGTTTGTTTTATTTTGAATCTGGGGTTTGCTTTACATATGAATTTAAAGCATTTTTATTGATAAGGCTGAATATGTTCATATGGACTTGTGGCATAACCCAGCCACTAAAATGTTGTAGTCTGATAAAGTCCAGTTACTGTGCATAGAAAAATGGACTTTGGTTTGGTTTCTCCTTAGGGTAGGGTTCTTCTACTTCTCTGTACCCTGCAGTGCTTCTCGTCATACCTTATTCTTGTCTCTTACCCTCACTTTTTCCTGCTCTCTCCAACTTTGCTCTTCCGGTTGACTTTTCACATTTTCCTTTCCAGTACTGCTGCTCATTCAACCTACCAATGCTACAGTCTTGAGCCTGGTGGAGTGGGCTCATGTTCAGCTTGGTCATGTTTCTGCCTGATTGCTGTTAAAAGGAAGTGCAGAACACACTTCAGAAGTCCAATTATGTTTGAAAATGTATTATCAAGGTAAAATCCTCCCTGCAGAAGTCAGAGTACACATCCCCATAACTGGTCCAGTGCAAAAGCTACCATATTCAAAGCATTTTGAATATGATCCAGTCTTAGTGGACTGGTCAGCTGCCAATACACATACCATACAGTAGGCATATTTTACTGCAAGCGTAGAGAAGACAACCTGAAGCATGAAAAACTAATCATATAAAGGCCAGTAAAAGAATGTTTATTGCAGGGTTTGTTAATCACTTCCAAAATGGTAGTTATTGAAATAATGTGTCTCTAGCGTGAATGAATAGCAACATGGGATGATGTTTTATCTGTGCTGATGACTCTCCAGTAAATAAAACTAATATTAAATGGATCAGGAAAACACTTTATACTTTCATACAACAGCTGGTTTCAGATTTCCAGAATGCAGTTATTTTCACTCCATGTTTCTATTTCAGAAGTTTCGATATAAATTATTGTAGGAACCCAGATGTTAAGACAAGGCCCTGGTGCTATACCACCACCAACACAACGGGATGGCAGTATTACGGCATTCCTCAGTGTCCAAAGACAGCATCAAAAAACCCTGGGAAGGTGGAGGGGATGCAGCTGTGCTACAGGAGCACAAAATACAATGGAAGGTGGTCATTCGTATTGTAAAAATCTCTACTAAAACTCTGCTCAGTACCATTGATTGTTTATTGATCTTGTGTAAATGCTGCAAAGCTTTCTCAGTCATGGGTAGAAAGTAGGGCCTTTGGATCACAGGGGAACTGACACTGAAGGTTTTAAGTTTGCTGACTGACAGATTAGAGAGTTCTAGTTTTCCTTTTATATGTAAGTAAATATAAGAACATATCAGAAGTAAACACAACTGAAGATATATGGTAAAAATCAAAATACTGGGCACTACATTTCTTATTGCATGAGTTGGCAGGGTGGGGGGAAAGTTAAAATCAGGATAAAAGAAAAAAATAAAGAAAAGGATAACAATTTTTTTAAAATCCTGAACATTAGTCTCCTAAATCTAACTCATGAAAAATTAGATCTGAAGAAATTTTAGAGCTGTATGTGAAGATTTTGCTTCCCTAATACAAACAAGTGCAGCATGCAGAAGTGAAATTGAAATGCAAGTGCTCCTACCAAGTACCATCTGTTGCATGAAGTCGTTCCAGACACCCTTACAAATGCCTTCTGGTCTTTATTCTCAAACATTCCTGTGACTGCTTGCTAAGCTGTCTGATTTTTCTAACTCACTTTTACCTATTTCCTGAAGGCTGCAGTGTTTTTTTATTTTTTAAATTTAAACACATAAATGAAATTAAGGGACTGATTTCTGCTGTTCATTACAGATGCTGTTATGTCAACCCAGTCTTCAAGTCCAGAGGCATACTATCGAGAGAGAGAGAGGCTTGGATTACCATGGAACAGTTTCTTTTACTGTCATGGGAAAGAAATACCAAGCCTGGAACTTAGTGATGCCACATCATCACAACAGAACAGCAAGGGATTTCCCAAATGTGTATGTTTGTTTTGCACTTTGTGTTATGTTAGCTAGTTGCTCTTGCTTTCCATGCAGTTGCCTTACAGTACTTAAAAGTAGAAGGGAAAGTCCTTGATAAAAAAAAATGTGTCCAAACACTATAAATGCCCCTTTAGTCATTTTTTCACAAAACTCAAATTGTGGACTAAATGTAAATTGCCCTTAAAAAATTTAAGAGTTGTCATTACTCTTCAAGAACATATTGAAGAACAGCCATTCAGACATATGGCAAAATAGCTGTCTGCTTTCCAAAACTGTCTCTTTATAAATATTTGAGAGAGCTGCAATAGCCTTTAAAGTGCTTTAGAGAGTAATAGATGGAAGAATTGAAGAGCTTGACATTTATCAGTGGCCTGGACTGTGTTTTATATGGCAAAGCAATCACAATGGCTAGCAAGCCTACCCTTAGTTGTAAACTGGAATGGAAATTATAAGACTAATACAGTTAATTTAACTGACTCCTGTCATTTTCAGCTTTCTCGTCTGTCATTTTTCCCCAAATCCTTCCAGTGTATCGTTACTTCTTCCCACATAGATCTCTCTTCAAACCTGCCAACAGCTCATCTCTTATTTTCTGTTCCATCCCAAATCACACTTTTTTGATCAACATTTTTTTATGTGTGAAAGGTTTCTGTTTCTGAAACTGTTGGAGATTTTACCACTCTTCTGATTCAAGATGGAGAAATTAATTGAGATCTTTAAAATTCTTGGGGAGAGGAAGACCATTCCCCTCACCGTCCCATCCATCCTTCACTGTGAAAACACTTTTGTGGGGAAATGCTCACTGAATTCAGTAGAACTATTGCTAGATATGAATCCCTGCTCAAATTCACATGCATATGCGTTCATAGGTCCTTGGACCTAAAAATTATAAGGGACTCCTCTGTTGTTTTCTCAATTTCTGACAATGAAAAAGAAAATCTTTTTAATTTTATGGTAAGCTCCTACTTATGAAAGATATGGTTCGGTTCAAATGTGAATTAAAAAAAAAGGATATTTTCTGCAGTTGCATATATGTTCTAATGAATGTCAGTAAAGAGAAATACTACGTCATCAGGCATTACTCAGCCCATCAGAACATTTGTACAGCCTGCGGTTAAGACTCTGCAAACATTGCTAGGTTTTATCAAGAATGAAATGGACAGTTACACTTCTTGCTGGGAAAGTCCCTAGACTCTGTCAGCCCCCAAACTATGTCTTGGCACTATGTGAGACCATGTTAGCCAGCATGGGCTGGAATTATGCCAGGGAATGTGCTAAAAGCTTGCACCATCATGGGATAGTGTGTAAGCCCAGGCTCTGGCCATTTTTAATTTACTCATATAGACGTATTTTTGTCCCTTCTTCAACAGACAAAGGACATCCTGATACTGAAATCATTACCAGGCAGACTGGAAGGACTAGGATCACTGCAAGAACGTTCCAGCATTGGCATGAGTCGAGGACAAGGAAAAGACCGTATGTATTTACCCAGGGAGTTAGTAGTACATCCAGCTCTGGGCATGGACACAGATTACCCACTGAGATGGGTTGTAGATGTAGTTGCTGAGGTAAAGACAGTCTTTTGTGGGTACTGCTGAATCAGCAAGAGAAAGTATGATCCTGGCACTGTGGCAGGTCACACTAAAGGTCTGGCAAGAGTGGCAAGATGACTTAGGATTGGGGAGTGTGCTAGGGCAGGGGAGATGTCACAAGGCACAACCACAGCTTAATAAAATGAAAGCAAATTCAGAGACAAACAGAAGCCCTTGCCCTTCCTCAAGTTCACAGGAGCAAACCTCTCAATGAAGGGGAAGGGGAAGAGGAAGGTAAAATTCACTGAAAAAGGACAACACGGCTAACAAAACATTTCCTTTGAGTTCTTCAATAGAAAAAAACTCTCAGACTTAGTCTTTGTTATGCACATGTATTTATGTGCATAATTATTTATGATTGTCCACCTAGCCAATACACTGCACTACTGACAAGTAGGAGGGAACACAGACTGTGCTGTGGTCATTGTTGCCCTTTGGAGGATGCATCCCCCTGCCTATCAAATGCACTTATCTTCAGCACTTGTCTCAGACTCTGAAGACACTTGTAGAAAGTGGATTGGACTGTAGTCTGAGTAGATGGTGAGATAGCAAATGCACAAAAAATAATTTAGGAAAGATTTAGATCCAATTGCCAGCTAATATAGTGAACTGAGATAAAATTCAAAGTTTCATACACATGTCTAACTTAATACTACCTTCCTAATATAAACAGCCAGTACGCTTCCCTCACAATGAACTCCTCTGTCCTTCAGCTCTGTAGTACGAAGCTCTTCATCCTAACCCACGGGCTATGCTTATCTTTTTCTATTCTTATTCCAAGCCTGTAGAAAGTATATTGCTCTTAGAAGTTTATTTTTCTAGTTCTTTGGTCCTGTCAATATATCCAATGATTTCCTGTATTATTGTTTATGTCTGTATTTCAGGTTTCTGCTTGATTCTCTAAGCAAATCAAAATTCTCTGTTAGTCTTTGTAGTTTAGTTCTTCAATTATTACTCAGGTGATATATGCTCCATCATCCATCTAAAATGTAAGAGCTGAAAGGTATGCACTGTGCCTTGTCCTTCCTTTTCTAGTGCTTGAACTACATGACTGCACACCACATTATGCCGTTCTTTTTTCTGTTAGCCTATCAGGAAGACAGGCTGTAGAAAAGGACTACCCCATTACAACTGTTGACTCCTAAATGATGTAAAAGATCTGTCCAAAAACTAATTAGCCATTGCTAACCAAAAATAACCCCAGAGAAGTGATGAGGACTCAGGAGCCAACATCCCTTGTGCCCCACCAGTGATCCTGGGCAGACCACTTGGATGCATAGAGCTCCAGCACCAAGACATGCTTGTGTGCATGCGGGTGTAGGAGAGTGAGCAAGTGAAGTTTATAAGAGAATGAGTTTGAATGGGTAAAATCAACTCCTTTAGGCATTTTGTAAATGAAAACAGCTTCTCCTTCTGTGAGTTTTGTTACATTGATCTCCTGCAGTGCAGATTACAGTGCAGTGCCACAATAGCTGCAGACAAGCTCGTGTCAGCACCTGTGCTGCTGCAGAGGACTCACTAACTCCTGTTGAGCACTGCAGTAGTGCTGCTACACCACCTCAGGAGAGGAGCCAGTATCTTCTCTGGATTTCAGTAAACATGAAATATAATACATGAACATACTATCTCAAGCTCAGGAGTGTCTGTGCCAGATGCTGTTATGGCTAATTGCTTTAGCTGCTGTATCTTGCTGATGTGGCTACCCTGCTTTTTACTCCAGAGCAGAGTTCAAAGCTCTCTTGGGTGAATCGCATACCTGGCAGAGACAGGCAGAGGGAGGATGTGGACGATTGTAAGTGAAGAAAAGCAGTCTGACTCATTGCATGCTGTTTGCAGAAATAATCCCTCACATTGTTCTATAAAAATATGAAAAGTAATGAAATGAAATGAAGAATGAAATTACATTAAATAAAAGACCAGTCTTAGCTCCTGGCTGCCTCCAGAACTTTTATGCCTTTATAGCTTACAGATTTATGATAATTATGTAATAGATAGGGAGAAGTCTTCCCTAGCCAAAGTTCAGGTTATGCTATTTACTTGCCCTTGTACAGCTATGGTGATACATTCACTCCACTTCTGTGCCTCCTTTTTGCACATTACTGATTACTAATGTACTATCACTAGCATATTTACATTCTTTCTTCTTCAGGGAGACAGTGGAGAGAGAACCTTTAGATTGCCTTGTCCAAGCCAGTTTTGTCTAATATGGACTCACCTCTTGGGGTCTTGGTTGTGCCCTGCCTAAGAAACTTTCTATCTTTGTCAGAGTTTCTAGTTACACTTCTTGGATTAAGAATACCATGGAAGCCAACTGATCCTGGCAATGGACTGCCCTCTCCTGGAAAGCGGTATGCATATTCAAAATATGAGATTCCAAGTGCTACACTAAAATTTTTATTAAATTTTAAGAATAAAAAATAAGTCTCATCCATTATAAATAACTGTAAACTAACACTGATAAGTAGCCAAACTGATGGCTTGTTCCCCTCTTTCAGTTTGCTCTATATTTCAATGCATTCTACAATAAAAACAGGTGAAGCACCCATTCAAAACATCCCCTTTTCTGTGTAGCTGAATCTCACACCTATTTCTAGCTCTCATAGAGGTTGTATTGATCTGGGTCTTTTGTGTTCTCAGCAATTTCACTGACATCCCACATTATTAATGGCCATACTTTCAGTTTTCTCTCAGGGCCTCCTATAGGTCATGAAGACATCAAGCTGAATTTTGGGAGACAGAGATTCTCCATAGGCAGACTTTGGACTGTAAATGCCTTTCAGACAGCAGTATGTGGCTCTGGTAGTCTCCATGCTCTGGAACTTACCTAATAGCCATCACAGCAATTGCCAAGCATGAGGATTATTTTCTCCTCCAGATGCTATGGAGGCAGAAGAGCCAGCAAAGAACCCTTCTATTTTAGAGGTTTCTCCTACTTGACAATCGGCATGAGGCAGGATTTCTGCCCGTCTGGTTTGGTGGAAATGGAAGAGACTTTTTCTTCGTTTTTGTGTATGCCAAATTCAGAACTGTTACCGAGTCTCAGCGCTGGAGTACACATGGTGAAGTAACCTATCAAACAGCCAGCTCAAAAACTTCTCCATTGGACAGGTTGATACAAGTCTCCAGAGCTCTTCAGCATTGTTGTTGACAACCAATTACAGTGCAAAGTAAAAATGACAGCAGAACCTTAGTAGCCACCTTGTCTCAGTGTGTAAACATCAGAGGTAGGATTTAACTGCCCCAAAAATAGATTGCTAGGGTCATTTAGAAATATTCAGATTCTTGAGACATGTGGATGGAGCTGGCAGGGATGTTACCGAATATGAAGGAGATCCAGCCCTTTCTGAAGTGGCAGCTGTAGTCCCCAGAGGATTCTAGGGAGTCTAAAATGGTCTTAGATGTGTTGCTTAAACAAGCCCCAGCCTAGCTGTAATTCTTCTGCCCTATTTGTAAAGAATTTATATCACAGTGAGGCTAATTAAGGTTTTTCCCATTAGTTATTAACAGACATAGATATGTTTTACTGCTCCATGATAATTTAAGACATGCAACGGAGGAAAAGAAAACAAAAAAGCTGTAATGCATTTGAGTCTTTGCCATGCCTTATAACACTAAAGAACCATCAGATCTCAGTATAGCTATTTTAATTTTGCACTGGCACATTCATCCTTCAGTAGCCCATTCCATCATGGTCATCCCTGCATCCAAACAATACCGTTTCTCCCAGAATGTATCAGAAATAACATTGCTTTTATTTCTGACAATATAATGAAGTGCCATCTTTAAGAAAAAGACTGACGAGCTGTCTAGAAATGTCAATACAGCCAAAAAATCATCTGCAGTCATAGCCCCAGGAATAATTTTCACCATGTGTTTAAATAACAAGCACCCTGGACTAGATTCAAATATCCATTGCACAAGACTTTCATCATCCTGCTCTTCTCCTTGGAGAGCAGAGAATAGATAGAAATCATTTTTAAGGACTTCAAACTGTTTGAGCTGTGAATTTTGCTGCCTGTGGTTTGATCACGTTAATTTACTTTTTTTAAAGATGCATGCTTTGTTCATTTCCCTGCAGAGTCAGCATGGATATCAAAGGCCAGCCTGACTCTTATTTTTCCTCTTCAGCATCTATTTTGTAAAGTCCAATGGTAAAATCTTTATTGCTTACAATGACATGTATGGCAGGAAGAGCACTGTTTCATCCCAGTCCTAAAGCCAGTTTGGCTGTATGCTATTATCACTTAAAATGTTGATGTCTTTTATCCCATGTCCTCACTTGCTAATTTTGCTGGTTCAGTAGAGCTGAGAAAGCTTTTGAGCAGTACTCCACTTATTACCCACATTGAATATTCTGTACAGATGGAAAAGAGCAGTTGAATAGCTATTCCCTAAAAATATGTGTAGAAGTTATTAGATTTCTTACAATAAATGCACACTTGTACAGTAGGAGAATAATGGCATAGGACAGGTACTAATACTGAGTAAGTTTTCTAACAAAATAAAACCCTAACAGTCATTACCATGCCCATTATCTTGGCAAGAGCTAAGCAGATGATATGTGTCAGAGAGAACATTACTGCAACAGTTCATTTTCTAACTGAACAACAAAACTTGCAGTTTTTATTGTTAAAGTATCTACTTTATACATATATTTATATGCAATATGCATTACTAGATACACCCAGTAGACTCTGGCTATTTTATTTGATTGGATAATACTGTACTTTCATCACTCATATTATTAGAAGAGTAACAGTAGTCCAACATGAATTTTGCAAGTGTCTTGACTTCATTGTCTCTTAAAGACCCAAGGCTAAAACATCTCTATTAATTGACTTACAAAGCTTTCAAACCCAACGCATTAAGACATTACAAAATTAATTGTCCATATCACTCCCCTAAAAATATCACCCCTTTTTCATCTTAATCACTATGCACTTATTGTCTATGGTTTCACTTGTGCTGTGCTTAATAATCTTACATGTACGTAATAGAAATTGATAAAACTTTTAACTAGGTCTTTCAAAAACCTGATTTCTTTCTATGTTGATTCTATCTGCCATTTTTGCTAGAAGACTTAATCTAAATAACAAAGACTAGCAGTGTGTAGATATTGTTCCTTTTTCTTGTCATATGAAAAACCTATAAAATGTAGAGAGAGAGAAAAAAAAAACCCCTCAAATAAACAAAAATTACATTGAAAACCAGAAGTATTTGACAAAGGATGATTTACTTATCCAGGCAGTTTTTAGCATCAGTTTACACAGTTCAGTAGAGAACTAGACTGATTTAAGATTACTAATCTGATTTGGTTTTATGTAAATTTTTTTCATTCTATTTTGCCTTTAGGGACAGTGGACTAAATTATATAATAGCCTACAAATTTCTCTGTTATATACTGGTTTAGAAGGCACAGGCTGCATAACACTATAGTTTTTCATCGTCTGTAGGAGGCAGAAATATTTGACGTCAGGTGTTACATTAAGGATTTTATACCTGCCTCATAACCCCTTTCTCCATGGTAGGGGTAAGGATACTATAGCGTCAGTAACTAGTTTTATTAATTATTTCATTTTGTTGCTGTATTGTCAATCTCACCCTTGCCTGCGAACTAAGTTTTCTGGTTTATCTTGGTTTGAAATGTGAAATATGCAAATATTTTGATAAAGATTTTTAAAAGTTGCTGGTGGCTTTTAATATAGTTAAACTTAAAAAAACCTCCATTACTGTACTGTTTTCTTTATAGCAGCTATTGTATGTAAGTCACAAAATTATTGAAAATACTGGTTTGCTTTTAGACGTAAATTTTCTAGCTTTAGCCTCTTTCAACCAGATGTTCTTGTTTAGAAAAGTTTGGATTAAATCCAGTCTGCAGTTTGGTGTTCTGTGTGTGAGATCACTTCCATTAGGAAGAAAGGAATAATCTGTTACAAATTCTGTTTTTCTTAGACAATGAATGAAAAAAAATAATCTAAACCAACATTGAAATACTTCTAGATGATGTGTAATTCCAGGATCATATTAACAGTGTTGGTCTCTGTAGATTTATTATAAAATTGAATTGGTTAGGTAGAACAAATCTTAGTATTCTGAGTAAGCCTATACAAAAAGACTTGCTTCAAAGTAAATAATTGGCTCTTACAGTGCGTGTGAACCAAACCGCTCTATCTCCCCACTGTGTATCTCCTGATTCTCCTGCTCCCACCTTTATTGGCCCAGACTACCACATTTATCAGCCCAGCTGGCATGGCTGGAAAAATTAGATGAGCTTTTAGGAACAAAGAAGAGCTTGTGTGCACAAAAACTTCTCTGATTTTTCCAACTATATTAGTTGATCTAACAGAAAATACTAACTCTGCCTATAAATCTTGTCTTGCCCATGTCCTTAGACCACCATCACAGCAAGAACAAGCAAACAAAAAGCCTTTTCCACCTTTATTTGCATGGAGTAGAACTCTGTTCCAAACGATTCTCAGTCCACAAAATTATTTCCATCTCTTCAGAAGATAACTGAACTGATAGACGTTTCCACCTTAATTGTTCTGCTGTAGTTAAACTGACAAAAATACCCAAAAGTAGATGTAGTTATGGAAGAGTTCATACTAATGCAGATTCTGGTTGTGCCCTCCTGCACTTCTATGTATGTTTTTTACTCCTATACCTATATCTTTATGAGGGGTTTTACTGATGTGCCTTTGCTAGCTAAGCTTTCTTGAGGAGATCTAGCCATAGCTTACCTGTGACTTTTTGCTTAAGATGCACATAGATGAATTGCTATTCTGACCACTAAAAGTGGATAAAAAAGCGCAATCTTTGCTCAGTGGGAGGAACAATTTGTTGAACAAGCCACACAGCTGATTTGTTGAATTTTAAAGAGTTTTCCAGTCCAGCTGCATGCTCTATTTGCCAAGCATATTATCATAGCAATAACAAATATCCTTGACTATAAACAAAAGCCTGGATACTGCTTTAGTAGTAACCCTCTTTCCTCCTTTCTTTTTAGCAGTAGGTAAGGTCATTGAATGAAAAGATGTTTTTCAAACATAAATAATAGTTTATCCCCCTGTATAAAGGGTAATTAAAGCTAATATGCTTTCTGGAAGGATTCCCACGATGGACAGGTAAATCCATTTCGAGCTCACTAGATCAAGTGGGCTTGTTTTGCTTTGTTAATGTGAAGTTCAGGTGCACAATAGGAATTGCATTTGTACAATGTCTCTGAACGTCAAGGTCTCTTTCCCAGGGTACATAGAATGCATTTAATTCACAAATGTAGGGCTAAACCTTAAAAAGGCATTTGCAAGCCCCCAAATCTGCAGGTTTTGGAGATGATTAAGGGGCCACACTGTAGAGCTCCTGCTTTCTTTATCGTTGCCTGAGTGCTCTGTCCCTGGGTTTGCTCCCACGCATGGAGCTATAAGCTCTTCAGAAGGGATAGGCAAGGAAGGAGAGGTGGTGGGGTGGCTCTCTATGTTAGGGAGTGTTTTGATTGTACAGCGCTACACAATTGTGATGACAAGGTTGAGTGCTTATGGGTAAGGATGAGAGGGAAGGCCAAGAAGGCAGATATCGTGCTGGGAGTCTGTTATAGACCACCCAACC